>NW_021604628.1:260807-303723 GCF_004785775.1 Grammomys surdaster | reverse complement strand
GAAGAAGAAGAAGAAGAAGAAGAAGAAGAAGAAGAAGAAGAAGAAGAGGAGGAGGAAGAAGAGGAAGAAGAGGAAGAAGTCGTCTTTAAATACACTCACACAGCACCATATTTGAGTTACCTCTGGGGCACAAAGTTCTCTCCTTTGTTAAATTGCAAATGTTTCTAGGAAAGGGTAATATATTAAGCCTCATCAGTCACCTATGTGTGGGTATAAACAAACTCTTAATACTTTCTGAGAGTGAATTTGGATGCAGGAAGGAATAAGCAAACAAGCTTAGCCTTGGTTAGAATAGGAAAATTCAAGAATCTGCACAAAAGGGATTCCAGGTGTGATCCCAGGGCCCTGTGCTCACCGCCAGATCCTCCCGGGTGACAAAGCCCCTCTCCTTGGCTCCGCAGTCCTGGAAAAAGCCCTGAAGCTCCGCATCAGCGTCAGAGGGCCAGGACTCAGCCTCCGGGGCCGCGGGGGCATCCTGACCGTCAGCGGGCTCTCGTGCCTGCCTCCGGCGGCTGGATGCCAGCTTCCGACCTTTTCTGGACACTCCCTTTCCTTTCTCCATGGTGCCTCAGACCTGGGGACAGAGGAGAAGAGGGTGATGGGCCACTGAATACTGAGAATGCACTGAATCCATAACCGTACCCAGCTGCGGAGCACAGCCAGCGTCCCATCCTTCGTGGCTGACCCTGCATGGCCTGGTCCACATCCGTCTGCTCAGGCCCCTGCCCTGTGGAAGATCCCCTTCACTTCCCCACGGCTTCTGAGCTCCTCGCTTAACTCCTGCGGGTCTCTGTGCAGGTCTCAAAGCCCTCACTGATGGCTGCAGAAAGGAACACGGGACAGGGAGGTCCTGCCTTGAGTCTTTGGGATTTTGCTGTCTGGAGGCAGGAATTACTCCTGGACATGTCCTGCTGTCCTCCCTCCAGCTCAGGTCCTCACTGCCCCCAGCGTCAGAGTAACTGATCTGAACGTCTGCTGTTAGCGCCTCAGCCTCATCCCTCCATCTTTCCCTGCTCTCAACACACTGTGTGTGAACATGTGTGTGTATGTATTACGTGTGGTATGTTATGTGTGCATGTGTATGTATTTGTGTGTATGTATATACACACGTGTGTATGTATGTGTGTACATTTGTATGCATGTATACCTGTACGTGTTTATGTGTATATATGTGTATATATTTGTGTACACATGTGTGTGTATATATGTATGTGTGGATATGTGTGTTTGTGTATGTATGTATATGTGTATATGTATATATGTGTATATCTATATAGGTGTATATATATATATGTGTGCATATATGGGGTGTGTGTGTGTGTATGTGTGTGTGCATGTGTTTTCTCAGAAGCCAGAGGAGGAGGACACAACATGCCCTATTCTCACTGTCTGCCTTACTCCATTGAGACAGGGTCTTTCAAAGAACCTAGAACTGGCTAGGGATCTTCTGTTACTGGGGGGGGGGGGGGGAGGGGGGGGGCTCACAGTGTCAAGGTCATGGGCACATGTGGCCATGTCTGGCTTGAACATACATGCTGCAGATTTGAACTCTGGTCCCAGGCACTGATCCTCAGCTCTTATTTCTCTCTTTGACACAAATGGAAGTGTCGCTGCCTCACCGTTCTTAGGGCCTACATGACACAGACCCTTCTTCCTCCATTCCTCATGTCCTCATGGCTTGTGGGAACCACCAGAGACCCACTGATGGTTCACTGAACATATTTCCTCCCATCCTGGTTCCCTCATCCCAAAGCCCCACACTTCCCCATCTAGCTACCGCCTTCCATCCCCAGCCCTCTCCAGTCCCTCTCTGCAGGCACCCTCATGCCTCCAGCTGGAGCCGAAGGCTGGGCCCCTTGCTTTAGTGAGGTGGGGGATGCTGATACCCAGGTGTCAGGACATGAGCGGAGTCTAGAGGAGGCTGGTGTTATTTGAGGAAGAGTATAGGATTTGCAGAAGGATTGGAAGGTTAGAAAAGAAAGGGGAAGCAGATTCCATCTGAGCTCAAAATGGAAGGCTACCTCTGTTGGAGACAAAAGTCACAGACAGGCTGAGAGGAGCTCAGAGGGTCTGCTGCAGGGATGGTGGCCAATCCAGGGGACAGGAGACAGTGGCAGATCCTCCCCCGAGATGAGCACTCCCCCCACCCCATCCCCTACAGCAGCACAGGGTTCAGGGGAGGCAACCCCACACTCTGTAGAGTTCAAAACTTTAATGAAAATGTGCTAGTTCTCTCTCTCTCTCTCTCTCTCTCTCTCTCTCTCTCTCTCTCTCTTTCGGGTGTGTGTGTGTGCGTGTGTGTGTATATGTGTGTGTCCAGTCTTACACTGCAGGCAGCAGCAGATCTAGCATCTCTGGGCCTCTTCCTACCAAAGGACAGTCACAGCACACACTAATACTGGTTTTAAAAAAAAAAAGAAGAAAGAAAGAAAGAAAGAGAGAGAGAGAGAGAGAGAGAGAGAGAGAGAGAAAAGGAAGCAAGGTACTCAAGCAAACGTAAAAGGTAAGACCCATTTCAGAGACTAAAGAGAAACGGACTTACAGACAATATACAATCTCCACCTGGGTTCCCCAGCCAAAAAGGGAGGGGAAGGGAGGGATTGGAGTCAGGTGCAGACGCACACGCCTGCTACTTCATCCCTCAAGAGGCCAGAGCTGAGGAGAGCGCCTGCCGGCTGTACAGACCTGAGGTCCTGACTTCAAACACCTGGCACCTCATAACAAAGTCAGAAAGGACTGCGTGCCTCTGACCCAAGGATGGGGGGTAAGCAGGTGAACACCTGAATGTCACCAGTATTTTCCACATGTGTCACCCCTGTCCTGTTCCAAACAGTGATGAGGCATGTGCCCCCCCTTGGCCACATCCACTCGCACCCAGAAAGCCACTGTTCATCTCCCTACGACATCTCCCTAAGGGAAAAGCCCCTCCCTCCGTGGCCATAGGACCCTCCATGGCTGTTAGGGGGACACAAGTTTTCATACAGTTAAGGAGAGACCTGCTGAGGGTGGCTACCAGCAGAGATCTGTAGATGAGGGCAAGGGGGTCTCCACAGGGAGAGTGACGTCAGAATGCTCTGAAGTAGGGTGCAGCTCTTCTTTCCCTCCTGGACCTCTCCAGCAAGGCAGCCTCAGGCAACTCGCTCACCCTCTCAGTGCCTGGGTTTCCTCACTAGAAGCAGACAAGTATCTGGGTGTGGTGATGTCTGCCAATAATCCCTGAGGAGATTGAGACGGGGAGACCACAGTGCATTCAAGATCAGCCTGTTCTACGGAGACCTCGCTTCTCTCTCATACACACACTCATACTCACACACAAATGATCTCACACACACACTCGTACATACTTACATACCGTATGCTCACTCACACACACATGCTCACACTCACATACACTCACACATGTTTACCGCACACACACATACACACTCACACTCATATACAGTCACACAAGCTCACACACACTCACGCACACACTCATACATGCTCACACATGCTTTCACCCACACTCACACCCACACTCTCACTCACACACTCATACACGCTCACACATGCTCTCACCCACACTCATACCCACACTCACTGACATGCTCATACACGCTCACACACTCACATACACTCATACACAGTCACAGACTTGCACACTCACAGACACACTCACACATGCTCCTACATGCTCTCTCACACACACACTCACACGATCACACACAGAGACACACACTCCCACACTTACACACACACACGTGCTCCACAGACACACACACACTCACACACAAGATAACGAAAAACAAAAAAATCAGAATAACATCTACCACCAGAACCATGTGAGGCTCAAGCAAGATAATTAAAGTTGAAACCACGCCACCCCCAGCAAGGTGTACCCCCTTTCCGGTTCCACTTTCTCTTAATTTCCATTCTCAGAAACATCTTCGACTCGTTTATCCTGCAAATTCGAATCTCCTTTTACTGAACTATAAACCAGTGCTTGGCATACAGCTGGCGATTAGCAAATATTTGTTGGCCTTGACCAAGCACGGTATCTGGCCCCCAGGGACTGCTGGGTAAAAGCCGAATTGACAACAGTGGTGATGTCACTGATGGGCATGAGGTTCAAAATAGTTCAAGTAACATCTGGGATCCACACAGAGCCAACCAGAAACTGAAGGAGTCTCCTTGAAACTGGCTGCCTGTCTCATCCAGGACGGACCTCCACAGGGCTGTTTCTGGAGCCATGACACTGCAGGGAAGGGGACAGACATACCAGAGAAGCAGCCCTGGGTGGGACAAAGACTTCATAGCTGTCCAGATGTAGGCCAGTTGTGCTTCCGGGGCAGCAAGGGCTGGCCCTGAGCTCAGAAAGTCAGGGAGTCACCATATACTTCCTGTGAACCGATTGGGGCACAGAACTGGCCAGATGAGGCTCCCTGCAGTAAGGAACCTCCAGAGCCCATCCTGGGGAGAGCTCTCATGAGAAGTCTAAGCATTGCCAGCTGGGCCTTCACAGTCAGAGGAGTTCAAATCCCAAAACAAGCTCTTAGAATGTGGGGCACCCTTCTCTGCAGTGTCCTGCAGTCCCTTGGAATTTCATAGGAAAGCGGCACCTAGGGTCACCGCTCATAGGAAAGTGGCACCTAGGGTCACCGCTTGTAGGAAAGTGGCACCTAAGGTCACCACTCTCAGCTCCACCAGGCAAGGACCTCAGTGTCTAGACCATCAGGACGTCCATGGAAGGGATTCATGCATACCCTGAAGTGAGCGAGACCTCCAAGTCTGACTGGTCACCCCAGGTCAGGACGTTGCTGTCAGTCACTGACCTTCATTCCCTAACAACATGTCCTAAGTTAGTCATGGGCAGGAATGGCCACTGAGAGACAGTGGGGACCTTCTTTGGTGAGTCTATGAAAGTCTCTCTCTCTCTCTCTCTCTCTCTCTCTCTCTCTCTCTCTCTCTCCCACAGACACTCAGTTCCCAGACAATACCCTTACCCTTCACTTGGTGACTCCAAAAGACCCCTCTGTAGTCACCCCAAGCCAGCACCAGACCCCTCAGGTCAGCTGCAGGGCACCCTCCAGCCTCATGCCCCTGTTTCTGATGCATTCTCCTATGCACCCTACACAACAAAAGGCCCTCACAGCCAGTAAAAGAAACAGCGCCCACACCCCTCCCCTCCCCTGGAGCAAATTTGTAAGCCAATGAGCCCGCTGCTAGCCACCAAGATATGGTTCACCACGGTGGGACAGTCATGGAGTTTAGCTAATAGAACAAGGGCCCCAAGGCTTCCCATGAAGAATTGGAGAGAAAGAATGAAGAGCAGAGGACACAGTAGGACCACAACACAGTAGGACCACAACCTGACATCTGCCAGAGCCTGTAGGAAATCCCATCCCTACCATCTCATCACAGAGGGGTAAGAAACTAGGTCAGCCCAGCGTGAAACTTACCTTGGGAAAGGCCAACCACTGTCACGGCCAATGTCCCCGAGAGCCACCTAGTCCCTGGGGCCTGTCCTCTCCCCAGCTTTACTCACTAACAGATAGAGAAACTGAGTCTCTAAGAAGCCAGAAGACTTGCCCAGTCTCACAAGTCCACAGGCTACCTCTCACTCACAGGAGGTAACACACACAGCCCAGGCCTCTCTGTCAGACAGCACGGAAGTCGCAAAGCTCAATTTGCACTCCCCAGACACAGACGCTAGGTGGGAGTTGGGCTTTGAGGTATGACCCCAGCATCCTGGAGAGGGAAGTGGGAAGATCAAGGGTTCAAGGTCGTCTTTGGCTGTATAGTGAGTTTAGGGCCACCCTGGGCTACATAAGACCCCATCTCAAAAAAAAGAAAAAAATGTAGTTTAGCTGTATATACCTTTAATCCCAGAATTTAGGAGGCAGAGTCTTGTGGAACTCTGTGAGTTCAAGGCCAGCCTGGGGTACATAGAGAGACCCCCGTCTCAAAGGAAGGAAGGAAGGAAGGAAGGAAGGAAGGAAGGAAGGAAGAAAGGAAGGAAGGAAGGAAAAGAAACTGCATGGGGCCCATACTATCCCTCCCAGCCCCTCCAAGCAGCAGTATTGCCCGCTGGGGCGGCTCCCACCTCTCAGAGGCCACTGTTTGCAGTCTGGTGCTCCCGGACCTGTGAGGAGGTCACTGTCTGCTGCCCACAGAGCCCACACACTCTGCAACTGTCAACAGTCTTGTCTCTTGCCCAATCGCCCCTTTCCGCTCCCTGGCTGCCCGATCTCCTGTGTTCATCTAGGGAACTTCCCGTGGAAAGGGGCCCTGGCTGCATCTTTTAAGTCTTGACTGATGCCCTGGATCCTGGAATTGTAGCAGAAAGTTGGGACTGGGGAGGGGTTCTGAGGAAAGGCAGTGTGTGTGTGTGTGTGTGTGTGTGTGTGTGTGTGTGTGTGTGTGTGTATGTGCATGCAACGCACCACACTCAGCCTGTAATAACAAGGCCAGAGCATCCTCAGTCCAGTAGGAGGGTCAAGAGAAACCTCTGTGGCTACAACTGGTGCAGAAAATGCCACAGGAGGACAATACTACCTGTGATGGTTTGTATATGCTGGGCCCAGGGAGTGGCGCTATTAGAAAGTGTGGCTCTGTTGAAGTAGACGTGGCCTTGTTGGAGTGGGTGTGGCCTTGTTGGTGTAGGTGTGTCACTATAGGTGTGGGCTTTAAGACCCTCATCCTAGCTTCCTGGAAGCCAGTATTCTGCTAGCAGCCTTCAGATGAAGATGTAGAACTCTCAGCTCCTCCTGCACCATGCCTGCCTGGATGCTGCCATTTTCCCACCTTGATAATAATGGACTGAACCTCTGAACCTGTAAGTCAGCCCCAATTAAATGTTGTCCTTATAAGAGTTGCCTTGGTCATGGTGTCTGTTCACAGCAGTAAAACCCTAACTAAGATACCTCTCTCACCTCAGATCCTCACTCAAGGACAGCATATTTGACCAGGAGGGGAGGCTTGCAGCAAACTCCCTTCTTAGGAAACAGACTAAGCTAATATCAAAATATATTGCAGAACAACAATCATGAGAACAGCATGGCACCAGAGCATGAAGACAGATCAAGGATGCTATGGAGTGGGACAGGAATGAGCCAGGCGTGGTGCTGCACGGATGCTACCCTAACACTTGGAATCTTGAGTAACACAGGGGGATCTGAGTTCAGAGCCAGCCTGGGCTATGTGGTTAGGCTTTGTCTCAGAGAAAAGAAAGAAAGAGAGAAAGAAAGAAAGAAAGAAAGAAAGAAAGAAAGAAAGAAAGAAAGAAAGCCGGGCGGTGGTGGCACACGCCTTTAGTCCCGGCACTTAGGAGGCAGAGGCAGACAGATTTCTAAGTTCAAGGCCAGCCTGGTCTACAGAGTGAGTTCCAGGACAGCCAGGGCTACACAGAGAAATCGTCTCGAAAAACAAAAAAAAAAGAAAGAAAGAAAAAGAAAGAAAGAGGAAGTAGAAAATAGATAACAATACACTCAAGTATATGTTAAGAACTTCATGAATGATAAAGACACCATTTCATGTAAGTGAAGAGATTATGTATTGAATTAACCCTTAGGAGGATGGGTTAGGGCCACAAAAGCCAGAGCACTTAAATTCCATAATTATCCCAGGTAGATTTAAGTTTTAGACATTTTTTAAAAAATTATTACATTTATTGTGTGTGGGAGGGGGTGGCACAGGCCCTTAATACCAGCGCTTAATACCAGGCAGAGGCAGGTGGATCTCTGTGAGTTCGAGGCCAGCTTGGTCTACATAGTGAGTTCCATGGCAGGCAGGGCTACACAGAGAAACTCCTTGAAAAAACAAAAAGAAGCCGGGCAGTGGTGGTGCAAGCCTTTAATCCCAGCACTTGGGAGGCAGAGACAGGCGGATTTCTGAGTTCAAGGCCAGCCTGGTCTACAGAGTGAATTCCAGGACAGCCAGGGCTACACAGAGAAACCCTGTCTCGGAAAACCAAAAAAAAAAAAAAAAAAAAAAAAAAAAAAAGAAAGAAAGAAAGAAAGAAAGAAAGAAAGAAAGAAAGAAAAACCAAAAAGAGAAAAAAGATATATTACACTTACTATTTATTTTGTGCATGTAAATATTTGTGTGTAGGTGTGTGTATGTGTGTGGAGGGGTGGAGGATGTGGGAGGGAATGCATGTGCATGCTGCAGGCAGTTCATATGTGGAGGTCAAAGGGCAACTTGCAAGAGTCAGTTCTCTCCTTCTACAGTGTAGTTGGCCCCAGAGCCTTGGGGACATGCCACTGTGCGCATGTGCAAATCACGGTTTGGCTCATGGAGTCAGAGGACAACTCAAGGGAGCCTCTTTCCACCATTTGATAGAAGGTATCCTGCAAGCCAGGGAATGAGAATTAAAACTGAGAAATACTGGAGGCCCCAGGGAGTTTAGAGGTCTGGTCGGGTGTGGGTGGGGGGTGGAGACATCCTCATGGAGATGGGGGAGGCAGGCAGGGAGGAGGTATGAAATATGGAACAGTTGGAGGGTGGACCAGGAGGGGAATAAAATCAGGATTTTAAAATAAATAAATCAATGGAAAAAAAAAGAAAAAAAGAAAAGAAAAAAGAAAGAAAGAATGATAATAGCTAACAAAGCTTCCAGACTCACTTTCAGTTCCTCAGAGCTGTGTGATCTCCCGTCACAGTGTGGTAAACGCTGACACAGACACTCTTTGTTCTGAGGTGTGGTGGAGAGAACACCCTGGGTCCCCTCCTCCAGCTGCCAGTTCCAAAATATGTCTACCAGGAGCTTGGGTGGGCAGCAGGGCCACAGGAGATGGGGACCAGATAGCATCTGGGCAGCCGTTTCCTGAATATTGAGAAAGCCTGGGTTACGTCAAAGATTTCATCGTAACACGGTTGGTCCTCGAGTCCCTACTTAGAATCCTTACCACTTCCCTTTTCCGGCTTATCAAGTAGGCTGTGTGACCTGCAGGCCTCATGATGGTTCTTAGGACTCTGACACTCCCCTCGGGAGTGACCTTGAACCTGGTTTTGAGGGGAATTTTTTTTACATCTGTGAAATAGAGATAACCCTGAAAGTTGTTCAAATGGTACAAACCATCTAAGATAGCTAGGCAGGAGGATCAGAGTTTACGGCCAGCCTTGGCTACATAACCAATTGGACACCAGCTTAGGCTACCATAGTGAGACCCTGTCTCAAAAGACCAGAGGAGCTGGAGAGATGGCTCTGCAGTTGAGAGCACTTGTTCTTGCAGAGGACTGGGTTGAGTTCCCAGCACCCAGGTGGCAGTGCACGACCACCTGAAATACCAGTTCAAGGGGATCTGACGTCCTCTTCTGACCTCTGCCCACACCAAGCACATACATGTGCACAGGTATACATGCAGGCAAACACTCATACCCATAAAATAAAAAAGAAACAAAACCAAGTTACATTTAATATTTTTATATTTATTTTCTCCTAGTCAGGGTCTCTAGTACTGTGATAAACACCATGACCAAAACAACTTGGAGAAGAAAGGGTTTATTCAGCTTACATTTCCACAGAAAGAAGTCAGGACAGGAACTCAATCAGGTAGGAACCTGGAGGCAGGAGCTGATGCAGAGGCCTTGGAAGGTGCTGCTTACTGGCTTGCTTCCCACAGCTTTGCTCAGCCTGCTTTCTGGTAGAACCTGGGACCACCAGCCCAGGGGATTGCACCACCCACAATGAGCTGGGCCCTCCCGAAATCGATCACTAATTAAGGAAATGTTCTACAGCTGTGGTTTTCACCCTGTGGGTCACACACAGTCCCTTTGCGGGGTATGGAGCGAGTTTTTCATGGGGGTCATCTAAGACTATCAGAAAACACAGACATTTGCATTTTGATTCATAACAATAGCAAAATTACAGTTCCGAAGTAGCAACGGAAATAATTCTATGGTTGGGGGTCAGCACAACAGGAGGAACTGTGTTCAGGGGTCGCAGCACTTGGAAACACTGGTTTACAGGCTCACCCACAGCCTGATCTTATGGGGGTGTTTTTTCTTACTTGAGGTTGCCTCCTCTCAAATGACTTTCCTTTTTTTAGCTTGTATAAAACTCAGTGTGGTGTCCCAAGCCTTTAATCCCAGCACTTGGGGGACAGAGGCAGGTGGATCTCCGTGTTCAAGGCCAGCCTGGTCTACAGAGTGAGTTCCAGGAAAGCCAGGACTACACAGAGAAACTAGATCTTGAAAACGAAACAAGACAAACGGAAAACCTATCCAGTACATATTTATTGTGTGTATATGTATGAGCACATGCCTGTATACATACATACATGTAGAAGTTAGAGGACAGAATGTATAAATCAAACTGTCCTTCCACCCTGTGATTTCCAGGGAAGGAAATCAGGTAGCCCAGCCTATTAACAAACACCATCCAACTGGCTCAGAAAATGGTTTTAATTCTAAAGCTGGCTCGGGTGTCAGGGTCCTGAAACCCCAGGAAGGCTGAAGCACGGCTCCAAGTTCAAGCCTAGTTTAAGTAACACAGACTAAAAGAGACTAAACCTCATTATACACACGTGTAAGCTGTCGAGGACTAGAAAGCTACATTTTTTTTTTTCTAAAAATTAAATTGAAATCTTTCTGGGGCCAGTGAGAGACTGGAGGTTGGAGACTGGGAAAGGCCAGGCAGAGTACATACAGAAGTTTAAAACATAAATAATTTTTTATTAATAATTTGTTGTAATAAGACATACAGAGAGAAGGCTAAGGCAGAAGATGGGGAGGTGGCTTCCTGGACCACAAAGAGGGTGTAGTTCCTATGAGGACCGTGGGCTCAAAGGATAAAGATGCTTGCCGCCAATTCTGACCGAGTTGGAGACAGAACCCCTAGGAGAGATGCATGCTGTATAGCCCGTGTTTGTGTGAACTATTTCTGTTTAACTAAATTGAAGATAAAAACGTTTTTTGTTTTTTTAACAGAAAAAAAAAACCACACCCTACAAATTTCGTCTCAAAATGAAAACAAAGGACCAGGGCTACAACTCAGTGGTGGAGTTCTTGCCTAGCTTGCTCAAGGACTTAGGTTCAAGTCCCATCACTGGGAGAAAAATCATTGCATGTGTGTACACTTGTAGACACACACAGACACACACACCCCGGGGTGGGTGCAAACAGAGCAAACAGCCGGTTCCAAACACTCCCCTCCCCCATTTTATCTAATGACAAGACGTTACAAATCATCTCAAAATATTTATTGAGCACCAGCTTTGGGGTAGGGTGTGAAGACTTGGGACAATGCAGGGTGTGGTCCCTGCCTGTGGGAGGTTTACAATCTGAGTGGAGACAGAGAGGGAGCCAAAATATATGTTCTTGGGGCTGAGGGTAAACAGTCCAGATCAGGATGTTACAGAAACAGGGGTGTTTGGGGTTGGGGTTAGACCCACTAAGTGCTTCAACACCCACAGGGGCTCAGTATTCAACACTGGGAAAGGATCAGCCACTCCTCAGTGTCCTGTTAGCTCCCTTAGTCCCCCAGGCACCGCCTTGGCCTGGCTCCTTGTACAACTGCTCCTAAGAAATGGGAGAAGTCACTGAGGACCCCAGCTGGGGTCCGCATCCCAGATAAGTCCACCCCTCCCATCATACACCATACACACAGGATGCTCTAGGAGGCCTGTCTCACTACCAAGGACCCACCCTAGACCCACAAGGAAGATGGTTGCCACTGGAGCTGCCAGAGGTAGTACCAGGGAACCCCGCTTAGTGTACCCTGTGTACCCGCTCCCTTCCAGTCCAGTGAGCCGTGGGGCAAGTGCCGAGAGATCCTGCCGACCTGGGGGAGGGGAGGGAAGTGAGGAGGGTAGAGCAGCAGATCACCAGATTGACCCTCAAAACTAGAGGGGCAGCCGGGCGGTGGTGGCGCACGCCTTTAATCCCAGCACTTGGGAGGCAGAGGCAGGTGGATTTCTGAGTTCGAGGCCAGCCTGGTCTACAGAGTGAGTTCCAGGACAGCCAGGGCTACACAGAGAAACCCTGTCTCGAAAAACCAAAAAAAAAAAAAAAAAAAAAAAAAAAAACTAGAGGGGCAGCTGGCAGAGACCCACAGGGCAGGAGGGCTCCCCAGGAGTGGCAGAGGAAACCCAGAGTAGGGACCATGTCAAGGGTCAGGATATTACGGTTGGGTATCCTTGGTCTAGGCTGTGACTGCTTCACTGTCATCCTAGCTGGCCTTAGAGGTGAGAAGGAGACCCCGAAGTCCTACTCAGTTGTCCAAAGTGCTATTCAGGTCTGAGGATCACCCCCAGGGAAGAAGTGGCAAGGAACCAGGCAGGGAGTGGAGGGGGTATGTTAGGAGAGAGATGGATGCCGAAGGCATGAAGACAGTGCAACCTTCCCTCCAGGATAGGAAACACAGAGGTTGGGTTAAGAAGGGCTTAAATAATAGTCTACATAATAAAAATCCCCAGCACTAAGGGGGCCTAGCGTCCTACTAATTTAGGTTTGTTTGTTTGTTTGTTTGTTTGTTTAAATAACTCTTAAGTTTGGAGACTGGGAGAGGGCAGGCAGAGTATATACAGAAGAAGTTTAAATTAAACACAAATAATAATTAAGACACACAGAATAAGGGTTAAGGTAGAAGACGGGGAAGAGGCCTCCTGGCCCACAGCAGAAGAGGGCGAGGCTCCCGTGGGGCACTTCAGGGCTTTCTCTTGGAGAAGACCAATCTGCGCTTGGAGTGGTAGAAATCTGTGGAGAGAGAACAGATGTCAGGCCAGATGCAGAGGGTAAGGACATCGTTCCCCAGAGTCAAAGGGACACGTGGCTAGTCGTGGGGAAAAGCCACACCCCCTCCTCAGAGGGCTAGGGCTCTAGAGAGGTTAGATTCCCTTCACACTTGGAGTTAGTTATAGAAAGTTGTTAGTTCCGGTGCTGGGAATCGAACTCAGGCCCTCTACAAGAGCAGTAAGTGATCCCATCCTCTGAGCCATCTCTCCTGCCCTTCGCCTTTCTTATTTATTTATTGAGTTGACAGTACAGGAGGTAGCGTGGACGTGCTGGCCCGGCTCTTCCCTAATTGGTTCCAGGCTAAATGCTATACTGCCAAACCCCACACTATCCTGGGCCTTCCCGGTCAGTATAGAGAAAAATGCCTGGTTCATGTGCTAGTCAGCTGTTCCTCTCAGCCCCAGGTCCCCCACCTACGGAATGGCTTGGTGCTGGGGAAGGGCTGGAAAGTTCTTGGCATAGGCGATCCTTAGCAGGTGGCCCTTCCATCTCCAGACGTCCTGCATAATCTTTCCTTCCTCAATCCTGTCCTTACCTGTCAGGCTGGTCTGCCTCCGTTTCCGGCCCTGGGATGTTCCGGGCCCTCCCGGGGAGTCTTCAGGCCGCTCAGGGGCGTGAGACACCAGAGTGCAAGACAGGGACAAGGCCACGTGGTCCTCCGGAGCTGGCCCCTGCAGTAGGGCAGAGGAGGTGCTGGGCCTCTTGTCCCCTCCCAGGTCATCACGGCCGCGGGACCCAGGGCTCTGGTAGATCTTGGGCAGCCCTAGGCTCCGAACAGGCTCCCAGACGAAGTTGCCCTCCAGCGGCGTCTCAGTGACGAAGTCAAAGTTCCACCGTTCTCGGGCCTCCTGGAGACAGCCCGCCATGAGCGCATCGCAATCACGGCGCAACTGTTCACTGTCCACGGGACCGAAGAGACGCCGGCACACTTTACTCCTGTGTGGAACAGGTCGGACATCATCATAGTCGGACATGGTTGGTACCTGTGGCTGAAACACAAGAAGGATCCAGGTCACTATGGAAACTACCCCATCAGTCGCAATCTCCCAGCTCCCTCTGTTCCTCCCAGGTGCTTTTCCACCACACCATGAGACTAAGATGGGTGTTGAGTTCAACAGGCCCTGCACCCCCAAGGTCACGGCTGTTGTCCACAGAAGCCAGTACATTGCAGAAGCAGGGGTCACCGTCCTGTTTACACCAGGAATACTATCAGCTAAAATCAATGTCTTGTGCTAAAGTGTCCTTTGTGAGTGTGAACATCCCAAATGTGTGTGAATTGCCAAGGTCCGGTGGTTTCCCAACAGTCCTCTATCCTGTTGTCTTGGTGATAACGCCTTCCTGCCAATCAAAAGGGACCTGGACTTCGGGATAAGACACGTAATAGCAGCATTGGTGCTGCTATTTGGCACCAGTTTTAAAACGTGACTTCATGTCTCCGGCCTCAGTTTAAGTCTTAGCCAGGGCAGCTGTGGTAGCATGTTCGGGCAGCTGGTGTGTCACCTGGGAGAGAGACAGGAACACCGGAGCCAGGCTGCCCAGATCAGAATCAAGGTTTTGCTGGGCGACCCAGAATATGTACCTTAACATCTCTGGGCTCCCTATCTGAGGAGGAATTAGCATAGGCGACCCTGGGAAATGGAAGCCGTAAGCAAACCTCTCCGCCCCCAGTTCTGACAGACCCTCCTCCCTCCAGACTGCCACTGACAGGTGCTACACAGGCTGGAGGCCTTCCCTACGGATGCCAGCAGGCAGTAGCCTGGGGGAGAGGAGAGTCTTGAAGGGGTGGAGCACAGCCATGGCTCTCTCCCAAGCTGAGCCACATCCTGCCAGGCAGATCAGGTAATCTGGGGTCTAGACACCTCCCAGTCCCAGACGTGCCTACAGCCTATGCCCAAGGAACCCGTTTTACAGGCACAGAAGAAAAAAAAAAATCAAAGGTACTGGTTGACCTGGCTCCTCTCCAGGAAAGAGGGATACCTGAGTGGCCGATCCTGTCTGCTCTGGCCTCACTCCAAGACTAGGGGATGCAGCTCCTAAGGAGGGACTGGGCTCTCTCCAGCACGAGTCCAGCCTTCCAGCCTTTGAGCTTGCAAGGTGTGTCCAGTGGCTTCCTGAGGCAAGATGCCCTGGGCTCTTACCACAATACACCCCCAGCTCCTTAAGACCTCGGGGTGAGTTTGCCCACAGCTGGGAGGTAGGGGGTCGAAGGCGGTACCCAGACTACAATTCAAGGTAGGAAGAGGCTGGGGCTCAGATGGTAAACCCCGGGCCTAGCAAACAAGGCGCTCTCTATAAAACTGGGTCTGGCTGGGCGGTGGTGGCGCACGCCTTTAGTCCCAGCACTTGGGAGGCAGAGGCAGGCGGATTTCTGAGTTTGAGAGTTCGAGGCTAGCCTGGTCTACAGAGTGAGTTCCAGGACAGCCAGGGCTACACAGAGAAACCCTGTCTCAAAAAAAAAAAAAAAAAAACTGGGTGTGGCAGTACACACCTGTAATCGGAGCAATCTGGAGACAGAGGCAGGGAAAGAAGTTCAGGGTCTACCTTGGCTACTATATAGGCCATGTGGCCAGCATTGTGGCTTCAATAAATAAGTAAAACAGCCCATCCCCCAAACATAGCACTCAGGAGGCAGAGGCAAAAGGTCTGTGAATTCAAGGCCAGCCTGGTCTGCATAGTGAGAGCCAGGCTAAAAACCAACCAAACAAAACCCAGGATGAACACGGATGTCCATTGCCTGCAAAAGGATTCTCATGGTGCTGTGGACAGAACCTCAGATGGCTTCTGCCTACAGACAGAGTTTGGGGTCTAGTCACATCCTTTAGTGCAACTCACGGTCATCCTCCTGCCTCAGCCCCCAGTGCGCTGGGATTGCAGTTGTGAGCCACCCAAAGCTATTGTTAATCAATAGCACATCCGTTTTAGGCAGAGCTAACCAAGGCTCAGAATGTGCGTCCAAAAGGCACAGGGCTCACAAGTGGGGGGTTTGAATTCAGACCCTTTTGCTCTAGTTTTGAACCATTCTCTCTTCTTCTCATCTTGAGGGGCATGGCCAGAGGAATCACTTGGAAAAGGTTTTGGTTTTTTGTGTTATTTTTAAAATATAGATTGAGCTCCTTGTTATGGGGAGAGCCTTTCACCCAGCACTCCAGTCAGAGGTAGGTGATCCCTATAAGTTCCAGGCCATCGGGCCAGCCTGTCTATATAGTACTGGCTAGCTGGGGCCATATAGTAAAACCTTGTCTGTGTGTGTGTGTGTATGTGTTTCTCTCTCTGTCTCTCCCTGGCTCTGTCTCTGTCTCTCTGTCTCTCTCTCACACACACAGAGAGAGGTGGCAGAGATCTGTATAGATACGGAAATACAGATTGGTGGAGGAAACAGGGCTCATTGGCTCATTTACCCAGACAAACTGAGTCGAAGAACAAGTTCGGTGTCCTTCCCCAGACGGTAATTCACAGAGGCCAGAGGAAGAAAGACAGGACACCAATGCCCTCAATGTTCCAATGCACCTTAGGCACGAGGGAGAGCTCAGCTAATGCTCTGTTGGGAAGAGGAGCTTTTCGGAGCTGAAGATAGGACCAGGAACCCTAAAGGGGCCCGGCTCCCTAACCTTGTCCTCAAGGGCCACGCCTCCCAATAAATAGTTCGCTCGCACACCCTGCTCAAAACCACTCCTATCATAAGCCCTCATTTTACAGAAGCGATGTCTTCCTTCTCTGGCCATCGTGCATATTTTAATCCCCTGTAAGCCTCGGTGTGTGTGTGGAGGGCAGGGAGTGTGGCAACAGCCGGTGGCACCACCCGCGCATAGCCGGCCTTGCAGTTCTCGCTGCGGCCGGCAGGGGGTGCTGTGCGCCCAAGAAATGGCGCGCGGTAGGCGGCGCGTAGGCCAACAAGGAGTGGTGAGTCAGTTTCCTGCCCGGCGCTGCCCGCCCGCCAAAACTGCTTGGGCACCGGAGCTGCGCGTCACCCTGGGGTGGGGAGAGGAGAGGAAAGGAGGGGGACCCCGGGCCACAAAACACGTCACGATGAGCCCAGGCTTCCTAAATTCCCGCCTATGATGGGAAACCAGACTGCGCGCGCGCGCACTCACACACACACACACACACACACACACACACATATATACACGCACGCACACTCGAGAGCAAAGAAAGTGCTCTTAGCGCGCTGGCCCCCTCCACCTTGATCTCCACTCCCAAAGCACGCGATGAGTCAGATCCCTGGAAAATAAAAATAGATGAGGGCGAGGACAACAACAAAAAAAAACCGCTCGAGTGTCCTCTCTGAAAGGAGACGTAGGGGAGGGGACAGAAGAAGTTGCCAGCGCGCCCCCAAATGCTAAACCCAAGCCCAAAGTCTTTCCCGCAGGACCAGGGTGCAAGTGTAGCCCTTGTCCCCAGGGGTTCCAAAAGGAATGGATGTGCCCTAGTGGGCGCACTTAGCCCAGCCCAGCCCGGTCACCTTCCTATACTGTGTGCGTACTGGGTCAGGGAGCCCCCGCCCCGAGGCGTCTGATGTACGGCACCCCGTAAGCCTCACTCACGGGGATACCGGCCGCTGTACAGTGCGGGCTCCTCTCGCGCCCCACGGCCACTGAT
This sequence comes from Grammomys surdaster, assembly GCF_004785775.1. Classification (NCBI taxonomy): domain Eukaryota; kingdom Metazoa; phylum Chordata; class Mammalia; order Rodentia; family Muridae; genus Grammomys; species Grammomys surdaster. The sequence goes on along the minus strand of NW_021604628.1, from coordinate 286,410 downwards.
CCCGGTCGTGGTGGGCGCGGTGGGTGGGACCCTTTGCGCTTCCCGGGCTGGCAGAGTGAACAGGGTCCGCCCAGACTCTCTGTCCCCGAGGGCGCGCCGCCGAGCGGGGACCGGACACCGCGTCCTGGACCTCCCCGTGTCCCGGGTTCCCTGGGAACATACTGTGCCCGCCAAATAGGTCACTGTGCCGCGCGGGGGAGGGGACAGGGCAGGAACAAGGCTGTGCCCGGGCAGGAAAAGGGGCTTCTGGGCTGCCACTGATCCATCCCCAGCTGGGGCGCAATTCTGATCTCAATCCAGTGCCCGGGGTCTCCTTGTCACAATGAGTCAGCTCCTCGCCTGTCCTCCAGAACGTGCCCAGGCACGATCCCGAGGGCGGAGGACACAGTTCGCGCTGACCTCAGAGCCCAGCGGGGTGGTGGCTACGGTGAAACAGGGCACCTGGTCCACAAGAGCCGGAGACCCGGCGGCGGCACCCATGGGATCGGAGAATCGCTCTGCGCTGGGTTCTAGATAGACTTGCCCGAAGCTTGTCACCGCCACCCCCTGACCCCTCTCGGGACACCGTGGGCTTCATGCTCACGCCTTTGGCGAGCCGCACCTGGAATCCCTAGAAGCACTAGCAAACAGAAGCGAGCTCCGGGTAGCCGATCCCCGCCAGCCATCGCTCGGGCCGGGTCTCCAAGGACTGGGACAGTGACTGCCACCCGTGGTCCTAGAGTTCAGACTCTGTATACCGAGTCCGCGACATAGCCTGACCCTCGCCACACTCCAATGTAACCAAGCCTTCGGCCACCAGGGACCCGCTCCGACCCACACCCGTCATCCACCTGCCGCGGACACACCTGTGACTCTGGCGGGCACACACAAATACACACACATACACACGCCGGTGGTATATCCATCGCCGCAGACACACACACACACACACACACACACACACGCGCACACACACACGCACACACACACACGCTTCTGGGGACGCCCGCTGGGCTCAGCGCAGAGCTGCGGAGAGGAGTCACTGTTCTCTGCCACGACGCTCTCACCTCTGAATGTCTCGATATCGCTGTGGATCTGCGCCTGGCTCCAGTTCCCCTTGACTGCGACAAGGCAGCGGCTCACACCTCTCGGCTGGTGCAACTGGCTTCGAGCAGCCCTCTTATAAGCATCGGCCCCGCCCCCCGCCCGCCTGGAAGGCTGGACCAGCCACTGCTTCACCCATCCCCGAGACTCGCTGGCCCGCCCTCCCCTCTGGGAATCTAAACTCGCGCCAGACGGCTAGAACCGGGCGGGCGCGCGGCGAGAGGGCGCGCCCTCCCCTCCCCTCCCCCATACCTGGGCTGTTTGCTTGACACACAGCCCACCAGCAGAGCCGCGGACATCTATGAACACTACAGTTAGGGCTGACCGTTTACAAGTCTGCCCCTGGCCAACTCTGGGAAGGATTAAATCTTTTCCAGGTCACTGACGTTAGCAAATAAAAACCTGGGGTCGGGGAGTTGGGGTTTGTGGGTACAGCGTTTGCCTAGCTTGCTGGAGGAAATGAAGCCCTCAGTTGGATCTCCAGGTCCCATAAGCTGGTTCACGTCTGTAATAACATTGAGCGGTGGGGGGTTGGGGGAGGAGAGAATTAAGACTTTAAGGTCGTTTTGACAGCTACCTACCCAGATAGAGACCAACTTGAAGTATGTGACACTCTCTTTCAAATATAAATAAGTAAATCATTTGAGTATGATAGCAAAGACCTGGAATCCTACACTTGGGAGATCGAGGCATGAGGGGCGTCACCGGTTCAAGACCAGCCTGGGTTTTCCAATGAGACCCTTTCAAAAAAACAAAACAAACCCATCAATAATAAAAATAGTTTGAAATCCCATGAAATCCCACTATTTCTGGAGAATTTTTCCCTCAATCGGCCCTCTTCCCCAGAAGCCCCTCAGTTGCCCAGACACCCCAACAGCTCATCTTTGGGTCCAGAACACCATCTTGTCTTCATTGTCTCACAGATGAGGAAAGCAGTCCCACAGAAATAAAGGATGCCGTCAACTGTCTCAGAAAGGGAGGAGATTTAGTCCAGTTCTCAGAAACAAGACTACCAGGAAAACCAGCCTGGTCTCCCTCCCTCTCACCTCTGCAGAAGCCAGCATATGGACAGTTCTCACACCACAACACATTCTGCAAGTGAGAAACAAAGGCTCAGAGAGGCTCAAGACCTGACTCGGACCACACAGCCAAGAAATGGCTACTGCTTGTGCTCTGGCGGGCTGCCAGGAGCACTTACAGACTTCTTTCTCTGGGTCCAAAAATGAGGGAAATGTCTAATACCCCCCAGTTCTAGACAATTCACTAAGATGGTATTGATAAAGGACAATTCTAGAAATATCTACAGCTGCTCCTGACAGACAGAAGACATCCTCAGTTCCCACCTTCCTCCGTGTCTCTAATCAGTTCTATTTCCCTCTGCTTGGGGTTTTTTGAGACAAGGTCTTGGTATGTAGCCCAAGGCAGCCTCATATTCAAGGCAATCCTTCCTTGCTTAGAGTTAAGACTAGATCTGAGCCATCATACCCAGCAAAAGGGAGTTTTCTTCAGACAGTCTTGTTATGTGGTCCAGCCTGGTCACACAGTCTACATAGCAAAACCACCATCTTAGTTAAGCATAGTGGTACATGCCTGTAATCCCGGTACTTGGTGGGCAGGGGGGATTGGAGCTCAAGGCCAGCCTGAGCTACCTGAGATCACCATCCATCAGATAGATCTGGGGATGTAGCTCAGTATAGCCCTTACCTAACTTTTATGAAGCCCTGAGTTCGATCCCCAGTAAGGCATCATCTGGATGGTGGTGGCATACATCTGTAATCCCAGAACTCAGGATAGATGCAAGAGGATCAATAATTCATCAGCTTCGTAGCAAATCTGAGGCTGGCCTAGGTGACATGAGACCCTGCCTCAGAAACAAAAACAAACCCCTCTCTCAAAACAAACACAAACAAAAAAAATTTAAATACTGAGACTGGAGCCTTCATTTGAACAGATATCTTTAGTTAAAAGAATAGAATCCTGCTTTGGAGTAGCTGTAAGTTCTGACATCTGCTTTCCGATGTCTAGAGATCGCTGCCCAGACATGCCCAGTCTTCCTCCTCTGACTTAGCTGACCTAGGGAAGACAGGCCTCCTCTTCTGTGGTGGGGGATGGAAGTCTGGGAAGGGCTTTGGCCACCCTCCCAACCCCCCTCGACAGCCTCATTCCGTTCAGAAACACAGTTGGAGGACCCCTTCAAGTTAGCATTCTGTCTCAACTCCACCCCTACAGTTACCTGGCAACAGCCAGGTCTACTCCTCCCCACGGTTACCTGGCAACAGCCAGGTAGGCCTGGCCCACTATAAAAGGGGCTGCTTGCCCCCTCCTCTCTCTCTTGCTCTCTCTTGATCTCTCTCTTGCCTTCTTGCTTCCCCTCTGTCCCCGAGGCCACTCTCCCCTTCCCTTCCCCCTCTCTCCACTTACTCATGGCTAGCCTCTACTTCTCTATTCTCTCTCTCTCTCTCTCTCTCTCTCTCTCTCTCTCTGCCTCTACTGCCCTCTTGACTCCCCTCCCCATACCCTAAATAAACTCTATTCTATACTATTCTGCTGTGTGGCTGGTCACTCAGGGGGAAGGGATCCCCTGCCTTGACATGGGCCCCGCTGAGACATCCCCTTCCCCCACACCTCCCCACACCCCCAAAGAACATACTTTCTCTTTATCTTTTTATAAACACATCACTTCAGACCTCAAAACCAGGACAGACAATGCCCCAGCTGAACCATCCAAGTCACCTCACCAGACTGCACTGTCACAGGCCAGCACAGGATGTCCAACCGCCCAAATCCCCTTGGCCTCCAGGCTTTTCAGATAGAAGTGACATTGTCTGTCTGTTTACTTTGGGAGAAAACAGTTTTAATAAAGGCTTATACTGAATTGCTGAGTGCTGTGACCTCCCGTGCCTTTACCCTGTTGACGCTGGAGAGATTTTTAAAATAACTCCTGGCTTCCCGGAGCACCACAAAAGTACTCAACAAATATTTATTAAGCCTAGGACTTCTCAGTCTTTCTAACAAACAGTCTTGGCCTTGCACTTGAATGTATAGTCAGGCACACAGTTAGAGGAGCCCTCCAGACCCCAAAATGACAAAGGGGGAAAGTTATACATACAGTACCTGACCCACCCCAGGCACAAGCACACACACACATACACACACACACACACACGCAGAAAAGCATCCTTCACCTGGTACATGTCACAAGATATATGCCATCTTATATTCTGCTGGCAGCAACTTGGGCTTGCAAAATGGGGCATCCTTGGTTATCTGGGGTCTCTGTCTCCGTTCACGCCCCTCCTTACCCCACAGCTGGTAGTTGGGTATCATCAGGTCTCCACCACCCTGTGTGACACAGTCCCTCCTCCCGGCATGAAGCGGCCCCACCTCTTCAGTTCCAGGGCTGAACATGTCAAGACATGTTCCTGAAGGCCAGAAAGCTAGTCCCGACCCACCCACGACAGCTCCGATTTTGCTGCTGGTCTCAGAGAGGTGACAGCCAGGGATGGAAGGCCAGATGCAGCCTTGCAGGTACCTTCTGGGGCTGATAGAAAGGAAAACCAAGGAACCAAGGGAGATATAAGGAAGGCTCCATGTTAGCGGCTGGAGCTACCCAGGAAGGGAGAGGAAGTGTGGGTGCCAAAACTATCATTTCCCAGAAAGGGACTGGGGAGTCCCAAGCAGGGCCTGGCAGATTTCAGAAGAAGTCACCTCCACACAAACTCCCAAGAAGTGCGACCACGGAACAAAGACAGAACAGAAAATAGCCTAAGCAAGAGGGACAGGATAGAGCTTTTCAGATCCCTGAGAAATCAGAACTGACACTTCTAAAACTTCTCCAGCCTCAGCTCCATCACGAGAAATGTATTCCTTTGAGGCTAACCTGGTAAAGTTGTTTGCCTTGCAAGTATAGAACCCGGGTTGAAATCCCAGTACCTACAGGAAAGAGCCAGGTTTGGCGCATGCTCTTGTAATACACACACACACACGCACGCACACCACACACATACGCACAGACTCACAAATATATGCACACACATTCACACGTGCACGCACACACCACACATGCGCCCACATGTGCGCGTACAGAGACACACAGACTCACATAAACATACATACACATTCACACATGCTCGCACACACAATTGCACATGTGCACGCGCACACACACATGCAGACTCACACAGTCACCCAAACATTCACAGGCACGCATACACACATGCACAAACACACACTGGAAGCAGGAGACTTGAAGGGACTCCCTGGCCAGCCCACCTACCCTGGTCAGTGAGCTTCAGGCGCTAGCAGACCCTCAAAAAACAAGGTGGTGGCCAGGCTGGCCGGCGAGACGGCTCAGTGAATGCCATATTTAGGGTTTCTGTTGCTGGGAGAAAACAGTGACCAAAAGCATCTCGGAAAGGAAAGGGTTAATTTCACCTTACACTTCCAGGGTCACAGACCACCACTGAGGAAAGCCAGGGCAGGAAAGGCAGGGATTTTAGAGTAACCTTGATTACTGGCTTGCTTTTCATGGGTCCCTCAGTTTGCTTTTCGTAGAGGACTCAGGGTCGCTTGGCTAGGGGTGATAGTGACCTAGGCCCGAATCATTAACCAAGGAAAGGTCCCACAGACTTGCCTTCAGGCCACCCAGATGGTGACCATTCCTCAACTGAGGCTCCCTGGTCCCAGGTGGCTCAAGTTTGGGTTACTTCTCCATTGTTTATCCCAAATAAATTACGGGACGCTCTGCTCCACGGGGTCTCTCAGGGGTCCAGGCTGACGGACAGCAGCTCTACGGTAGCATAGTGACACCATCAGACTGTGAATCCTTGCTTTTGTGCTTTTGCGCTAACTGTAGAGAAGGCCGGTTTCATTGGTTGGAGTCAGTCATGTGATCTTGTCTAACCTCCACGGAGAGGGAGCTGGGAACTGTCAGTGAGCCCCTGAAAGTGAGAGGCCATTGCTGTCTAGGCCGTGTGTGATGATACAACGATCGATTGATTAATTGAAGATCGATCGGTTGAGTTTTGTTTTTTTAAACATATGATTTCTCTGGCTGTCTTAGAACTCACTCTGTAGACCAGGCTAGCCTCGAACTCAGAGAGAGTCTCCTGCCTCTGCCTCTTGAGTGCTGGGATTAAAGGCGTGTGCCAGCACCGCTCGGCCAATGGTTGCTTTAAATAGTTTTACATAAGATCTGCGAACCCAGTGTAGAACGGGAAAGACGGACTGGTATAATCTATTTTCCATTCTGGACAGTTAAACGTTATGGTATTGTTTCTGTAAACAAATGAGGGAAGAAATCGATGTTTGAATAAGTGAACGAGAGTATACAGGGGCCTCGAAGCTACAAACGCGCTGCCCATAAACATTCATGGGCATCAGGCCTCAAAGGTACAAAGACGAATAAACGTGGGTCTCTTCCTCAGGGCTTGCTCCCAGGGTACGTCAGCAGGACGGTAGCTCCCAGTCACAGGCCCACCTTCTAGGAAATGAAGGAGCAAGGAGGAAATCTGTGGAGGCCTCACCTCAGAAGGGCATGCAGGGTGGTTAGAGAACAAATGGGCCCAAGCCAGCTCACATGTTTGAATACTTGATCCCTTCTTGAGGGAACTGTTTGGGAAGGATTAGGGGGTGTGGCCTTGTGCGAGGAGGTGTGTCACTGTGTGCCAGCTTTGAGGTTTCAGAAGCCCATATCATCCCCCACCCCCCGTTTCCTCCTCTGTCTCTCATGATTGTGTCTCAAAAAAGCTGAGTTCTTCTCCTTGGCCATGTCTGCCGGCTTGCTGTCACAGTTCTCACCATGATGGGAGTATGACAGGCAGGGGGCAGATTAGAGGAGAGAGTTGGTCAGGAAGCATGGGTTCAGGAAGAAGGAATGGCAAATGGACAGGTAGGAAGATGTATATATGTATGTGTGTATATGTATGTGTGTGTATGTATGTATGCATATATGTGTGCATATATGTATGTATAGGTGTATATGTGTGTGTGTATATGTATGTATGCATGAGTGTATGTTTGCATGTGTGTGTGTATGCATGGGTGTATGTTTGCTTTGTTTTGTTTGCTTTTGTTTTTCGAGACAGGGTTTCTCTGTGTAGCCCTGGCTGTCCTGGATCTCACTCTGTAGACCAGGCTGGCCTCGAACTCAGAAATCCACCTGCCTCTGCCTCCTAAGTGCTGGGATTAAAGGCGTGCGCCACCACCGCCCGGCAAGTGTATGTTTGCATATGTGTATGTATGTGTATATATGTATGTGTATGTGTATACGAATGTATGTGTGTGTATATGTGTGGCATGTATTCATGTGTGTGTGTGTATGTGTGCATATGTATGTATGTATATTATGTATGTGTGCATGCACGTATGTGTATATACATATGCACGTGTGTGTGTGTATGTATGTATGTATGTAGAATGGGTCAGATGGCAAGGCCTGTCATATCTTTCACTCCTCACTCACCTCTGTCAGTCCCTAAAGGGTTGTGACAGGCTTCCCACAGCTCTGCTTCTGGTTCCCTGCAGAGGCTGACAGTATACATAGCTGATTCCCTCTTCAGGACTTCCCTCAGAGAGGAAGGCGTTTGGCTTCCAGCCTGTTTGCACTGAAGGTGCACCCAGATGGCTGATGGGATGGAAAAAGCCAAACAGCTGGGTCCTCCAGGCAAGACCAGCTGAGCCACTCTCAGGGTTCTGGTCTCCATCAGACCCCATCACCTCTTTCTCTCTTTATACCCAGACAGATGTGCACACTGCAAACACACTCCCTCCCCTCACATCCAACCAATGGGGAGTTTAAGTGACTAGTGAATTCCCAGGGATCCTTTCCTTGGGAGTATCTATACACCAGTAATAACACTAATGTTTATGGAGAGATTTCTCTGTACCTGCTTGGCTCTTTACCTATGTGACCTTACTTAATAAAGGCTAGAATTTAGGCCAAAGGAACCAACTTCTTTTCTTTTTTTCTTGTATGTGTGTGTCCATGTGTGTCCGTGCAAGCGCGCATGTGTATGTAGATGTATGTGTGTCACGCCAGAGGCCAACCGTGTGTGTCATTTCTCAGGGGCTGTCCTCCCTAGTGTTTCTTGATTGTTCGAGATTGGGTTTCCCTATGTAGTCCTGGCTGTCCTGGAAATCGCTCTGTAGACCAGGCTGGCCTCAAACTCACAGGAATCTACCTGCCTCTGCCTCCCGAGTGCTAACACCACTGTGCCCATCTTCTGGTTGTGTTTCTTTTCTTTTTTTTTTTTTGGGGGGGGGGGGTTCGAGACAGGGTTTCTCTGTGTAGCCCTGGCTGTCCTGGAACTCACTCTGTAGACCAGGCTGGCCTCAAACTCAGAAATCCACCTGCCTCTGCTTCCCAAGTGCTGGGATTAAAGGCATGCACCACCACTGCCCGGCTTCTGCTTGTGTTTCTTAAAAAAATATTTTCATTAAATTTTATTTCTTTAGTATGTGAGTGTGTGTGTGTGCATACATGAGTGTGTTCTGTGGCATGCACGTGAATATCAGAGGAACCAGTCTTCTCCTACCAAGTGGGTCCTGGGGATTGAACTCAGGAAGTCAGGTTTGATGGCACTGACCTGGCCAGGTCCCGCCTCTCCTTCCTGAGTGCTGATATTAAAAGTGAGTGTCACTATGCCCGGTCCTCAGGTCCTTGCTTCGTCCTTCCTTTTGTGAGGCTCAAACCCAGACCACGGGGCTTTAATGTGGTTTGTTAGGTAGAAACACATCATTTAAATGGAGCCTGATCACTTTTTGTTTTTAAAATATCTAATTATAGACTGAAGATGTGGCTCAGTCAATAGAGAGTTTATCTAGCGCATACAAAGCCCCGGGATCCAGGCCAACATTGTATAAGCTGGGTGTGGTAGCACACACCTGTCATCCGAGCACCAGGAGGTAGAGGCAGGAGGTTCAGAAGTTCAAGGTCTTGGGGCTAGAGAGATGGCTTATACCACTTAAGAGTGTACAGTGTTTGTGCAGAGGACTTGAATTCAGTTCCCAGTGTCCGTGTTGAGCAGCTCAAGACCACCTGTAACGCCATATTCCAGGGGATCTGGTGCCCTCTTCTGGACTCCTAAGGCACTTGCACTCACACGCATAGACACATAATTCAAAGCTAAATCTTTTAAAAAAGAAAAAAGAAAAGAAAGAAAGTTAGGATCAGCTGCAGTTAGATACTGACTTGGAAACCATCCCGAGCTATATGAGATCCTGTTTCAACAAAACAGCTCTCAGGATACCCTCCCTCAAGACCAGCTTTCCGGACGATCCCCAAGGATCTGAGAACCTGGTGTTCTTTACTCTTTTTCTTCCCTAACAAACTCTTTTAAAGACAAGCCCGAGCGTACACCATCAAAGTGCTAAGGATTTAAGGCTTAGAGCCTCTGATTGCACAGTGGGGCTATGGCCTCAGAAGTTCAGAACCACCCCTCCCTCTCCCCACCCTGGACAGGTGCCGCAGTGATGTGGCATGAAACAAGACCCCAGGAGCTGCTGGCTTTAGCTAGAGTGACTCAGGCAGGGGTCAGGGTAAGTCCACGTCCCTGATGTGGCTCCACCCATTCCTGTGGCTCCACCCCCTCCTCCTCTTCTTATCAGCGGCTCATCCTTGCTTTTGCCCTAAGGTGGCTCTGGGTCCCCTTGGGGTTATATTGGCACCAGAGCCACCCTGGAAGGTAGCGGCTGCTGTTCTAATTCCCAGTGTTGGTGGCCCCACTATGGTTGCCTAGTCAGGAGGGATGTGATGTCTCTGATCATCCTCTGTGGCTTCTTAGCGTTCTGAACCTGTGGAAAGAACAACTGCCAGGTCTCCTCTTAGACACATCCTAGCAGCTTGAGGAAGAAGCTGGCAGAGAGTGAGGGAGGCAAGCATGGCGCTAACCACTGACACAAACAACCGTGAAATGTGACGAGTGTGAGCTTGGCAGCCCACATCTATAACTCAAGGCAAGGAAAGATCACGGGTTGGAGGCCAGCCTAGACTATATAATAAGATCCTGTCTAAAATGAAGGGCCAGGTGTGGCAGCACATGCCTGTGACCCTGGCTCTTGGGAGGCAGAGGCAGAAGGATTCTAAGGAGTTGGAGGCCGGCTCGTCGTCTGAAACTGAAATAGAACCGAACCAGTTACTTTGCTAAGATAGTGATTTGAGGGGGGAAAGGGAGATTCTTTCTCCCACTCGTGAATCCGGGGAAGGTGTTCTAGTTGGCGGGGGACCCCCATGTGGTGATTCAGGGGTCCACGCCCTTTCCATTCCACAGCTCCCCTATCCACGGGGTCCTGGCGGTCTCTTCTCTGTGCTGGAGAGGGACGGGTCTAAAGAGCATGCGTGCGTGCACTTTGTCACCTGTCTCAGGAGGATTCAAACAGCCTCCTCCATACCAGTCCACGGGTGAGAACCCAATTATGGCCCCCCAGCTTGGCTGCACAGGTCTTTATAGTCCCTGGCTGGGACCCGATTAGGGGTGACCTTCCCTAACCACAAATGACTTGCTTTTTGCAGAGAGTCCGAAGGAAGTCTTGCGAGTCTGAAGTCTCCCGGCTTCAGCGCACAGGCGGACGGATGTGCAGTCTTCCCGCCCGGCAGCTTCCTAGGGTTCTTTTCTGCTTAGTCACCAGACAGGGTGCGAGACCGCTTCGGAGGTGCCTATGAAATGGGTTCTTTCGTGTGTGGGATATTCCAGCTCCACACGAAACGAAACCATAAGGTCCACACAAAGACAAAAAGACAGTGCGCGCCCCGCGTCTCCTCACACAGCAGGGACCCACTTCCTCCTTCTGGTACACAGCTTTAAAAAGAAAAAAGGAAAAGAAAAAAAAAAAGCGCTTAACATCAAAGCCACAGGATTCACTGTGGACCCAGGGGCAGGAAAATCCCTCATTCGGCAAATCCTTCTGGAATCCCCGGGGGGCCTAGGCGAAGGATCCTTAAGAGGACCCTGGCATTTCTTACTGGGGGTGCATTAACCTCAGCCTAGATCTGGAAGGGTTGGGGCTCGCTCCCTGAGACCTCAAGAAAGGCCCAGTTTTTCCTTTGAATTTTGACAGGCTAGAAATGGCCCCATCTGCTGTTCCCCTTCTACCCCAGGGTTTCTGAACAGAGGGGAGGGAGATGGACATGTCCCCTGTGGGGACATGATCAGATTGTCAGGTCTGGCGGTATAGACCTACAACGCCAGCCACCTGGGGGTCTGAGGCAGGAGGATGGGAGGTTCGATGCCTATATAGTGATCCTGGAGAATTAAGGGAAACCTTGCGTCAAAGTGAAGCGTGAAATCAAAGATTTTTCGGGGGGGGGGGGCATGGCTCAGTGGGAGAGCGCTTGGCTGGTGTGCGCGCGCAGTCTCCGAGTCAACGCTTTTGTACTGAAGCAGAGGAAAAAGGAAAACACAGGACAAAACAAAGCCGTCAGGGATTAGAAAAAACAGCTGCTATGTAGAGGACACAAAGCCTTGGCTTGATCCCACCCACGTACCATACACTGGGTGCTGAGGCCTAGGCCTGTGATCCAGGCTCTCGGGACGTAAAACCAGGAAGATGAGGGGCTCAAGGTCATCTTTGCCTAAGTAGGTGTTCTCGGCCAGCCTGGACTATAGAGACCTTATCTTCAAAACAAACAGGGACCAGATGGCTTCGAAGGTAAGGGTCCCGGCCACCTGTCGGGTCCAGAGGAAACTCCAGTTCCCCAGACTCTGGCTGCTAGGCAAAACCCAGCATCCCTCAGTAACCTGGGAAGCTAGTTTCCCACTTCAAAGGAGCCATTTCCCTTATCGCTGGCAGAAGTGACAAATGGCTATCCGTGGTTTCTGTTAGCATACCAAAGGCCATGCTGGTCTCCCGGCTCCGTATCACAGGTACCTGTTACTTAGCGCTTCTCACCTCCTCCCCCACTCTACACCCCCCCCCCCTCAGGAACTCCTACTCCGTGGAACCCTGTTTCGGCCGTGGTCCCTCTTGTCTCCGCCCTCTTTCTGTCTCCCTCCTCCCCCTTCTCGCTCTCCCTCTATGCCCCGCCCCCTCCTGCTTCTCTCATGGTCTGGTCCTGTCTACTGGCCATCCTCTCTCTCTCTCTCTCTCTCTCTCTCTCTCTCTCTCTCTCTCTCTCTCTCTCTCTCTCTCTCTTCCCCCTCCCTCTCTCTGCTCTGGGCTCTTCCAGACTCCTTTCTCCCGTTTACACACCACCAAAACCGAGGACCTGAGTTTGATTCCCAGAACTTCCATTTAGAAGGAGAGAAATGACTCCTGAAAGTTGTCCTCTGGATCCCCCCCCCACACATGAGAACCTGGCTCGTGTGTACCCACAAACGCACACATGCACACGACAAAATAAACGTAAGAAAATTTTAACAAAAATGGGGGGGGGGGGAATTCTCAGGTCCTATATACACCTGAACACTGAGACTCTCCACAAGACTAGAGGGGCTGGAGAGATAGCTCATCGGTTAAGAGCCCTCACTACTCTTCCAGGGGTCCTGAGTTCAATTCCTAGCACCCACACAGTGGCTCACAACTATTTACAATGAGTTCTGGTGCCCTCTTTTAGCATGCATGTGTACATGTATAATACACATAAAAATAAAGTAATTAATTTTTAGAAAGAAGAAGAAAATAGAAACGTGGATAGTGGGCCCCTCTGGGGAGAGGAACTGGTCTCCTGTACTGCCTACTCCTAGGACCCTAGGAACCAGGACTGCACACACGAAGTACACAGACACATATGCAGGCAAAACACCTATACAAATCAAAACAAATATAAAAATATAATTAATATCCTTTTATCCTATTTTTTTATTTTATTTTTATTTTTTATTTATTTTTTCGTTTTTCCGAGACAGGGTTTCTCTGTATATCCCTGGCTATCCTGGAACTCACTCTGTAGACCAGGCTGGCCTCGAACTCAGAAATCCGTCTGCCCTGCCTCCCAAGTGCTGGGGTTAAAGGCGTGGGCCTCCACTGCCTGGCTATCCTATTTTTTAACTGCATCATTTCTTGTGTGTCGACATACCCTGGCAGAAAAAGACATTAGTGGAGGTCGAAGGACAAGGTTCAGGCTCAGTTCTCTCCTTCCAGCATCTAGGTTCTGAGACTCAAACTCGGGCTTGACCAGCTTGGCATCAAAGCTCCTTAGCCTGCTGAGCCACCTCGCCAGCACTTCAGATCTTTTTATATAATAACCAACACAATTAAAAACTATACTCCGCGGCCAGATGTGATGGTGCAAGGCTTCGGCCCCAGCACCAGGGTGATGGAGGCAGGAAGGTCACAAGTTCAAGGGCATCCTCCTCTATGTAGCAAATTTGAGGCCATCCCGAGCAGCAAGGAAACCCAGTCTCAAGGAACGGAAAGAAAGAAAGAAAGAAAGAAAGAAAGAAAGAAAGAAAGAAAGAAAGAAAGAAAGAAGGAAAGGAAAAAAGAAAGAAAGAGAGAAAGAAAGAGATTGGGTAAAGGGTGGCTAGCCCCTGGGTAAAGGGTGGCTAGCCCCTGAAAATGTCTCTCCATCCTCGATGCCTGATTTAGTCCCACAGAACAGAGGCCCCCTATGTGGCCTCTAGTTCTTCCCTGGACTCTTCCACCTACAGGAGAGAGAGAAAGAACTCAGAATAGAAGCTGGTGCTCACAGGGATGGAGGAGGGGAGCGAGGTGGAGACTTGGGCAGCGGGCAGGCTCAGCTTCCCCTGGCAGTCTGACCCACACACCCCACGCCCAGGACCGTGTTGCCTGCGCTCCACAGCCACAACTCTGTGCCGGCCTTGCCCGGGCTTGCCTCTGGTTGCATCATCTCCCAGCCTTGCCAGGGGTGCAGAAGTGAACCACCCACTCAACGCTGGAAAAACCAGCTAATTATATCTCCAAAGACCCAGGGCAGGAGCTTGTGGACAACTTCAGCTGGCCAGGCCTGTTCCCACTTGTTTTCCACGAGTGTCTTTGACTTATTTTTTTTTTCCTCTCAAAATAATAACAATGACAACTAGCACCAGGGAGCGGTGACAGAGCCTTTTTTATTCCTGCACTCCTCACTCGGGGAGTTTAGAGTTCAAGGTCAATCTCAGCTACATAGGAAGTTTTGAGGCCAGGCTGGACTACGTGAGACCCCTTGGAAAATAAAGAACGGAATTGGGGTAGTACCTCAGTTGGTAGAAAGTCTGACTCCATTCTGAGCACTACAAAAACCGGCTTTGGTGGGGAATCCCTGAACTCCAGAGGTGGGGGCTGGATGACCAGACAGCCAATCCGGGTTGTCATCATGAGCCGCATACTAAGTTTCAACCCTCGCCCTGAGTTCCACGAGCCCTTGTGTCAAAAAAAAAAAAAAATCAAACCAAATAATACCAATAGCCACATAAAACAAACCAAAAATCAAATTGCCCTCGGGCTGTGCGGCTTTCCGCAGGAGAGCCCCGCCTCCGCCACGGCCCCGCCCCCTCCAGGTTTTAGGAGGGCTTGGTGACCGGCACCCCTCCCTCCCTACCCCCCACTCAGGGCTGTTAGCCTGAAGCGCTCCAGGCCAGGACACACTGGAGTCAGCAGGGCTGAGAAGACAAACACTGCTTTGACACCGTCAATAGCAGCTGCTCCCTCCGCTGGTTTCTTTTTCCAAATATCTTTAAAAATTCTATTTGTAGTAGAGTCCAAAGCGCAGTTTCATTTTTCCATAATTTCCTGTATTTATTTTGTTGAGTCCGTAATACATTCCCAGGAGTAATAGTCAAAAGATGAAAAAGGATGTTGGTTAAAAACAAACACAACAAAAAAAAGTCTTTCTAGACCCCGGCCCTTCAGCCACCGTTTCCTTTCCAGAGGTAGTGGTGTTACATAACCCGTATCTCCTTCCAGAGATAGCCCTTCAGTTGAAACCCTTGACGCCCAGACGGTTTATATCTTACGTTGGATGCACCATGGGCCTGTTGGTTTTGTTATCATTATCATTGTCGTCATCATTGTCATCGTCATCATCATCATCATCAATTCATTAGGGAAACAGATACATAGCAAGCCTGTGTAAAGGTCAGAGGACAACTAGCCAGAGTGGTTTCTCCTCCATCATGTGGATCCCAGGAGTCGAACTCAGGCCCTCAGGCTTAGCAGCAAGCCCTTGCTAAGCCCTCTTGCTGGTCCCCACAAAAGCTATTTTTAGAAATACCTATTCCAGGAGAGAGCCGTTGCACCCAGCCCTGGGGAATAACGTAGAGACAAGTTCAAGGTCCACTTTAGCTACCTAGGGAGACTCTGATTCCAAAGTGGTGGGAAGGATCCAAGCAAAACCAAACAAGGACAAAAAACAGAGGGTGAGGGGGAGAGACGCTGAGTGGTTAAGAGCACTGGCTGTCCTTGCAGAAGACCCAGGTTGGATTCCCAGCACCCACGTGATGTTTCATAATCATCTATTAACTCCAGTCCCAGACAATCAATGTCCTCTTCTGGCCTCCAGAGGCCACATATACACATATATACGTCATATACATGTATGCAAAAACTCATTAAATCTCTCTTCTTTAAAAAAAAAAAAAAACTAAGAATCCCATTATATAGGGTATAGAGGCAAGAGGATCAGAAATTCGAGATCAGTCTTGGCTATACAGGTAGTCTGAGGGTAGCCCATATGGGAGATAGTACCTCAAAAAGAAGAAGAAAAGAAAGAAAAGACAGGAAAGGAAAACAAGCATTTTTCTATGACTATATTTGTCAGAGTTTCCTGAGAGACAGAATCAAAAGGAGAAGAACTAGATGGAGAGGAGGAGAGACCTAAGACCGATCTATTTTGAGAACCAGTCCGCTTGATTGTGGGCTGGCAGGTCCATAATTTGCAGGGCAGGCTGGCGGTGCTGCGCTCTTGGCCCTGAAGGCGTCTGAAAGCCGACTTCCTTCCTCTTCAAGCAATCTTCCTTGTTTTTCTTTTCTCTTTCGGTCGTTTTTTTTTCTTTCTTTTTTTTCCCCCTGATGGCTTTTAAGAGACTGGGCAAAGGCTACACAGTGAGGAGGGGAACCACCTTGTTGCTGTGCAAGTGGGCAGCATGGCCCACAGGCTCGTGTGATGACCGCGTGGTCGGTGCCAAGCTGGCAGCGCTATCTGGGGAGATCTGGTTAGAAGAAGACAGTTACTAGGAGCTGGCCCTGGAAAGCCGCCTTGAGTTTATATCTTCCTTGCTGTCTACTTTCTATGCACCGAGAGATGATGAACCGTGCTCCCCCTGAGCGGTGATCCCTGCGCCGTGACGCTCCACCCAATCACATGGGGCGGACGTCAAGCCCAGTTGTGGACCAAACTCTCTAAAACCTGGGGCCAAGGTAAATCTATTCCTCCCTTGTATCTCGCAAGTGTTGGTCATCCCAAGCATAAAAATGACTCTAATCAAAGCTTCATAGTCGTCAATGGCTGAACAATACCTTCCAGAAATGTTTCCATCAATTGCCTATCTAAACAATTGAGCACCTCTCTGCTCAGACAAATTTACACCGCTTTTCATCTTCAATCCTCTTCAGCCTCAAAGCTTTTCTCTGAGGGTGAAGGTGGAAGCCTCAGTTATGGAGGTGACTTTAGGAGGGTACGAAAGGCTGTGCCAGTGGTAATCACCTAGAGGAAGCAGCCAGTGGACAATTCACTGTGAGATTCTGAGTCTAGAAACTTCCAGCGGTTTAAGAGCACTGACTACTTTTCCAGAGGTCATGAGTTCAAATCCCAGCAACCACATGGTGGCTCACAACCATGGGAAGAGATCTGATGTCCTCTTATGGGGTGCCTGAAGACAGCTACAGTGTACTTACATATAATACATAAATAAAAACCTCAGAGCAGGAAGTGTCTCATACCGAGCCAGTGGGGCCGGAACTGAGAGGGAGAAGGGAAAAGGAAAAAAAAATCTAAAAACAAACAAACAAACAAACAACAAACCGTCCAGAGTCTTTCCAAAGCCCTGACTGGTGACCCATGTGTAATCCCCACATTCCTGAGGCTGAGGCAGGAGGATTAGGAGTTTGGATACATTCTAAATTCCACAATGAGACTTTGTTTCAAAAGGACACAGTAGGGCTGCTTTCAAGGCTCAGTGGGTGGAAGAGATTCTCATACCGAGTTTAATAACTCCGGTTTAATCCCTTGGTGAACGGAGAGAGCCTTCTTCTGAAAGTCACTCTCCGTGTGTGTCCTGACATGCAAGGATGGCCCCACCCCACCCCGTCACCCCAATAAACAAATAACGGGTAATAAAAGTTAGGAAACAAACTATGTAGTCCATCCCCAGCGTTCTGTGAGTTTGGCAGAGCTGAATAATCTCCTCATGCTTGTAACAAGCGGCTGTAACCGATGAACATCTTTTTTTTTTTTTTTTGGTTTTTCCAGACAGGGTTTCTCTGTGTAGCCCTGGCTGTCCTGGAACTCACTCTGTAGACCAGGCTGGCCTCGAACTCAGAAATCCGCCTGCCTCTGCCTCCCAAGTGCTGGGACTAAAGGCGTGCGCCACCACCGCCCGGCCGACCAATGAACATCTTCCCAGCCAAGGACCCCAGTTTAATCTCCGGAAGGAGAGGAGCTGAGGTGGCTCCGCGGGTAAAGGTGCTTGAGGCAGAGCCTGAGGATGTGAGTTCAATTCCTGCTGCCCACACAATGGAGAGAATCAACTTCTGCGCGAAGTGCTTTGACCACCATGAGCTCACACTGTGGCATGCGAACTCACGGACACACACTAAATAAAAAACATAAAGGTAGTAAAAACTAGGGGCTGGAGAGATGGCTCAGCGGCTAAAGAGCACTGACTGCTCTTCCGGAGGTCCTGAGTTCAATTCCCAGCAACCACGTGGTGGCTCACAACCATCTGTAATGGGATCTGATGTCTAAAGACAGCTACCATGTACTTACATATAGTAAATAAATAAAAAACCTTGGGGCCTGAGCGAGAGGGAGAAGGGAAGGGGAAAAAGATGTAGTAAAGAGTAAAAACCATTCAAACCTGAGTCGGAGGAGGACCAGAAAGAGGAAAGAAAGCCCAATTGTTGCCTTCCTAGTATCTCAGTGCTCCCTCACGCACCCACACACTGACTCTGCACAGGGTGCTCCGTGGCTCCTCGCCCCCACTTCCCATCTTCCCAAGATCAAAATCATAATGGTAACCATAATTAGTACTGAAGTTCTCCCTCTGACTGAGCTGCAGACCTGGGCTACCGTGAGTTATTAGAACCATCTGAGTGTGGCGACCCTGGCTTGTGTTTCACAACTTGCCGGGCACTTTCCCTTCACGAGGCTCTGTTATAAGTATCCACGATCAGCTTGGTTAATTTGCCCCTTACTCATCCCGTGAAGGAGGTACTGTGACTTTCATCCCCATTTTACAGATTAGGAAATCGAGGTAGAGATAGAGATGAAGTTACTTCCCAAGCCAGACAGAGACTGAGCAAGGATTTGAACCCAGACAGGCTGGCTCCAGCAGCCAAGCTCTTAACCACTAATGACAAGCCTCAGCTGATGCCCAGGCTGCGATTACCCGGCTCCAGCTGCGCCTCCGAGCGCTCGCACATGCGCAGCAGCTCAGGTGAGCTTTACAAGTGCTGAGATCCTTGCGGTTTACAAAGGGTACAGCAAGACGCAGAAAGGCCGAGCCACTTGCCCAGTCACACAGCCACAAAGGACAGATCTGAATCCACACAATGTGGTCCTACAGTGTGTGGTCTTTTCGCCAAGCTGCAGACCTGGGCTACTTTGACTTATTAGAACCATCTGAGTGCGGCGACCTTGACTTGTGAATTTGACAAGGACTCGATGAACAGCCAGTGAGCCCTCTTCTAAATATTTTTTTATGATATTTAATGATGTTTCATATGCAACTCAGATGGTACAGGGCCTGCCTACCGTTCACCCAGCAGCTCGTTAGCCGGATGTGATGGTGCACGCCTCTAATCCTAGCACTCCGGAAGCTGAGATAGAGAAATCCTATCAAGGTCATCCCTGGCTACACAGTAAGTTCCAGCCCAGCCCGTGAGCTCCGTGAGACTGTCTCAAAAAATAAAAACTTAACGCGGGAGAGTATAGGGAACCGTGGCCCGGCGTGTGCAAGACCCTGCCTTCTAGCCCTAGCTCTGTGGAAAGAGATCGCGTTCCAAGTTCGTTATAGGAAGTACAGGGAGGTTCCAGAAGAAAGGCAAGTCACTCTGGAGACCCCAGAGGACAATAGTAGCCTCTATCTTTCCAGCCAGTGTTACAAACTGTCTCTGACTCTTTATACTGTGTAGCCGTTTTTTTTTCTCCTTGTCAGTAAATAGGTCATGTTCTCTACTGCAAACACTGAGTTTCCAGAGTCGACGATGACCTAGAGTGACCCTATAAACGGCCTTCTCCCTCCTCCCAGACATACACCCTCACTGTCACCCGAAACCCATTCATCCTTTACAGCCCACCCTCTTCTATCTCCTGGGATCTTTGGACAGCCCGTGACAGCCCTCCTTCCTCCCCGGGGGCTTCTCTACCTCTGCCAAGAGTGTGCCCTATCCCTCTTGGCATCGGTGTCCACTACCCACGCCTCTGTCTCCAGCCCTCCACCCTGGGCTCTATTCCCTCAGGAAGCCATCTGCGTGCTGGCTTTCTGTGACATGTGTGCAAATGCTTGGGTGACCGCAATACAATGAGGGGAGGGGGTTGAAGGCTGTGGCTAGGGAGAGCCTCCCAACGGACACAGGTGGATTTAAAGCAGGGACCTTTCGGGCTGCAGGATGCTTTTTTACCTAACAGCACAGTCCCCTGGTATAATTTCAGGCTAGCAGGCAGGGCCCCAGAGAGCTATTTTAGTGAGAGGAACTCTTTTGATGTGCCTTAAACAGCTCCAGGGAGCTAATCCCGCCCGAGGGTGGGGCAGCCTGGGCGCCTGGGCCCATTAGGACGGAATGAAAGGCTTTTGAAGGTGGTGGCTCAAGACAGGTGGTCTTTTGGTTCCAGCCACAGTGTCTCTGCCAGGATGGGCTAGTTTGCGGGTGAGAGATGTATGGACAGCCCTGCCTGATGGAGAAGTCTGGGTGGAGGAAACACAGGGCAGGAAACTTCTCCCAGATCTACCTGTGGTACTCACACCTATGCTAGCCACCTCATAGGTTTTGTAAAGGGTCAGGTGAGATAGACCACTGCCCAGAGCAAACCCCCAAAGGCAGGCAAGTATGCCTAAGTCTTCCTGTGGCTTTCTGTTTACTGTTGGACAGCATCTCCCTGTATCTGTGAGCCACGACTTCCTTCTAGTCAAAGGGGACAGAGGAGGCAGTGACTTGGTACTCTGTGTTCCCTGAGCCACTGGCACCCCTAACTCTATTCCACACCCCTCCCCATTCCCTGCTCCTCACCCCCAGCATCTCAGATTCTGTCACAGGGACCCAGCCACTCCAGCCACGCATCCATGTGAGCAATTCATCAAATGAAGACTAATTGTCCCAGATTACCAGAGATTGCAGGGTTTTCTGGAGTTCAGGAGTTGCGTTTCAGCACTAGAATGATCCAGCCCCAGGCATGCAGGCATGGCTGTTCATGCTGGACCCACCCAGAGGCCTGGGCAGAGTGTCGTTGAGTATGGTGTATATATGTTGTGTGTGTGTCGAGGTGCAATATAAGTGTGATTAGATGTGTTTGTGCACAGTAGGTCTGCTGGTACGTTCCTTTCTCTGTTGGATTTCAGTTGCCCCATGGGGGAAGACATGAAGTGTTTGTAAGATACATAGACGGGTGTGTACACTTTAGACTGCATGTGAGTGTGCTATATTAATGTTGGGGGCGGGGCTTTGTTGTGATGTTGTGATTGGTATAAAGCTGTTACTGGCTGTGGTGATGAGTTCTTTGTCTGATGTCCAGGCTGAGACCGGTAGCTGGTGTGTGCTTGGCGCATGCTCTGTGGGCTCGGTTGGGGATGGGAACGTGAGACTTGTGATTTATATTCCCAGCCTAGAAAGGAGTGTTGGCGGTGTCCGTGCGATGCGGCACACCCCTTGTGCGGGATGCAAGGGGGAGGTAGGAAAGGATATTTTTACACTGGTGACTGTGCCCCACGCTCGAGGGGCGGGGCATTCGGGAGGCTAGCCACGCCCACCACAGGCTGCTGGGGAGGCTCTGGGCCTGGGGCATCAGGCCTGGTAGCACCTCTCCTGCTGGTACTGGTTGGTTATATTGCTCTAATTTAATCATGGTTCCTTTTGATAAAGCCGCATTGACCACTACGCCGAGTGGCTGAGAAGTCCTTTTTCATCTCCCAGGAGACTCTCAAACGCCCACTCATGGATACGCACCTAGAGAAGCCTAGCTACCTGGGTCTCCGATGCTCACACTGGAAACAGGCACGGTTTAAGGAAAGTGGGTCAGAAATTCCAAGTCTTGAGAGTCCCCAAGTCAAAAGTGTAGGCTGTTTACTCCCCTAAGAGGCCTTTCTGTATTTCCTGCCCCTCAAGGAAAAGGAAGTAAGGTTTATACTGCAAAACAAACAAACAAAAAAACCGAGGCTGGAGGAAAGGGACGAGGCTATTGGGCTGGGACAGCTCCCGGAAGCTGTGAGGTAGAATTAAACCAGTGGTTCTCAGTCTTCCTAATGGTGAGACCCTTTAATACAGTTCCTCACATTGAGGTGACCCCCCAACCATAAAATTATTTTTGTTGCTATTTCATAACCATAATTTTGCTGCCGTTAGGAACCACAATATAAATATTCGCTATACAGGATATCTGATAGGCAACTCCCGAGGGGGTCGCGACCCACAGGTTGAGAAGTGCTGGATTAAGTGCCCAGGGTATTCCTTACTTCCTTCCCTTGATGCTGTGGTAAAATCCCTGACTCAGGCAACTGAAGGGAGAAAGGAGTTACTTTGTCTCAGCTTGAGCAGTAGGTTCAACCCAGCAGTGGGAGCCCCAGGCAGCTGGCTATGAGGTTTACAAAGAGAGAAAGGAAGACCAGGGCGTAGTAGCTTGTTTTCTCCGGTTTATTCAGCCCCTGACCTCAGTACCAGGGATGGTACAGCCCACATTAGGGTGGGTTTTCCCACATCAACAAACTTAATCAAATTTCTCACCAGTATACCCGGAGGCTTATTCCATCCCCAAGTTAACCGTTAATGCTAACTATAAGATACCTAATCGTTAACCTTATAGTGAATACCCATCAAGCAAAGAGTCTTTACATGGTCACCCTTCGCTTTTGTCCCCTGTGGGGGGCTGCCTCCTCCTCTCCGTCTTCTTCCCCTCAACCCCTTTCCACCATTGCATCCTGGGTATTTGCTCACTTAAGTCTCAGCGGTTGATGCCTCCGTGGTGTAGATCAAAACTGGCCAACGCTGGCGATTACATGATTTCCACCTGGTGCAGTTTCAAATCTCTTTTGTAATTTAGAGCAGGCAGGGCAGATGGGCGAGATGGCTCAGTAGTGCACCCGCTTGCTGCCAAGCCTGAGGAGCTGAGCTCCATCCCTGGAATGGACGTGAAGGAAGTCGAGGAGGTCAGGCTGACCTCTGACCTCCACAGAAGTGTGATGACGTGCACAAGACCTGCACTCGCACAATTAATAAATGTAATAAGATTTTTTTTAAAAAAAAAAAACAATACTGAGAGTCCCTCAACCAACAATCTAGAGGGAGGTGGACCAACAAGTTCAGTGCTTACAGGTAAAACCTTGGACATGAATTATGGCAGTTCATAACTCAAGCTCACTTTAGTTAATATTCATTGAACATTTACCATATGCCAGGCTCTGTCTGAAAGACTTTATATATACGTTAACTCATTTGACCCACACACACACACACACAATAACCTCCTGGGCTGGGAAACATTCATAGCTTCATTCTTTTTTGTTTTGGGATAGGGTCTCTTGTAGCCCAGGCTGGTCTCAATATGTCTCCAAGGATGATCTTGGTCTCCTGATTGTCCTACTTCCATCTTCCACGTACTGAGATTGCAGACACACCACCATCCTGAGTGTAAGGTGCCCATTCTACAGATGGAGACACTAAGGGTTCAAGGTACCTCAGTAACGTGGCCACAGTTTTGTGACAAGAAAGAAATCAACTTTGGCTTCTGTCCCTAAGCTGTCTATTCCCCAGCCACTCAGTCTACATTGTAGCTGTGAGAGGCAGGATGGTAGTCCCAACCCCCCAGGTCTCTCCACCCCTTACAAAAATAAAGGTTCATTGTTGCTGACAGCTCTGAGTTTGGCGGTTGCTCAGCTCTCGAGCTGCCTGCCTGACATGGCTTGTTCTGGGCCCCAGGCTGAAGGAGAAGCCCCTCTCATGGGCTTTTCCCAGAAGAAACAGTGAGTCTAGGGTCACGTGAGGGGTCGGCAGAGGAGCGGCAGGGACTCCAGGGGCGTTCCATTGGCGGGGAGCTGGTCCCGTGGCTGCGCTTGACATGGTGAGGGCTGAGCGGGTCCCCCTCCTACAGCAGAGTCACATGGCCATCTGCTGAGTTGTGAATAGTTAAAAGTATTTAGGTTAGGTGCCCCAGAAGTGGACCCTGAGTCAAGGGTTTGTGGGCAGGTGATTTATTAAGGACGTGTTCCTAGGAGAATCCAGAAGGATGGGGGAGGGGGAGGGGCCGGTGGCGGGAGCAGGACAGAGGCGGCAAAGCCAGAAAAGGTTATAATTTGTGACGAAATCCTGAGCTCAGTCTTACTGGAGTGTAAATTATGCCTTAGAGTTGACCTCAACTCAAGACTAGAGAACTCGGTTTTCATATTTCCATAGATGTCGATCACGGGTCCTTCCTGCCCCAAGACTTTCTGAAGCAGCCTGGTCAACTGGGAGCAAAGCTGCGTGGAGTCTGGAAGGTGGGCACCTCTTAGCTAGAGCCCCACACAGAAAACAGGAGCAGGCGCTGAGGAGGCCTGAACAAAGCACCGACAAACATCTTTTTATACTAATTGGTTCAGCATCAAAGAAATGACATTTTATTCTCTCATGGTTAATGCCTTGTCTTTCATGCCAAGCCCAGAGGCCAGGGGTGGAGAAGCAGGGGGCATGACAGTAACCTAGTGTAGCACTGACTGATCTCATGTGCCCAACACTGGCTTCTTTATGAACCGGAGAAAGACACACAAAGGACATGTCGGTGCACAGTGCCTGTCTGCGATCTCCCCTCTTGGTTGGTGGACCAAGAAGTTCAAGGTCACCCTTGGCTACACATCAGGTTTAAGGCTGTCCTCTGTGTCTCAAAACAACAAAACAAAAGCATAGGAGATAGGGAGGGTGGGTATCTAGTGAAACAATAAACTGAGCCAGAAATTCACAGTTAGCAAGAGAAATACAGACTAGATAGGTAAAGGTCCTCCCAACCAAACATGACAACCTATGTTTGAACCCTAGAATCCACGTGGTAGAAGGAGAGTAACAACTCCTCCCAGTTATCCTCTGCCGTCCATAAGCACTCACTGGACA
The DNA here is from genome assembly GCF_004785775.1 of Grammomys surdaster. Taxonomy (NCBI): domain Eukaryota; kingdom Metazoa; phylum Chordata; class Mammalia; order Rodentia; family Muridae; genus Grammomys; species Grammomys surdaster. The sequence goes on along the minus strand of NW_021604628.1, from coordinate 261,942 downwards.
GACAGACGACAGACAGATATACACACACAAAAATTAAATGTAATAAGCATTTTTTAAATTTATTTAAAAATATTTTTAGATCTTTTGTTTTGTTTTGGTTTTTGGTTTTTCGAGACAGGGTTTCTCTGTATAGCCCTGGCTGTCCTGGAACTCATTCTGTAGACCAGGCTGTCCTGGAACTCAGAAATCCGCCTGCCTCTGCCTCCCAAGTGCTGGGATTAAAGGCGTGGGCCACCATTGCCCCGCATTTTTAGATCTTTAAAAACAAAAAACAAAAAACGTATGCGTCTTTTGCCCGTGTGGCCTGTCTGTAAGTTCACCACACGCATGCGTGGCACCCTTGGAGGAGATCTGATTCTCAAACTGAGGTGCTACAGATGGCTGTGAGCGGCCACAGGATGCTAGAAACTGAACTCAGATGTTCTGCAAGGACAGCCAGGGCTCATAACCTCAGAGCCATCCATCTCTCCAGGCCCAGAGACACCTTAGCAAGAAAAAGGAAATACGCTCTCCAGGGTTCAAGTGGGTTAGGAGTGGTAAAGGAGGATCCAAAGGCTTTGTGTGCCAAGCGGTGTGGCAGGCCTTAAATCTCAGCACCCGGGAGGCAGAAGCAGGTGGATTTCCCTGAGTTCAAAGGCAGCCAAGAGGATTGGAGAGCTGGCTCAGCGGTTAAGAGCACTGACCATTCCTCCAGAGGTCCTGAGTTCAATTCCAGGCAACCACAGGGTGGCTCACAACCATCTGTAGTGAGATCTGATGCCCTCTTCTGGTGTGTCTGAGGAGAGTGATGGTGTATTCATATAAATAAATCGTTCTTTTTGGTTTTTTTTGCAGGTTTAACTACTTTTAATGAAATATGCTGGACATGGTGTTGCATTGCCATTAATCTTAGCATTTTGGACACCGACCGATCTACAAAGAGTTGCTCATTAAACATAAACGTTCATAAGCCAAAAACAGTTGGCAACTTTTTTAAGAGTTGTAGAAACAGGCAACTAAGAACAGCCATGTGGTGACTCTGGAACTAGAGATTAGTTCTTTGGTCTTTTCACTTCAACCCCATCTGCTTCCTTCTTCTTCTTCTTCTTCTTCTTCTTCTTCTTCTTCTTCTTCTTCTTCTTCTTCTTCTTCTTCT
>NW_021604628.1:256745-260797 GCF_004785775.1 Grammomys surdaster | reverse complement strand
CTTCTTCTTCTTCTTCTTCTTCTTCTTCTTCTTCTTCTTCTTCTTCTCAACGATCGCACTTGTTTTCTTCCACTGTCACTCAGGCTCTACCTTATCATCGGTTTCTTTGAAGCGTCTGGTTTTCCATCCTTCAGACATCTTGGTACCCTACTGGAATGCAGCCTTGGGCAAAGCCTCCTTGTTGTGCATATACTCACTGTATTCCTCCTGAGTATCAAAGTCCCACCGACCTAAAGGACCCTTCTTGTTAGCCTGGTCCATTTTGCTATAATCTACTTCTTCATCCCTAGCTACAGCCATGTCGTCCGCTGTGGCTGGATAGCATTCTGCGTAACTGTTGGACATGCCAAAGAAATCACCCAGCCGCTTCTTATCTTCTGGCTTCTTCAACGATTCAGTGCCTTCCCAACCAGCAGACCCAGCAAATTTCTCACTGATGGACTTGATCAACTCTTTCTGCAGATCCAGGTCCTTTCTCAGCATTCATGGGCTCATCATCCACTTTTGGCTTCTCAAAGTAGCTGCGCCTTTTCTTTTCCTCCTCTCGTTCCCGTTCCCATATACGTAAAATAAATAAATAAATCTTTCAAAAAATAAAAATAAAAACGGCATCCAAGGGTACACAACGAGATTCTATTTCAGATGAAAACCTCTCGAGGCCTGGGTTCTGGCTCTCTCTCTATGTTATTTACACAGCTCCACTGCCTCTTGTGTTTGTAGACAGACTTTCTGTTCGCAGTCTGTCGGTTACGGTTACATATAGCAGCGGTGGGGAAGAGTCTTGGCTTCTTTCTTGTGTGGATCTGGACACCCCTCTCTTCATTCCGAATCACTGTCTTGCTGCTGAAGGAGATACCATTCTGCTGTCCGGCAATGACCAACTTAAGGTAGGGCAGAATCTACTGTAAATTCAGAGTCTCCAGGCCAAGTCCACCTGAGGAACAACTAACTAGTTACAGGCGTGGGGTTCCCTAGCCTTCTCCTGGTTCCAAGTCAGCCAATGACAGTTCACCGAACTCTCTGGAAACTGCATTTATTGTAAGGGACTCAAAGCAGGACCGGCTCTCTCTGAGCCTGACTGGGACACAAGGAGAAATGGCAGCTTCTGCTTTGTCTCCCAGGAAAACTGTGCCTGCATTAGCATAACAGCAATGCTCAGGTAGACAGGAGGACCAGGAGTTCAAGGTTATCTTTGGGTACATAGTGAGTTCAAAGTCAACCAGGCTTTTTTTTTTTTCAAAAAGATTTATTTTATGTATATGAGTGCTGTATTGGATCCCATTACAGATGGTTGTGAGCTACCATGTGTTGCTGGGAATTGAACTCAGGACCTCTAGAGGAGCAGTCAGTGCTCTTAACCACTAAGCCATCCCTCTAGTCCTCAACCTGTTTTTTTGTTTGTTTGTTTTGTTTATGTTTTTTAAGACCTTTGTTTTGTTTTTGAAACAGAGTTTCTCTGTGTAACCATTTCTGTCCTGGAAATTACTTTATATATAAACCAGGCTGACTCCAACTCAGAGATCTGCCTGCCTCTGTATCCCCAGTGCTGAGATTAAAGTCGTGCACCACTACCACCTGGCTAAGACTTTTTGTGTGTGGGTTTGTTTTTTTTTGTTGTTGTTTTTTTTGGTTATGTATACTTATGTATCTCTGTGTGGGCGTGCATGTACGTGCAGGTACCCATAGAGGACACAAACGTCAGACACCCCCACACACACACACACTTGAGCTGAAATGTGATCAAAATGTGGGCCCCTAGAACTCACACTCGGATCTCCTGGAAGAGCAGTTCTTAAGGTCTGACATAGCTTTCCAGCTCCCAACCTGGCTTTTAAAGGGATCACTTGAACTCAGGAGGGTTTCTGTCATGTTTATAGGTAACGCTTTTGCATTACCAGACTATACACCACCACGCATCAAGAAATGGAGTGCCTCAGGGAGTCATAGGTAGGGGGTCTAGCTGATGGCCACAGCTGAGGCCCTATGCCACACCCTCACCGGTCTCCAAGCCTGTGAGTTTGCGCATGCGCAAAGCTTCAGAGCGGTCCATTTAAAGACCCCGAGGTCCTTCTAAGATCCTTTTGCTCACTGCAGCGGGTAACAGGAAAGCCCTGGCTGCTGAGAGGCTGCTCCGCGGACCTGTGGATTGGACCCCTGTGTATCCTAACCTATTCCCCTTGGCCCCTTAGGAACACAAACCACATACGTTCACATTTCCCGGTACTAGACAAAAAAGAAGCTGACTCAGACTAGCTCGGGGAAGGCGCACTAAGGAGAGGACACCAAGGGCTCCCGGGAACCAGGAATCGGAAGTTGAGTAAACGGCTAATTATAGCGTCTCCACACAGATATTCCTTTCATCTTGCATAGGTTTGATTTATTTGTTTTTCTTTGTTTTTCAGCCTAGAAACAGACTGTCAGGTCTTTTCTTTCCCACGTCCTGGTCCCTTTATTATCACACCCTCTATCGAGCTAGTGACTGCTCCACCTACTAGTGACCAAATATTCAAGCCTGTGGGGGCCATTCTCCCTCTCTCTCTGCGCCACCACATGCCCGGCACTGAATAGAACAATTCTGTACGAAGGTTTGGCATATGGCACGGCATTCTCTAAATGTTCATGAGCCATGGTTCATCTTCCACCCTCGAGCCTCAGGTGCTCTGTTAGACATTAGTTAAATGGAAATTCAAGACACAGCTACAGGACAGTGATGTCACCACCAACTTGCAAATATTAAGAACTCAGGGCAGGGCGGTCAAGATGGCTCCGCGGGTAACGGCACTTGCCACCTGCGTTCAATCCCCAACACATGTGTAAGAGTGGAAGAAGAGAATTAACTGCACATGGTTGTTTTCTGGCTTCCAGATGTACGCCATGGCACATGCACAGCCCAAGAAGAAAGGAGGAGGGAGGAGGGAAAGAGGGAGGGGAGGAGGAAGGGGAGGAGAGGAGGAGGAGCACAGTAGCAGCAGCAGTAACAGCTCAGGCCAGGCTTGGTAGCACATGACTGAAACCCCTGCACTCAGGGAGCAGAGGCAGGAGGGTCAGGAGTTCAAGGCTACTTCATGAGTTCAAGGCCAGACTGGGCTATGTGAGGATGCCTAAAATATTGAAAACAGAAACATGACACTGGGGAATTCCTGTAGGCAGAAATGTGTCCCCTGGGACTCTACGGTCTTAGTTCCGCAGCAACTTGTGGTGGCAGCTAATGAGGAATCAAAAACTGGAACAGGCCTGAGGCCCAAGAGGACTCTGGAGCTAGAGTTGTATGTAGCCCTCCGGTGGTTCTCAGACAGGCACTTTCCATTCCAAATCGGCGCCTCGAGGCTACAAATCAGGACGGTGCAATTCCCAAAGGGACTCAGTGTCAAGTTAGGAAGGTCACCCAGTGAGTGAAAACTTAAGACTCACACAGACCTCAGGGGGAAGGAATCTCTTGGGTTTGGGGAGTGTGGCTCAGTGAGAGGAGCACTTGCCTACTGTGTGTGATACCCAGGGCTCCGCCCGCAGCACCTGTTAAATGGGAGAGGTGAGTGTTGGACAAAGGGTACAACCATCTACAGGACTCCTTCAGTGTTCTGGGCTATCCCAAACCAGTCAGCTGTCCAAAGTATATTAGTTAAATGGAAAATTCCAGAAAGAAACAATTTCTGAGTTCTAATTGTTTCTTAGTCTAAGGAGCATGAAGTCTTGCGCCATCCCGCTCTGTCCTGCTGACGCTGTGAATCAAGTCTTTGTGCAGGTTACACGACACCACCACAGGACAGCATTAGTCACTCGATGGCCAGCTGGCTTATCAGATTGATGGCCACAGCCCTGCAGGACCCTGGCTCAAGTAACCCTGATTTTCCTTAATCACAGCCCCATAGAGCTAAAAATAGAGATGTGCACACACACATACACACATTCTCACTCGCACTCGCACTCATACACACACAGGCTGAGTGTGTTAGTGTGTTAGGGATGTGCTCTTACAAGTCCAGCAGTTGAGAGCCAAGGCTGAAGAATTGCTGTAAAATCAACCAAGGGCAACCAGGGCTACAGAACAAGTG
>NW_021604628.1:245885-256345 GCF_004785775.1 Grammomys surdaster | reverse complement strand
GAAGGAGAAGAGGAGGAGGGGAGGAGGAGGGAGAAGAAGAGGAGGGGGAGGAGAAAAAAGGAGGAGGAGGGGGAAGAAGAAGAGGATGGGGAAGAGGAGGAGGGAGAAGAAGGGAAAGAGGTGGAGGAGGAGGGAACCCTGGGATTCCTTACAAAGTACCTCACCTTGAAATGCCATGGGATATTGAGCCAAAGACTAGGCAGGATCTGGTTCTTGCTACCAGTGTTCTTCCAGCACACAGTTCAGCCATCAGGGCTCTGTGCAGTGTATAGTGTGCTTTGTTTTGTAACATAGCCCAAACTGGCCTTGAACTCCCCAAGTAGCCAAAGATGACCTCAAACTTCTGATCCTTTCTGCTTCCACCTCCCAGGTGCTGGGATCACAGGTGTGCACCGCCTTGTCCCGTTCAAGCTCGTTAGCAACTGAGCAGAATGCTCAGCCCTCCTGATGTGTTCCTTTCTCGCTGTGACAAGTCACCAGCAGTGTCCAGGCAGCCCCCTGGGCCCTGTTCAACCACTGGAAACATTGGCTCTTTATCTGCCTGTGGCAGAGCTGGTTTTCCTCTGGCTGAAATAACATCAAAACCACATAATGAGAAGTTGGGAAAACTGAGCAAAGCGACAGAAATGACCCATAATCTCCCTCCTTGACACAACCATAATTTCTGAGGACTGAGCTTGGCCACTCCCTTCAGTCCACAAAAGTAACACTGGGTCACTTTAATGTTAGAATCACTTATTATCTTCTTTAGAGACAGTCGGAGAACAGGTTGGCTATTTTCCTCTAATCTGTTTCTTTTATTCTCTTTAGAGACAGGGTCTCAGATATCTCCAGCTGGTTTTGATTTCCTTTGGGAGCTGAAGATGGCCTTAAATTTCTGATATATTCTCTCTCTCTCTCTCTCTCTCTCTCTCTCTCTCTCTCTCTCTCTCTCCTCCCCGCCCCCCGATTTTTTTCCCCTGAGACAGGGTGTCACTGTATAACCCTGTGTAGTGAACACTTCATTTTGTAGTCAATACAACATAAAGATGGCGGACTGAGACCTTCTGTCTCGGCGGGGGGGGGGGGGGGGCCCTGACAACAAATGTGAGCGCCTGGGTGTAACCAGCTACCCACTGGGGGGGGGGGCTGCCTACACCAATCAGAAACAGGAACCACAAAGTCTGCAAGGGTGAGATAGGCCTCTTCAGTGTCTACAATGAAATCATAGACATTGTCATCTTCTCTTCCTGTCTCTGGGCTGTCTCCATCCCATCTCGGGCTTCTGTGTTGTGAAGACAGTCTCATGAAGCCCAAACTGATCTCAAATTTGGCCTTGAACCAACCCCTTCTGTCTCCACCTCCTAAGAGCTGGGTAATAGCTTTCTGGAGCCTCACCCAGCTTCACTTTTACCACCCCAGCCAATCCTGTGACTTTTCTTCATAGTGAGAGCCTTGGCACTTACATTCTGAGTGTGAAAAATAATTACTCCTTTCTATTAGAACCTTGCCCGGGTCAGCAGAAGTGTGTGTGTTTGCTCACCAGGCTGCAGGTTTGCTTAAGTTTGTTTATTTTAGAGACAAGGTCTTGCTCTGTTGCCTAAGCCGACTGAAACTCTTGGGCTCAAACAATTCTCCTGCTCCAATCTCTCTAGGGCAGCCAGGGCTCCTGGCATGTGATACCACAGCTGGCTGAAGCTTGAATGAATGAATGAATGAATGAATGAATGAATGAATGATTTACTACCTCTGAGGGACCCTCCTCATGGCCTTCTCAACTCTGCACTTTAGTTGCTTAGAGGTGTCCTCGTGCCTCAGTTTCTCCATCTGTAAATGATTTCACAGACATGGTGTGCTTGGAGCAAGAACAAAACCATCCTGTCCTATGCTCTAAAGGGACCCTTGTGTCTATCCCTTTGGCTATCAGATCATGAGATAAAGATTCCCCCAGGAATAGGAATTGCCCTCCCCCGCAGGAGTCTCACGCTTAGAGAAGAAAACAGCTGAAGCCTGCTAGTCAGAGAGGGTACTTGTCTATCAGGGAGGAATTTCCACACAGGACAGACTAGAGCCCAGACTGCTCTGGGTCGTTGACCGAACCATGATGGGACAGCCTGGCTGTGTACCTCTATCAAGCCTCAACCTCAGTCTGAAGATGGATTTGGGGGTGGGGGTCCCTGGACCTCATTATTTGTCACCCTTCTCACTGTGGCCACAGCGAATAAATCTCTATCTCTGCTTTTTCACTACGTAGCTCCATCATTGCCTTTACTGGGGGCGGTGGTCACTGGGGCCCTCCCTCTGATAATAAGAATGAGTAATTGTGATTTCCAAGAACCGTGGGTACTCTTGCTGATCACTGTCCCCAGCACCCAGAGACCCCGGGGCTGCTGCCAAAGGACGTTCAATAAACCCTTATCAATTGAGCCAACAATGCTGGGATTGGTCCTGTGGAGGAGAAAATGGACAAACAAGAGAGTGAGCCTGCAGGTGAGGGCAGAACTGGAGCCAACACTCCGCCTCTCTCTCCCAACCCTAGCAGTCTGGGAGAGGGGCACAGTTGCTTCCAGTTGGCAGAACCAGTATCCCAGCTTCCCTTCAGAACCCAGCACCTGCTGAGCCACCCACGCACGGCACGGACGGTCTCTCCGGAAGGCAGTTCACCTCTGGGTTTCAACACTGCCCTTTCCCCTTTCCTTCTCTTGCCCTCAGGAATCCCTGAAAGCTTCCTGTGTTCCGGACTTCCGTGACCATCTCAATATCTCTCGTGTGCGCCCCGCCCCTCCGCCCCGGTGTCTAAGTGGTTCGTCCTGTAAATGTCTCTCGGATAAAATAACTGATTCCGTTTTTGTCACCTGCTGGGGCTCCAGCTGCTCTGCTCCCAGACTTTCTTAAAACTGAGGCTCAGAGGCACACAGTGAGGAGCAGGAGCCTGGTCCCAGGCCCTGGATTGCCCGAGCAAAGGAATCTATTGCTTTGGCCACTGGGTCAGAATCCCTTGGAGATTGATGTGATATGCACAGTGACACCTAATCAGGTTTGGAAAACTGGGCCAACAGTTAAGCCACACAAAGGAACTAACCACAGCTCCACTGGCAACTGCTTACTTGGCAAATGCCAAAACAAACAGCTGTGATGTCTGGGCCTCCCCCGGGGCTGCAGTCTTCCTGGACACTGGCAGAGGCCATTCAAGAAGTGAGTACCTGAATGGGTGTTGTTCAGTTGTTCAGAACGTTTGCTTGCCTTCCGTGAAGCCCGGGGTTCTGTCTGCACCTCACACCTGTAATCCTAGCAGTTGGGAAAGGACAGCAAGCTGGATCAGAAGTTCAAGGCCATCCTCCCCTTTATAGAGGGATTTAAAACAGCCTGTGACACATCTTCAAAATGAAAAGAGCCCTGAGCTATCTGGTGTTTTCTTCATGGACTCCAAGTCTCCCCCTCATTCTTCCTAGGGTTCTCCCAATCTGGCTGTTGTCTTTCGATATATTCTAGAACATTCTAGTCAAAGTGAAGGGTATAGAGTACTAGTCAAAGGCAATAAAGACGCGCCAGACGGATGGAGACGGGCCTAAAAATGCTGGTTCAGGAGCGGAAAAACGGCTCAGCAGTTAAGAGCACTGCAGAGGACCCGTGATCAGTTCCCAGCAAGGGCACAACAGCTCACAGGCATCCGTAACTCTGGTTCCAGGAAATCCACTGCCCTCTTCCGACCTCTGTAGGCACCAGGCAAGCACGCAACTCGCAGACACGAATGCAGGCCAAACAATCAGATACACGACATGTGTAATTATGTATAATGAAAGGAACAAAAAGAGTTCAAGACTCTCCTCCTACATCAGGTCCACTCTTGACTCGGTAGACTCCAAGGCTCGGGGAAAAGTTTGGAAGAAGACTTTCGTAGGTCAGCCTGGAACATAGAGAGTTAGATCTAGGCAAGCCAGGGCTGCAAACAAAGAAAAGAAAGGAGCTAGCACAACTTGGTCTACCACGGACATAGCTGACATCTGTGCCCCAGGAACATGTGGAATAGTTGCTACACATGTTCCTGAGAGGGGATCCCAGCGACCTCCCTCCAGCTACCCACCAGCCAGCCTCCCTGAAGACCCCAGGCATTACAAATGCCAACTTGGCTGGGAGGAGTGGCTGCCTAGCTCCGCAGACATCTAAAGAAAGAATTGAGGGGACTGCCCATCCCCCAGGCCACCGGTATTTGCCGGGAAAAGGGTACGGTTGAGGGGACCAAAGCTGAGTGATCAAAGCTTCCCTCCCCGGCCCCCCCACCCCCAGCTCCCCACCAGGTGCCCCTTCGTCCTTGATCTGTCCTCCTCTTCCCAGCTGCCGCCCACACTCCTCTGCCCATCAGTTCCAGGGAGGTGGGCGGGCAGCAGCTGCCACCCACAAAGCCAGAGGAAACAGCTGTTCTGCAGAGTCAGGCGCTCAGCTCAGCTTCAAGCCACCCCAACACACGCTGCAGGATAGCTTGCCAGCTCCCCTGGGCTCAGCAGTTTAATTTTTTTTTTTTTTTTGCATTCAAAAGGTATTGGGGGAGGGGCTGTAGCATAAACTGCACAGGGGCACAAACTTGCATCTGCAGCACTTGGGAGGTGGAAACAGGAATTCAAAGCCATCTTTGCCTGGCTGTAAGCTAGCCATTGATTACATGAGACCCTGGCTCAAACAAAACAAAAACAGACCGCCTAAACAGAAGCCAAAAGCGATGGCTCTGCTGTTAGTTATGCATACTGCCCCTGCCGAGGACTCAAGTTCTGTTCCTAGTAGCTACATCAGGCAGCTCACACCTGTAACTCTAGCTCTGGGGAATTTAATACATCTGACCTCTTTCAGCACCTGCACCTCTGTGCCTAAACCCACAGACAGAGACACACGTGCTTGTAACTAAAAATAATAATAATAATAAAACCTGAGTGTAGTGGCACATGACTGTAATTCCAGCACTTGGGAGGCAGAGGCAGGGGGATCTCTGAGTTTAAGAGCAGACTGGAACTCAGAAATCCACCTGCCTCTGCCTCCCAAGTGCTGGGATTAAAGGCGTGCGCCACCACCGCCCGGCTAGTAGGAATATTCTGACTCACAGGATCAGCCCCAGGAAATCTGTCCACAGAAAATGTCACCAAACCATCTCCTGGCTTGAGGCCGTTCCAAGTGGCAAGCTACAGGATGATCACAGACATGGGACTTAAAATTGTGTGCCCTGCTCAAACTGAAGAGGAGGGATAGGCAGCCGACCCTCTGCAATGCCAGGGTCACCAGCATCATACCTTGCATCCAGACCTTGAAATGAGACTGAAAATCAGGGCTGGGGAGGTGGGGGGCAAGCAGGGGTATTTTTTCAAGCCCCATTTGGAGCCTAAATCTGCTTGGGTTTCACCTGGCATAGCCCAGCAAAGGGTTACAGGGGTTTGTTTGTTTGTTTGTTTTTTGTTTTCTTAGGTTTCTTTTTTTTTTGGGGGGGGGAGGGGACTAGCCCTGGCTGGTCAACGTTAGTGTCAACCTTAGTTATTGGCAATCCTCCAGCTCCTTCCAAATCCTGGGATTAAATATATATATTTAATTCATATTGTTGTGTGTTTGCAAGTGGAACTGTGCCTTGTTGTGTGTGGAGGTCAGAGAATGACTTTTGGTAGTCAGTGGGTTCCCAACCCTCCTACTCAGGACCTTAGACTCACTCTCCTTCTTCTTCCTCCTCCTTCTCCTCCTCCTCCTCCCCCTTTTCCTTCCTCCTTCCTCCCCTGCTCCCCTTCTTTACTCCTTCACCCCTTCACCTCTTCACCCTCCTCCTTTTTCACCTCCCTCCCCCTCCTCAGCTTTCTCACCTTCCTCCCTCTTCACCCTCCTCACCTTCCTCACCCTTATTCTTCCTAGGTGTGCATTGAGAAATGTCTCCCTAGTAGGGACTTGTCCTTTTCTCCAAGTGTCTGTCATACCCTTGCTGCTCGAGGCTCAGGGCACTTCAGTACCTTCCCCAGACCTGCAGTTCACATCCCCGGACCATTCCACAGGCGCCTTCCAGACTTCTCTCTTTCCTGTGCCCTCCTACTCTGTGGAGGAGAAGCCAGTATGTCTACCAAGCTAGGGTAATGTGTCTGTCACCTCCCACACAGGAGCACGCATGTGACTGACCCTGTACCAGACAGCTCAAGGGAAGCTGGTTCCAGGACAGCATGCAGAAATCAGCTTTCCCTGTTCACCTTGTGGGTCCATCCTCAATCAACAATGTCTTTATGAGTCATCTCAGAGGCTCCAAGATCTTTCAAATTACATTCGCTGGTTAAGTGTGTGTGTGTGTGTGTGTGTGTGTGTGTGTGTACACATGTACCACAACTCCTCTGTGGAGGGCAGTGAACAACTTGCAGGGGTTGGTTCTCGCCTTCCACCGTGTGAGTTCCAGGTGTGGACTCTGCCTGTGGTGCTTGGCAGCAAAGCAAGCTTCTCTGTCTACCTGCTGAGCCATCTTTATGACTCCTACAGGGGCTGCTCCCCATTAGGTCCTGAGCCCACAGCAGCCAGGCCAGCGAGAACTGGAGTTTCAGAAAGACAGGAGGCCCCTCAGCAGGCCTTGCTTCCTCTGCCTTTGACTCTTGCTTCCTCTTGTGTCCCATCCAATGCTTGGCAAGGCTGGCCGAGGTCACGGTTCCTGACACCACATGCCAAGGCCTCCACCCTCCAAGCCAGTCCTGGCTGCCATACAGAAAGCGAAAGGAGGATTTGGAACTGAACGAGAAAATAATAAAACCACGGAAAGGGAAGAAACAGCTGTCAGAATATTGGAAAAATTCCCAGGCAGGAATTCCCAGCCCTCAAGGCCTAGCTGGGCTGAGGAAGTTCTTCAAAAACAACCTGGAAACTCCTTCTTGATACTGTTTCCCGATCACAGAAGCACTGCCATTTCTGCCATGTGTGTCTGAAGGTAGAGCCAGTTTAGGTCAGCTGTGCTGGGCGGTGGTGGTGGTGGACCATGTCCTCTACTCCTAGCACTCCGAGAGGGAGGCAGAGGCAGGGAGATCTCTGAGTTTAATCCCCTGGGACTGGAATTAGAACATGGTGAGCTGTCATTACAGGTGCAGGGAATAGATCCTGGGTCTTCTAGAAGAGCAGCCAGTGGTCTTACCTGTTGAGCAAATAAAAGATTTCTATAAAAAAAAAAAAAAAAGAAAAAAAGAAACAAAATCTACCAAGTCTGAGTTTGGCTGAAGTAGGGTGAAGAGAAGGTCGGAGGCTGGACATCATGCAAAGGGGCTATCATGTCCTCTGGCTGAGGCTGGCGTCCTCAGCTCTGCACTCATTCTGGACTATAGTTCTGTGAGACAGGGTTTCTCTGTGTAGCCCTGGCTCTCCTGGAACTCACTCTGTAGACCAGGCTAGCTTCGAACTCAGAAATCCACTTGCCTCTGCCTCCCAAGTGCTGGGATTAAAGGTGTACGCCACCACTGCCTGGCCATTATTTTGTTTTTGTTTTAGAGTATTTATTTTATGCATATGAGTACACTGTTGCTCTCCTCAGACACACCAGAAGAGGGCATCAGATCCCATTACAGATGGTTGTGAGCCACCATGGGGTTGCTGGGAATTGAACTCAGGACCTCTGGATGTCCAGTCAGTGCTCTTAACTTCTGAGCCTTATCTCCAGGGCCTGTTTTAAGTGTGAGTGTTTTGGTGGGCAGCTGTGAACCACCATGTGGGTGCTGGGAGCCAGACCTGGGTCCTCTGCAAGGGCTCTAGACCAAAGAGCAGCCCTGGGCCCACCACCTTTTTTTTTTTTCCTAATTTTTTTGAGGTAATGTCTCAGAATGTAGCTACTATTTTAAAGAACATTTTAGTGTGTATATACACGTGCGTGTGCATGCATGTGTGTGTTGTGTAGCTGTGCATGTGTGTCTCTGTGGACCACAAAGCACATGTGTGGTCAGAGGACAGTGGCAGGAATCCATTCTACTGTGTGAGGAGTTCTAGGGTTCAAGGTCAGGTCATCAAGCACGGTGACAAGCGCCTTTACTCACTGAGCCCTCTCACCAGCCCGTCTGTCTCTATCTTATTCCACGGCCCCGCAGAAGGAGGATTTCATCTCGTTCATCAGCTTCAGTGGCTGGAAATGTACAAGGCATATAAGAGACGCTCAATAAATTCGCTGAATTTCTCCATTCTGTGATCTGTGATCTGTTCAGGGCAACTGCTTTAACACACCTAGGCAGCCAACATACACACACACATATACAGCCACATATATAAACATACACACATACACTCATATAACACACTGTCACATACACATACATACATACACATATACATACATACATACACATACATACACACATATGCACTCATATACACATACACAGACATACGCACATTCACATACACATATTTACACACTTACACGTATACACATTCACATTCGCACACTCCATACACACACACACACACACACACACATACACACACACTCACACCATTGCTCTGGCAGTTCTTGTCTCTTAAAGGGCCAGGTTCCTTCAGTCCTTCCAGAACTTTCAGTTCCAACTTCAGCCTCCCCTCCCCACTTCCCTGGCCTCAGAACCTGCTCAGACACACACACACACACACACACACACACACACACACACACACACACACTTGCTCTTGGCTGGGAATTTTAATGGTTTCTCTGCTTCCTCTCTGACTCGGCACTTTGGGCCCACCACCTCTAGGGGCAGCCCGGGTGAAGAGGTACTCCAACAGCCCAAACGGCCCTTTTCTTGTGTGGTTTGGAAAGGGCTTCCCAGGTGAAGCCATCGGAATAACTAGACACAACGAGACGTGTGGTCTCAATGCCACTTTCCGGGCTCCGGTAACTGTGTGACGAAAGACAGGCAAGTGTCTGCCCAGGAAATCCGAGCCAGGCAGCTCAGGGTAACAGGCGTCTTCCCGCCCTGGCTGGGGGACAGCTGCCTACAACCCGGCTGTTGACACACTAAAAAAAGAAATTCCATGGTGACCAGTAGACTCTAGCCAGCGCCTGATGGAAGGCGGTAGTTTGAAAATAATCCCTAATGACACCCAAGGCTCCCCCACCCTGTTCCCAACAAAAGGAGAAACGGGAGAAACTCAAGATGGAGTTTTTAGACAGCCGGGATGCTCGGCTGCCAGAAGCCCCTGGCAGAAGCTGGTTAGGGTTGGTCTCCGAGGTCACCAGAACGGCAGCCCCTCAGAATGGCTGGTGCTTTCAGATGCTTGCACCCTGGCATGGCAGGTTTGTGCTAGCCAGAGGACAGTTGTCCCTGGAAGGCTGGGGTGGCAGAGAACTGAAAAGTGACAGCCATGGTCCACAGTGCTGTGCTGGGCTCTGTGTGAGCTACTTTCCTAGCCCCTTGTCCACACTGCCTTGTGAGTACTGCCCTCCCCCAGTAGGACCCTCCTGAATGCATTAGAGTCCTCTCAGTCTATACACAAGGTCTAAGGAGGTGACCACAGCCTTCTACCATAAGACAAACTGAGCCTGGTAGGAATCAACTCTCCCACCCACTCCATAGGAAATGATTAGGTCGGGTTGGGGCACAAAGCGTTGCCACATCCCAGCTCTAGGGGCTCGATGGAATTTAGCATGGGCCATTTCTTTCCCATTAGCACTCCAAGTGTAGGACCCCACCTCCTCTCCCTAAATACCTCTGGCACTCAGCACTCCTATCTGCATGGACTTTGCCCTCTGCCCTCGTGGACCCGGCAGAAGGACTCCCTGATAAGGGGCCATTGCCCAGGTTTATGGTTTCCTCCCGCCTCTCTGGCGACACCTGAGCCTGTCAGTCCCCACCCTCCACCCCACAGTCATCCAGTGGCAATCAACCACATTCAGTGATAGGGGCACATCCCTTACAGCCTGTCGCCTGCACAATCTCACACACAGTTACATCACTTTTACCCAGACTTAGTCACAAGGGCACGCCTCGCACGCTCACTGCCAGCTACAAGAACAGTCACACATTACGCTACGGTCTTACACACACGCCTATAGTCACACCTTACCTGCTTGTACTTGAGAGCATGCGTGCACACACGCACACACACACACACACGCACACATACACACCCACACATCCCACACACACCCCACATCTCTATGATCGTGAACGGGAGGGACCAACATGTATAAAGATTCACCTTCCAGGGCAATAGACTTAGTGAGATAAGATCCTTGCCTCTTTTGGGTTGAAAACTTGATGACTCAAGTTCAATCCCCAGAACCCAAATAAAGTGGAGAGAACCACCTTCAGAGACTTCACGTTCAAGGTTGCTTAGCCGCATGTATGCATGTGTATACATATGCGTGCGTACATGTGCACACACACACAAAATCAGGAGACAAAGTACACAGATCTTTGTGACTTCAAACCCAGCTTGGCCTGACAACCAGGGCTACATAGAGAGAACCTCTCAAAGAACAAGAAAGAAAGAAAGAAAGAGAGAGAGAGAGAGAGAGAGAGAGA
>NW_021604628.1:239764-245485 GCF_004785775.1 Grammomys surdaster | reverse complement strand
GGAGGGAGGGAGAAAAAGACAGCCAGGAGGTGGTGGCGCACACCTTTAATCCCAGCACTTGGGAGGCAGAGGCAGGTGGATTTCTGAGTTCGAGGCCAGCCTGGTCTACAGAGTGAGTTCCAGGACAGCCAGGGCTACACAGAGAAACCCTGTCTCAAAAAAAACTAAACAAAACAAAACAAAAAAAATTAAAAAAAAAAAGAGACAAGAAAGAAAGAAAGAAAGAAAGGAAGAGAAAAAGAAAGAAAAGAGAAAAATGTTTAAGATTACCCTTAGTCTATACACCCTCTTTTAAATAAAATATACAACAAACAAACCATAATAAAATGAAATCAAATGAAATGTTTTTGAAGGGCTTTTTGGTATCCTTTGCTTGTCTGGAGCTGCTAGCTGCTGCCACCTTGTGAGCTGAGGGGGAACTACAGACTCTGTGCCCAGGGAGGGGCAGTGGCGAGGCCAACTGCAGAAGCACTGACAGGCTAAAGACAGGCTCCTATCCCACCCCCACCTTTTGCCACCAAGACCTGTGGCTGCCATTTTAGCATAGGAAACAGCAGGGGAACCTTGGAAACCAGCGTTTGGCTGGTGCCCATGATGACCCGGGCCACTGCCATCAGTTACAGCTTGGTGGCAATGTCCTGGCATCCTGATGGGTTCCGTGAAGTCATAGTGATGAAGACCCCCAAAGGAGTGTGACCTCTGACACTCTCCAAGACACCCCTAACATCTTCTATCAGGTCTTGGTTAGCCCAGGGCATGAATCCTGGAGCTGATCGGAGTGGATGTGGCTAATGATTCTCATCCTGCTGGGGTGCTCTTCAGAGCCCAGCTGTGGTGAGGTACCTACTGTGTGTCACCTTTGAACCCAGAGCCAACCTACTTCCTTTCCCTTTTAATTTTGTCTGGGTGTTTTGCCTGCGTGTACAGCATGCATCATGTGGATGCCTGGTGGCCCCAGAGGCTGAAGTGGGCTGTCAATCAATTGTGAGCTGCAATGTGGGTCCTGGGAATTGAACCTGGGTCCTCTGGAAGAACAGCCAGTGCTCTTAGCCACTGAGCCATCTCTTATTTGTGCTTGTATTTTATTATTTTTAATCCTTATTAACTTAATCCTGTCCCCAGGCAATGGTTTCTATTTTCACCTCTTGCTTTATTTTTTCCTAAGGTCACTTCCAGGAGGTCCCTGTGGTCCCCACCTTATGGACAGCCATGAAGGTAGATCCTTTTGTGTGAGCCTGTTCATGCCTTGTGTTTTGTAAGCATGGATTACCACACAGCATTGGATATTGTCCTCTTCCCTACCCTCCAAGTAGGGAATATATGTAGCTAAGAATGACTTTGAGTCTGATTTATCTTTTTTAAAGATTTATTTACATTATACATGTAATACACTGTCAAGTCTTAAAACACACCAGAAGAGGGCATCAGATCCCATTACAGATGGTTGTGAGCCACCATGTGGTTGCTGGGAATTGAACACAAGACCTCTGGAAGAACAGTCAGTGCTCTTAACCGCTGAGCCATCTCTCCAACTGCCCTGATTTATGATTTTTTTGTTTTGTTTTTCAAGACAGGGTTTCTCTGTGTAGCCCTGGCTGTCCTGGAACTCACTCTGTAGACCAGGCTGGCCTCGAACTCAGAAATCCGTCAGCCTCTGCCTCCCAAGTGCTGTGATCAAAGGTGTGCGCCACCATTGCCCAGCTAGAAGGTGGTAATTCAGTGTAAGTGACTATATTTTGTGGCTGGCCTGCATTCCCTAGAGCATACACTCAAGGTTGTGGGTCTCAGGTACTGAGCTGGTGGCTGCTGCTGTGGGTCCTGAGCTCAGCTCCACCAGGCTGGACAGGATTAACTAGTCTTTCACCTCCTCAGTCCTGTGCCTTGCAAGGGTTTAACAAAAGCCTCCCTGAGAGACCTTCTTCGTCAAATTACCGCTGACACTCAGAGCCATCTCTGAATGTGGGCAGGGTGGTACAGGCCTGTAATCTCTGCACGTGGGAAGCTCCAGTAGAAGGGTCTTTAGTTCAAAGACAACTTGGGGCTATAGTAACTAGACCCTGTCTCAAGGAAAGATTAAAAGTAAATAAATAACCAGACATGATGGCCCACACCTAGACTCTCAGCAGTCAGGAGCCAGTGGCTGAAGGCTCACTGCCAAGTTCAAGGTCACTCAGCTTCATTTACATATAGAAAGTCCAGGATAGCCTGGGCTACATAAAAAGGTGTGTGTGTGTTTGGGGGGGTTGGGGGGAAGTGGGTCGGGGAGATCAGTGAGATGGCTCAGCAGGTAAAAGTGCTTGTTGACCCAAGTCTAACCACCAGAGTCTGGTCCCCAGAATCCAAGGTAGGAGAAAACTTAATCTCCAGAGTTGTCCTGACCTCTACAGGTGTTGTGTTGTAGCATGTGTGTCCCTCACCTAGTCACCTACCCCCCTCCAACACAGACAACACAGACAACAGGTACTTGTTTGACCTCCAGCACCCATATGGTGGCTGCATAGGTAACTCCAGTTCTAGGGCATCCAATATCCCCTCTGGCTTCTGTGGGCACCAGTCCCCCACATTGTACAAAGACATACACGAAGGCAAAACACTCCTACACATAAAATAGATCTTTTCAAATATGCTTTTTAAAAAAAAAGACTGGGGGCTGGAGATATGGCTTGGCAGTTAAGAGCACTGACTGCTCTTCCAGAGGTCCTGAGTTCAATTCCAAGCAACCACATGATGGCTCACAACCATCTGTAATAGGATCTGATGCACTCTTCTGGTATGTCTGAAGACAGCAACAGTGTACTCAAATAAATAAATAAATAAATAAATAAATAAAACAAAACAGACTAAGTGGTGGTGGTGGCACACACTGTTGGTCTCCAGCACCCAGTTCTCTTTGTGAGTTCCAGGACAGCCAGCGGTATACAGAGAAACTCTGACACTAAAAACGAAAAAAGGAAAAAAGCAAAAGTAAAATTTCTTATCATGCTGTCTTCAAATGAATGCAGATGGTTCTTGTGAAACCCTTGGGGTGGGCAGCCCACCTGTTCCACTGTGCCTCAGAGCCAACACTTGTTGGCAAGGAGTCTACTGCCAACAAGGGCCAGACCTGGCAATGCTGTGCCCAATCCTGTGTGGGCTCCTGATGAGGGCACTTTGGTGGGGGCAGTGCTGTGTGTGTGTCTGACCAGGAGGATGGGCAGGCAGGTCTGTGGTGGTCTCAAAGAGACACTCACTGCAGGTCGCCCCATGCTCACAGGAGCCTCACGTGTTACTGTTACAAGAGTCCCAACCTGGCCACTGGAGTGGGGGTGGGGATGACAGCCCTGGGGGCTGGCACAAGCACAAACCACAGGCTGAATCAGACCTGTGTTGACTCCTGGGGCAAGCACTGTTTGCCATCCGTCTGAGGCTTTATTTGCCAGGGCAGCTGGCACATTGCCAGCACCCTCAGGGTGAAGGGTTGATTGTTGAGGTAGCCCAGCTGTAATCCGCCAGTCTAGTCAGTCACTCACCTTCCCTGGGTCTTAGCTGTGTTTCTAATCCTCTCATGCATGGCTTCAGGGCTATGTAAGATCCATTCTCCCAGAGGCAGTTAAAAGTGCTCACGGCTCTTAACTTAGAACCTGGGTTTACTTTCTAGTAGAGGCTTATATCAACATCGGTAGTTTTAGGGGATCTGACACCCTCTTCTGGCCTCTACAGGCCTCCACACTTGCTGCAGACATAGTCAAGCATATACATAAACATTATTTTTCACTGCTTATTCACTTAGTCTCAGACAGGATGTATATATGTATGTACGTACATATGTATCTTATGGGACAGGGTTTCTGTGTGGCCTTGGCTGTCTAGAACTTGCTCTGTAGACTTGGCTAGCTTAGCCTGGAACTCACATTCACTTGCCTCTGATTCTAAGTGCCGGGATTAAAGGCCTTTCTTTCTCTACATGTTCCGGCTTTCTCTACTTTCAAAATTGGAAACTACAATCTCTAGCCATCCCTACTGTCTCCCCCTCACTCACTCGAGCCCAAGCAAAGCCTCAGAGCTGTCAATCTGTTGCTTCTCACTGGTCACTTCTGTGTGCTTCTGGCTTTAGGTTCTGTAGCTGAAACACCTCATGGAAGTCAACTCCTCCCCACATATTACGAGTTTTGGCCCCGAGCCTCAGTCTCAACATATGACAGTGAGGCTCAAGTGACCTGGTGGGAAGACATCTTGTCAGTTAATTCAATGATAACTCTGCTCCAGAGATCCATGACCTCAGGCAAAGGAGTTGGTCGGAGGCTTTCAGCAGGGCAATACTGCCTCCTAGTGGCTAGCAAGGTAACTGAATATTCAATCTGTAAAACTGTCCCTGATCTTTGGGAAAACTGTACAGGTATTAACTTCGTGGAACCCTAGGAACTGCTGACATGTTTAGGGGCAGAATCCACCAAGTGTGAAACTCAAAACATACTCTAAAAACATTATCAGGGACACTGGGCGGGGAACCATCCATGTGCCAGCAGTTAATCTGATGCTAGCTCTTGAGAACCAATGTGCTAGCATCTTACCAGTTCCTCATCTCGCTTGCCCTGCCATGTCCTTCCTCTGAGCTCATCCCCTTCCTTTGCCACAGTCAACATTCTGTGTGCATCTCCACTACAAGTTCCCCTGGAGGCCAAAATGGAATGATTTGAGCACCTATGCCCCCCTCACATTTAATAAGTTATTATTTTAAGAACTCCTATATGGGCTGGAGAGATGGCTCAGAGGTTAAGAGCACCCACTGCTCTTCCAGAGGTCCTGAGTTCAAATCCCAGCAGCCACATGGTGGCTCACAACCATCTGTAATGGATTCCCTCTTCTGGTGTGTCTGAAGAGAACAATGGTGGTATACTCATATGCATAAAATAAATAAATCTTTAAAAAAAAAAAAAAAGAACTCCTATAGGGACTCAGATTTTTACCAGCAGTGCTGACCAAGGTCTGGAACATGCTAGGCAATGCTGTTGCTGAGCTCCATACGGCTAAAATTCAGTGCTAGGTGCAGAAAACACTGGGGGGGGGCTGGTGCAAGAGCCCCTGAACTGAGGGCCTTTCACTAGTTAGTAATGGTCTGTTACCCTCACAAAAGCCCCGGGGGTCAATCCCAAACCTAAAAACTACCTCAAAATAACTAAGGATTATTGTCATTTTGTTTTCAGGATCCCCACTACCACCAGCAATGAGAACTACTGAATGCTAAATAATAGTCTGACTACTAGAATCCTTGGGAGTTGCAGACTTAGTCTAAACAGCCAGGGCAGCCCTCTCAGCAAGGTCCAGGAGGCTGGGATGGGAATCATGGTAGCTCAATGGCAACTATAGCAGTAAAGATGTTCAAGAATTGCTCAGTTACAGTCACCACGGGATTATGGGGACACCATCTCAGCTAAATGAGTGACCTGGCTCTGGCGGGGTCATTTCAAAGTAACTTGCAGACTGGTGAGATGGCATAGGAGCTGAGAGCACTGACTGCTCTTCCAGGGGTCCTGAGTTCAATTCCAAGCAACCACATGGTGGCTCACAATTGTACTCAATGCCCTCTGGCATGTCTGAAGACAGTGTCATACAGTCATACATACATACCCACAAACAGGGGGGGGGGACGGGCGGGGTGATGGTGGCGCATGTCTTTAATCCCATCACTTGGGAGGCAGACGGATTTCTGAGTTCAAGGCCAGCCTGGTCTACAGAGTGAGT
>NW_021604628.1:220400-239664 GCF_004785775.1 Grammomys surdaster | reverse complement strand
GGACTTTGTGTTCTACTCACCGTTTACTGCTTTCCTGAGAAGTATGTGTACTCCTTGTTCACACCTGGTATAGGCCCAAAGGGATCAGATCCTCTGGAAATCAACTTAGAAACCTTACCATTCTTGTTGAGAACACTTTGCCCTCACTCTGGCCCTCAACTGTGTCCTTTCTAGTCCTCCCGCACCAGGGCTGCTGAGGGAGACTCATGGCAGGCACAGTTTATACAGTGCTGTAGATGGATGCAGCCAGGCTAGGTGCATCCTAGGGAAAGCTTTCTGACAACTAAGTGCAGCTCTTAAGGACCAACATGGAGGGCCATGTACAATAAATACTTAAGTTGGAGAGGAAGGGTGTGTGTGTGTGTGTCAAATAAGGCACTAGCAAACGACCCCAGATAAACAGATTACAGAAGCAAGGACATCAGTGGCAGAGCTCTTAACAGCTCAGCTGGGTCCTTGCTGCCAAGGTAGTTTAACACGTAAGGAGATTCTAACACTGTAGGCAGTAGGATCCCCATCCCCTAAATTATAAAATAAAACGTACTATCTATAGCTTTATGGAAGGCTTAATTTTGCTCTGAAAAGAAAACCCGGGGACACAACAGAAAATCTAAACACTAGGGATTTGTAACCCAGAGCGGGAAAGGCTACATGCGCAAAGCTCCACTAAGACTACCACTGCATGCTTCAGGACCCCTCAGGACTTCAGCCCGTGTAGGAAATGTATATTACCGGATTGTTTAGATAAAAATATACTCCAGCCCAGCCTTAAGTCAGTGTCTTTAATAATAAAGCTGTTTTATGTCCCTCATCCATAAGAAAACCAGAAGGCAACAGTCTGGAAGTACAAAAATATATACTGGAAGAGATAACTTGTCTGATAACTAAATCCCATCTCAGAAAAGCAAAAGTACATTTAAGACAAGGCACTAAACCAGTGACCCAAAGACTATGGCTGTTTATCACCTATACTCTTCACTGTTAACAGGTGTAGAGTCTGGCTATACTCAGTCTCTTCTGACTTCCATAACCAACATTCTTTCCAATTAAGCAGTAGCATGCCAAAGTGAGGCAGAGATCTAAAGAAAACTACTAAGATCTCCCATTCATCCTCAGTCTTCAGTGCCTGCAGTCCAGTGCAGGGTGGAGATGCCATCCATCCATCCATGACACTTAGGTACCACGATGGCAAGTAAATGAAGGGCACCTACATCGTGTTCAATGTACATCTGTCTGAGGTAACTCGCAATGAACGAGAATCCTAATTCTCAAGTGCCTTTCTTAGTCATCACTAAGTACTAATAATGACCCCTGGCAAGCACCTGTAGCCACCCTTTTAGTAGTATACGCTGAAAACTAATAGCTAATGTGACCTACAATTACAAGTAGGCTTAACCTCAATCCTACCATGAAGGACAAAGTGGACTCCTAACACATTAACAGAGACTTTGAATTGAAAAGCATCTCCTTGAAGATGGGTACTTCTTTCAAAGGCTCACGGTGGAACCTTCTGGACACAATTCTCTCCTTTCTTACTGAAATTTATTGTTTAAAGATAACAATTCGGGGAGGGGGAATTTATAAGCTTACAGATTGAATTTAGTGCAATGGCATCTTACAGAGACAAAGTCAGTACAGTAGAATCCAAAAACTATCTCAAAAGAACACATTTAAGGAAACTTAAGCCACAAGACTGTTGCATTATGATTTAATCTAATTGCACACACACAAAAACCCTGAAACCACAACTCCTCCATATTTCTAAGAGAAAGGGTATGCATGCCTCCATATTCAACTGTGCATCGTTACAATGAACCATTTTGTGTATTTTACATCATGATGGATCAATTTGGAATCCCATGCAACACCTCAAGTCATAAAAAATTAATTTTAAAACTTTTGTTGAATGTTTTCATGCTGAAGATCAAAGACATTTTTTATGGGCAACTTAAAGAATTACAATATACCACACTGGTGCTTACTTTAAAATGTTAGTCACTAACTGCCATGATCCTGAACTGACTTTCAACACCTAAAAAATGGCTAACAAGGTGACAAGCAAAGGGGGAAGAACTTCCCTAATGTAGTGCCTCTTGGTTGTTACTTACAAAGATCGAACTGGGCAACCAACCGCTTTCCCAGGGATAAGAACAATGGCAACAGTGGGTTCGCTTGACTGACTACACAATTATGCTAGTATTTTATTAGTTCAAAAGCACTTTACAAGAAAATATAAGTATGGCTTCCAATAGGAATGTTATACCTGGACTTGATACCAAGCTCACAGATTTGAGTGTGCAAGGAAAAACAGGCTTTCAAGTTAAACAACAATTTGTAACCAAAACTTTAATCCCAAGGATTCTCACAAAAACATATTACAAATGACAGCATGAAAAAAAAATCTTGCACAGTAACTGAAAAGTTCAGCTCTACAATGTACCCTTAAACTGATAGGACACTGGTATCTTAGTTTTACATTTCCAAGTAAAGACATTACAACAGCTCTGCATCCGCATATAGCAACCAGGAAGGAACCGCTTTGAAAACCTTCAGCGTGTGGTTCCTACCTTTATCTGCTGGCTTGTATTTACAGCAGCTTCTAAAGACTGCTTATCATTCCACCCACAGTGCCACACTGTCTCAGCTACGAGGACTATAGCTTTATTCAATTTCTGCCAGTCGCTTCTGTATCATTAGTACATCACACTTAAAACTGGGCAGGATCTAGGTTTATTTCAGTCTATAAAAAACTAAAATTCAAAGAAAATTCAATCTTGCTTAAGGGAACATTGTAAAGTAACAATTCTTGATATCACATGCCTCCTATGATCCATTTGGAACCACAGAGAATTACATCGGTTTGTGTCACTGTTCCAAGAGACAAAACAAATTTGAACAGCTAAAACATCTTAAAAATGCACCAAGCTTATGAAGTCTCAAACAAAACTTTAATTTCCTGTACATACTCCTGTCAGATGAAGTTATTTCCTGTACACCACTTTTGCAAATTGGTCTTCTATTTCCTTTCATTTGACCTTGATCGGCTAAAAAAACAAAAAACAAAACAATCAAACATTATCTTAAGTACATAGTACAAAAAGATCATATCTGCATATCTTCAATAGTTCAGTCACTGATCTTACCTACGAGACCTAGAGAAGGATCGAGACGGCTTGTGATTTCTCTCACGAGACAGAGACCTTTCTCTTCTCCTATCTCTAGAGAGTGACCTAAAGCAAACAGAAGGCACATTGGTTTATTAAAAATTCACTTTGAAGAGAGGCTAGCTCACTCTAACTTAATGCTGACTGTGACTATGCTACCCAGGTCACTAGATTAGCCAGGGTTATGTAAATCTCACTAAACAAGTACTTTGAAAAACAGCTCAAAGGTATTAGAAGCTGCCATTTCTAAGAACAGGGCACCAAGACATTTACCTGCTTCGGCTTCGGGAAAAGCTTCTTCTTCTTGGGGATCTAAAAGCACAAACAGTAAAATTAGGCTAACTGCCAATTATTGTATGTGGCGTGAGGCATTTCCCAACTTTTCAATTTCACTGTTGGGCCCAGTGAATGTGCCGGAGAACTGGCACTCATCCTCCAAAAATAAAAAAAGAAAAGAAAAAAAAAGGCACAGAAGGATTAAGGAACAAAAAGCTCAAGTGAAAAGCAGGTATTCCAACCATGGATTCATTTTAACAAAGAATGCTTCACAGCAGATCTGTCCAATGCAAAACTTCATGTCAAGCTAAGTCCACTACCCCAAACACCACACCAAAATGTAGTCCCACAAGTAGTTCCAAAAACAGTACCATAAACCAGTATTTGGAACCCATGCAAACCTTGAAGTCTCTAACAAGACTTATGCACCAGGTGGATAGTGTAATTCCGTGAGAACGCGCTAGGTGTAAACATCGATGCCACTTAGTGCTACATTACAACTGCGTTTGTGACGTCACATTTAAGAGTGTGTTTAGGCTTATCAAAATTACTGTAGCTTGGCCCACACTTCACCCCCAATTTTTTTTTAAATTTGAAAACTGTTAGTAAAACCATTTAAAGGTGATAGGATTCAACAAAATTTTGCTAGGAAGAAAAGCTAAAATCTGTTAGAGATATTAAAATTTTAGTTTGGCATCTCACACATGCACATAAGTTCACTTGAAGGTCTAGTCACATTATGAGTTCCCTATCACCCTTAAAAGTTGTTTCAAGCAATATATTGTACGTTACCATTCAATTATGCACAGCCAGCCTTTGATCCAGAAAAAAGAATTACTTTAAGCCGCTTACTCCTTATTTTTAACCAGCAGTAAACTGTATAAGCAGGAAAAACTTACTAGTTTTGGGTTTCAACAAGCTAGAAATGGTGAGGTGAGGCTGCCGGACTGACGGCCAGGAAGAATTTGCTGAAAAGGTTTTGCCAGATGTTGCGTTGGATTTAGTTGGTTGGCGAAGGGGGTGTTGTGGATTTTTCCTGCTTTTTTGTTAGCCGAAGGCTGCTGCTGTAGTTGTTGTGAAGACATTTGGTAAATAAACAGCTGAGCTGATTGGCCAGGAATGTGTGGGCGGTCGAGGCGGCTGCTGCCGATTTGGTTAAGGTTGGAGAGAAGGCTGAGAGAAAACAGCATGCTCGGGAACCAAAGGGCGGTGCAACCTGACGACTGGCCAGCCTGGGTCATGTGAAACGACACCAGCCAAGCTGAATGGGGCGCGCTGGTCACATGACGCTGAAAGGGCTAGTTGACTGGCTAATGCAGATTCAGAGGGTGGTGAGAAGAGACATGATGGTGACTCTGTAACGGGGTTCATTTTTATTAATAGATGGACCAAAAAGCACAAAAAAAAATGAAAAACAAGCCATCAGTACAACCATCTATTAGCTAACAAATACTCTTTATTATGATGGGCAACAGTGTGTTGTTTTTCAAAATAGCAAAAGGGGCAAGATTTTGAACTCCTATCTCCTAGGACTTCACTCACCTGTAAGAGGTAAATTCAGTCCTACAGAGACTATTTTAGAGGCTTGATTTGAGGAGATGAGGAGTTTGTATCCAGGCAATACTGCCTGGTCCAAGAATGATGCCATTTCAATCATAAAAAAACTGACTTCTCTCCTATTTGGGATTCAAGAACGGATGACTGGGAATACTTTTAAGCCCCCTTTATTGGTCAGTGATTTAAGTTTGTTTCAGAAAGATTTCTACTTTACCAGTTGTAACATTAAAACAGCTGCCTGTTTTGATAAATATTACAATTGTGCTAGTAGAAAACACATCTGTGAAGAGCTAGTTGAATGTAATGTTGATCATTATGGAGTCAAGAAATGGAAAAAGGCCTAACTGAAGTAAAAGGGAAGACTTGGAAAGATGAACTAGAAGATGAACTAGAAGACAGATCCGAGACAGAAGTTACTAACTACCAACATGAATAATACACCTACAGACAAAAGCCAACACTCAGCACAACTCGCATACCCCAAGCTACACCCAGCCAATGGTTTGTAGAAACCTCCGATGTCCACAGTAAGTTAAAACCCACCAACAACCTTAGGAAGAAATACCTGCTCCTACTAGCTACTGCATTACACCAATGCCTTTCTCTAAAAGGTGCTCTCTCAAGTACCTGCGCCGAGGTGGAGGACTCCTCCTGCGGTAATCATCTCGAGGACGACGACCCCAAGAGGGAGGCGGGCCACGATTCCGACTTCTCTTTTCTCCATTCGACAGTTCCACTCTTACACGGCAGCCACATAGTGTTCTAAAGAGAAGGGACACTAGTCACATAATTGCCAATGGCAGTAAGGCTGTACTGCTCTCTCCCTATTTCACCCAATGTCAAATGAAACCTAAGTTTTGACAGTCTCAAGTGTTGCCCAGGCCTATTTGCTAAACACTTCACAGAGGTTAAAAGACCCAAACCTCAAATGGGATTTTTTAAAAGCAATAAATAAATTCACTACATATGAATCAGTCTAGCTAGATATATTGACATATACCTTTAATCCCAGCACAAGGGAGTCAGTCCTAGGCTACTGACTACAGGTTAGTTAAGTAGTTAAAAGCACTGGCTATTCTTGCAGACAACCCAGGTTTGATTCCCAGTACCCACATGGTGGCTCACAACCACCTATACACTTCTAGTTCCAGGGAATCAAACACCTTCTGTATGGAATACATACAGTACAGACATACAGGCACAAAACACACACATAAACACATTTTTGTTGTTTTTCCAAATGGGTTTCTGTGTAGCCCTGGCTGTCTTGCAATACATTCTATAAACCAGGCTAGCATTAAACTGAAGAGATCCACCTGTCTCTGTCTCAAGTGCTGCGATTAAAGGTATGTGTCACCACCTGGCTGTAAGTTTTTTTTTCTTCTTTAAGTTAAACTTTGACATGAGACCCAGTCTCCATTAAGGGAGGAAAAGAACCTGTGTAGAGATGTTTTTTGCTTGCATACAAAGGCCAGGCACCATATATGTGCCTGAGGAAATCAGAAGACATCAAGACACCGTGGAACTGGTGTTACAAATGGCTGTGAATCACCATGTGGATGCTGGAAACTAGACGAGGTCCTCTGCTCTAACTACTTACTGAGGTTCCCTGAACCACTCTTGATTACTGAGCTCAATGTTAACTGTTAGTAGCTATAACTCAAGTACTTTTCATGTATTCCTACCACGACTTGTTCCCTTGAATTTCTCACTTTTCCATACACTTCTCTAAGGATTTTAAGGCACGCTAATTACTTTGGCTCCCTTATATCAACCCCCTTCCAATACAAGAAACTCCACCTAGTCACATCCGGGTAGGGTTGATTATCCTGTCTTCATTTGTCCAGAGCCACAGCAGTGAGTTAAACTGGCATATTTGGGCCACTGATGAGATGGACCCCAGCAAACTTTCATTATTATAACTTGTAGGAACAAATGGCCTATCCTACAGCTTCAGAGCTACTGTCGGTCTCTTTTCACTTAAGGTACTGTGGCCTCGAGATTATTCTTGCCTTTAACTTGCTATGTAAGCAAGGCATCCTGAACTCGTCCCTAATTCCATGTGCTGGGACTTCAGGTACAAGTCCACATCTGGCTAAAAACAGCCAATGTGATGGCACGATATAGGCAGTCAGCTAGCAGGGCTCCAGTACACAGCCATTGTGTAAATGACCAAAAGCAATTATTACTGCATAGACCTAAAACACCAAAAAGCCATGGTCCTAGAACACTGAAACCAGGCTAACCGTCTGCATCCACATTACCTTCCATCCAGCTCTCGGACAGCGTCAGCAGCATCACGGGGATCCTCAAATTCAACGAAAGCAAAGCCAGGAGGGTTTCGAGCAACCCACACACTTCGTAGTGGTCCATAATAGCCAAAAGCCCTTTCTAATTCAGTCTTGTTCCCATTGTTTCCAAGATTACCTACATAAACCTTACAGTCCAAGGGACAGGAATCACGATGCATTTCTGTAATAATAAAAAAAAAACCAAACAAAATGTTAATTTATTTAAGCAGTCTACAGTTAAAAACAATTCCTAAGAAAATTTAAGTTAAAAAAAAAAACAGGCTTGGAAATGTGTTAACAATATTGACTATTTCTCTAGCATGCACAATGTTACAGATTCAAGCCTAGCACATATAACCTCTATTTAAAACAAAAATTAAAAAATAAACTAAAAAAACTAGGACTACTCTAAAAGAACGCATTCTGCCTCTCATCCTATTCTTTTCACTCATAATCCCTGGGAAACAAACCAACAAATTCTTAAGAAGCCAACAGGCAGGCAAACTGAATGAGGTCGGCCTACATGTTAAGTCTCAGGCCAGGCCAGGTGCGCTAACATATGTCTTTAATACCAGCACTTTTGCAGTGTGTAAGTGGTTCTGAGCTTGTGGGTCTGGTCTACAGACGGAGTGGCAGGCCAGCCAGGGCTACAGAGAAACCTGTCTCAAAATAAATATTTGGAAGGCAGGTGGATCTGAGTCAGATTCTCATCCTACTCTCATTTTCCAGGCCAGCAAGGGCTAAGGGTTACATAGTGAGACCTTAAAAAAAAAAAAAAAAAACCTGCCCTGGAACTGAGAAAAACATAGAAGGATCAATTATCACTTTTTCTTTTAAAGACAAGAAAGGTCTCAAGTATCCCAGGCTGGTCTTGACTACCTATGCCAGGCTCCATCAACCCTGTATATTATGAGGCTTGACTCTGTTTAACTTCAAATTAAATTTAACAACCAAAAGGAATGCTGAGTGGTGGCCTACATTTGTACTTTCAGTGCTCACAATTCACAGGTGAAAGCAGAAGTTCAAGACCAGCTTCTGCCATGGACAAATCAAAACTATCTTTCCCCTCTAAGGCAAGGCAGCTGTTTTAGCCATTTTACACTGTTCCTTCCCATTGTCACACAATAGTTGGCGCCAAGAAATTACAACAGGAAGTAGAGAGGGATATACCTTCCTTCATTCACCCAGTCACTATTAAGTTTGAATAAAAACTACCACATTTGGACCAAGTAAGCAATATACATAAATCCCTCCATGTGTAAAAAACTAGCCTCAGCTAAGATGCAAAACCTTTTATTTAAAGCTTCCTTAGGAGGGGTTTAGGAGGATAAAGGCACAGGGAACTAACCATGTCCACCTGAGCTGAGCTACAGGACACATTGTGGAAAAACTACAATTATCTTCTGACGTTCACTGGTGCATATACCACCCCACAAACACAAAATAGTGTTTTAAAAAGGCTTCCTTCCTTGAGCAGGACCTGTAATTCTAGTCTCCAGAAGAGTAATTAAGATCACAAGTTTTGAGGCCAGGCAGAGCTACAGTTAAGCCCTGTTACAAATGCTTCCAAGATACACTGTCACAAAATCTTCCTTTACTCCAGAATACCAATAGCACCTTTTGCTAGACTGACTTCCTTATAGGCAGTCAAAATTCACCAAGCAGCCAAATCACATGGTGAGTTTTAACATGTGTTTCACTGTAGACAGACCAGGCTAGCCTTGAACTCAAGATAGAGGTACCCAGTCTTTCAAGGCCTAGGATTACAATTATGCGTCATCACACCTAGCTCCATTTTCAAACATATGTTCAAAAGTCTAGATGTGGTTCAGGGGTAGGTAGCTTGCCTAGCATGCAACTAAAATTTAATCCCCAGCACTACAGACACAAGAAAAAAAAGTCAAAGCCTACACATCTCACACCACTACTCCCAATAGTGAGAGCTGTGCCAATCTAACTGATTACCAGGAGATGGAGATCCAAAATGTGCCACAATAGTCAGGAATACACTGCTAAGTATAAAAACCTTGAAGATATTCTAAAACCAGAAAAGACCATTACATTTTCCTACAAAGGAAATGCTCAAAATGGAAAATCCAGATACTTAAAGGGCAGGACCTTTAGCTTTTAAAAGCATAGTAAAGGACCACATGCAGGCCCAGCATTAAGAAAATCTGTCATGGTAATCCCAAGGAGAGGCAGGTTGCAGGCCAGGCCAATTATCAGGGAGTTCTGAGAAGTCCAGGGCTAAAGAAAGGGGCATCCCGGGCTGAAGCATACAGAGCCTGGGCTGCATGAGACACTGTCTCAAAAAATAAGTAGTACATCAGGGTGGCGGCGGCGCACTTAATCCCAGCACTCAGGAGGAAGAGGCAAGTGATCTGATATGGAGACCAGCCTGATCTTTAAAAAAAAAGTGAGTTCCAGGTCAGCCTGGGCTACAACGAGAACTGTCTCAGAAACAATCAAATGAACAAAAATAAGTATCTTGGAACCACACAACATCGTGGATGTATTAAAAACTGCCACAGCTAGAACACATGCATGCCTGCTGCTCACTAGACCAGAGGAACGACAGTTATGAAGTCAGGCTGGTAAAGTGATCCTATCTTTTAATAAAACATGCATAAATCTTGAGGGCTGCTAGGAATTCAATACCCGTCGACACACCCTAAAATCCTGCGTAAAAGAATTTTATTAAAAGGACACTTAGACAAAACCATACAATCTTGGGGACGTGCACTCAGTTAAGGATTCAACCTCACACTTCCGAAGAGAAAACCCTATTTAATAGGCTATTTCAAGTGTCTTTCAACTATACCCTATACTGTTCTAAAGCCGACTACTCTCAAAAACTAAAAATTTTAGTCCAGGCACACCTTATTTTGCCGTGACCCCACCCTGTGCTCAAGACTCCGTTGAGCGACCAAGCCATTCCCCGAAAATAAAAATAAAAACGAAAGAAGCTCTTAACTCATCCATCCCCGCTTCTCACACCTGTTAAGAGCACAGAGGTTAAAGAAAATCCCAACTCAACTTGGACCAGAATTTACACCGAGACACAAAGCCTGATCACAACCGTTTCAAAACAAACACAAAGTCGGCACATTAAAGAAAAAAAATAGGCGAGACCGTAAGGGGCTCAGTAAGTATTGAAAGATCTGTTCCTGAAAACAAAATTCTTAAAGACTCTATCCCATGAAAACCAGGACCAAGGAGGAAAAAAAAAAGGCGCCATCACATTAAAGGCCGCGACGTTTAGAGCTCAATCTCCCCCCCACCGCCGCACCCCAGCCCGGAGCAATTCCTCGCTTAAGCTTCCACGGAAGGATAATAGATAAGTCCCCGATTTACAGGCCTGGAAGCATCTTCGGCATTGCCCGGGGCCCCAGCCGCCGCCCGGGACCGAACGTCACAAAATGGCGGCGGCACCCCTTTGTCTCAACCTGGCGCCGCCATTGCGCCCGGCCCCACCTCGACTGTGCCAAACTCCACCTCCCTCCCTCCGTTCGCCGGTCTCTTACCGAGATCCTGGGTTCGAAAGGCCCAAGCTCAAATCCTGACGCTCCGACAAGCCCACCCGCTCCCCTCTGGCTCTGCTCCTACAGATGCTCTCCGTCCCGCGGCGTCCACGAAATGGCGGACCACCGCCGTCCCCCTCGCCCTATTTATAGCGCCCTGCTCGGCCACGTGACCTGCCCGGCTCCCCCAATCAGAGGCGGCGCAGGCCGTGACGTAAGGGCTACAAACGCTGCGAGAAACCGCGGTTACTGGGAGCGCGCGCCGGCCGTTCCGTCAGGTGGGTGGGGCGCGCGCGGTGGCGCGAGCTCGTCGCCGCGCGCCCGCTGGTCCCGGAGGTGTCGCGCTCCGCTCGGCCATTCTCTCGAGCCGCGCAGATCTACTCCCCCCCTCCCCCATCCTCCACTTCCGCCTCGGCTGCAGCTGGATAAAGCTGCCTGGACTCCGCCGCCATGACTCCCGAGCGAGGGCGGCTGCAGCGGTAGGCTGGGGTCGGAGTGAAACGTGCACGCTGGCATCCATGTCCAGTGAGCAATCGCAGACTAAGGAGCCTGAGAGTCGCTCTCAAGGTCACCGACCTGCGGACGATCGGACTGGTACCCCGCGGTGCCCGTCTCCCCCACAGGATGCAGGGTAGAGCCTGCAAAGTTTGCTCAACTCTTGTTTTCCCGCCTCTCGCCCAAACCGCGCGCGCGGCAAATGCGACATGGTGAGGCGGTACGAAAAAACACACACACACACACACAAGCACACAAACGGTCACCGGGATCGGGGATCGCGTTCACAGGGGTGGAGAGGAAGGTTCTGGAGAGGATGCCTTTAAGCTCTGCGCACGCAGCTCCGCCATGCAGATGCTAGGAGGGGCACCTGCAGCCTTTGTAAGGGCTTTGCTCTGCCTGCTAGGCCTTTGGGTCTTCTGGGCCTCTACACACACACACACACACACGCACCCCAGAATAGCTGAATACCCTCTTTTGACCAGCCACAAAGTTTGCCTCCAGCTCCCAGACTTATTTTCAGCCTGCCTCCGCTCAGGCTAGTCTGATGTATTGTGAAGATTCAGTTATTTCTGCTTCCAAGGAAAGTCAAAATATTAACCCGCTTTTCAGACACAGCACTTTAATTTCTTAGTTTCCCTAAGGTTATGCAGGGGGAGCGGGAAGGGAGGTGCAGTGCGGGCTACAGTTGTTAAACCTGTTTGTGTTGTGGCCTTCGGAAGATTCTAGCAAGACTTCATTTCTCTCTAGATTTTTTTTTTTCTCTTTCTGGGTTAGACACGCCCAGGATAGTAGTAATGGGGCTGATTTGGCGCCCTTTTGTCTGTGTCTCCTCCTTGCCCCATAATCTCAGCTCTTCCTTGGCCCAAGGGAACAGGAGTCGAAGGTTATTTTCATACGTTCAGTGAGTTCTAGGCTAGAATGAACTTCTTAGAGCCTGTCTAAAAACAACAAAAAATCTAATGTATTTAAATGACTTGTCATAGTCTCTGTTCCAAATTTTTTTTTGTTTATAAACCAAGCAAGTAATGGCTACCTTTAATCCCAGCACTGCTGAAAGCAAGTGGATCTCTGTGAGTTCGAGGCCTGCCTGTTCTTTTGTTTTGTTTTGTTTTGTTTTGTTTTGTTTTGTTTTGTTTTTCGAGACAGGGTTTCTCTGTATAGCTCTGGCTGTCCTGGAACTCACTCTGTAGATCAGGCTGGCCTCAAACTCAGAAATCCGCCTGCCTCTGCCTCCCAAGTGCTGGGATTAAAGGTGTGCGCCACCACCACCCGGCTTTTCTTTTCTTTTCTTTTTCTTTTCTTTTCTTTTTTTTTTTTTTTTTGAGGCCTGCTTGTTCTACAGAGTGAGTTCCAGGTCAGCCAGAGCTATATAGAGAGACCCTGTCTCAAAAAAAAAAAGTAAATAAAAATAAAAAATAAAGTTACTATTTGTGTAGGTGTATGTATGGGGACAGAGGACAAGTTTGTTTTCCTATCTTCATATGGCTTCTAGGGATTAAACAAGAACATCAGGGTTTTTTGTTTTGTTTTGTTTTTTGTTTGGTTGGTTGGTTGGTTTTTCAAGACAGGGTTTCTCTGTAGACCAGGCTGGCCTCGAACTCAGAAATCCACCTGTCTCTGCCTCCCAAGTGCTGGGATTAAAGGTGTGTGCCAGCAAACATCAGGTTTTTGAAGCAACCTTTTGATATTGCTTTGATTTTGCTGTGTAGTGATCAAATGTTGGTCCTCGGGCTGGAGAGATGGCTCAGCAGTTAAGAAGTCCAGAGTTCCTGAGTTCAATTCCCAACAACCACCTGATGGCTCACAACCATCTGTAATGGGATCTGATGCCCTCTTCTAGGGTGTCTGAAAAGAGTGACAGTGTACTCACATACATAAAATAAACAAATCCTTTTTTTTTTTTTTTTTTTTTCTTTTTGAGAATAGCCCTGGCTGTCCTGGAACTCACTATGTAGACCAGGCTAGCCTCAAACTCAGAAATCTGCCTGCCTCTGCCTCCCAAGTGCTGGGATTAAAGGCATGCGCCACCACTTTAAAAAAAGAAAAAAAAAAATGTTGGTCTTCCTTGCTTGCAAGACTACCACTGAAGTCACGGTCTCAGCCCCAACACCCAATACAAGCTTGCTTCGTGGGTGTGTGTATTTTGTATTTGAGACAGGGTTTCTCTGTGTATCTCTGGCTGTCCTAGAACTCACTGTATAGACCAGGCTAGTCTCAAACCCAGAGATCTGATTGTTTCTTCCTCCCAAGTGCTGGGATTAAAGCTCTGGGCCTTAAAGCCTCTCAAACACAGGTGTTTTTTGTTTGTGTGTATGAATCAGGGTCTTTTTTTCTTGTTTGTTTGTTTGGTTTTTTGGGCGAATCAGGGTCTCTTTTGAAGCCCACCCTGGCCTTA
The DNA here is from genome assembly GCF_004785775.1 of Grammomys surdaster. Classification (NCBI taxonomy): domain Eukaryota; kingdom Metazoa; phylum Chordata; class Mammalia; order Rodentia; family Muridae; genus Grammomys; species Grammomys surdaster. Next base: position 225,962 of record NW_021604628.1, on the reverse strand, counting down.
GCCCACACTATGTACCAAGGGAGTCAGGTGTTTTGACATTGTCCCGTGACTTCATCTACAAATGTGTTACATTGCATTCATGGCTATCCTTGGACACGTGCAGGCCTTGTGATGCAGGATGGACACGCTTGACCGCAGTCAGGAGTTCCAGGTAAACTTGCGCCTCCTCCGCTTCACCACTGGGATGATTGACAGGAGTCTACAGGCTAAGCTCCTCCTCCACTACGGAACAAACAAGTAGCAAGAGGGCTTGACTCTAGCGTGTGCAAGGCTCCAGATTCAATCTCCGGCACTGCCAAAAATAAGATAAGCCACAAGAATGATGGCCAGACACTAATTATTATACACAAGATTTTATTTTTTTTATTTATTTATTTTTATTTTGTTTTTTCGAGACGGGGTTTCTCCATGTATCCCTGGATGTACTGGAATTCACTCTGTAAACCAGGCTGGGTTTAAATTCAGAGATCCACCTGCCTCTTCCCCTCCCCCCCAAGTGCTGGGATTAAAGGAGCCTGCCGTCACACATACACACAGCAAGATTTAATATTTTAAATTATGTGATTGACTTCAAGTTTCTGTAAAGTGTGTATACTAGGAGGTCTGGCCATAGAAGGGATCATCTACAAAAGTCTAGGGTTAAAGGAACAGCCAGAGCTACACAGAGAAACCCTGTCTCAAATACAAAATACACACACGCACGAAGCAAGCTTGTATTGGGTGTTGGGCTGAGACTGTGGCTTCAGCGGTAGTTTTGCAAGCAAGGAGGACCAACATTTTTTTTTTTTACTTTTTTTAAAGATGTATTTATTTTTATGTATATGAGTACACTGTCACTCTCTTCAGACACCAAGAGGAGCACTCCCACAGACAGCTCTGAACTCTGTGGCACCAAGATGATATCAGGGTCACCCAAACAAACCAGGGAAGAACTGTGACAAGATCTAGGTTCTTGAGGACCAGAGGAATTGGATCACACTCTGGCACACAAGGAAGGCCAAGGGCTCCCCCACCCCTGCCACGTGTCCCCACCTCCCACCCCCCACCACTCCATGCCCTTCCTAGTCCCATCTCTTCATGGTACTACACCAGAGAAGTTTGAGGGTCTCAGAGCCATCAGGTGATGTGGTCAAGCCTCAAGCCAGCTTACAGGCAGACTAGGCTGGGGAATTGATCTAGGCTGTACTGTCTTAGTCAATAACCAGTAAGTACCTGTAGCTGTTTGGTCTCATGAGTTGTGCTATAACTGTAAAGCAAACAAACAAACAAACAAATAAAACAGAAGATACTGGATTTTTGAAGGCACCCAGAAAAAAAAAAAAGAGCAAGATGTCTTAATAATTTTCCCATTGACTCCTTGTTGGACTAAGAGAGTTTTGCGAGATGTTTTATTGTTGTTGTTGTTATTGTTGTGGTTTGGGGTTTTCAACTTTATTTTATTTTGAGACAAAGTAAAATTTATTTTGGTGGTACATGCATTTGATTCCAGCACTTAGAAGGTAATTTAATTTTGAAGCAGTTCTCTCACTATGTATCTCTGGCTGTCCAGGAACTCACTCTGTAGACCAGGCTAGCCTCACTCAAAGATCCATCTGCCTCTGCCTCTGCCTCTGCTTCTGCCTCTGGAATGCTGTTATTAAGGACTTGTACCATGATGCCTGGCTTTGTTTTGGTTTCTTGTTTTTGGAAATAGGCTCTTACTATGTAGCCAGTGTAGACTAAATGAGACCGTGTGTCAAAATGCACACACACAAAAAAAGTCAACTGGAAATTGATAGAATATTTCAATGTTTGGCCTGTGGGTTCAAAGAGCAGGAGAACCCAGGCCACTGGCTTCACCCTTACCCTAGCTCCCAAGATGTGCTGACACCCTTCTGAAGAGTCTTCCCACCCCAGCAGGCAGCAGGGTTGACAGAGGGTTCCATAAAACCATCTCAGACTCCTGCAAGCATGGATGACAGGAATCTGAGCAGCAGCTCCCAAGCTAGTCAGCCACCAGGTTGCCATCTTCTATATTTGCTGGGCTCATGTGTTGGTGCTCCATGTGTGCTTGACACATGTTGAAACCAGAAGAGGGTACCGGGGCTCCTGGAAGTTACAGACGGTTGTGAGCTGCCATGTTGGTGACTTGAATTGAACTTGGATCCTCTGGAAGTTCTTAAGTTTGGAACCAGCTCTCCAGCACCTGATTTTTGTTTTTTTTTAATTGGGGGGTGGGATATGCTGCACAGCCCAGGTTATCTAAAACTTGAAACACCTCTTGCCTAAGCTCTGAAGGGCCAAGGTTACAGATAAATAGTCACCTACTTTTTTTTTTTTTAATTTCCAGTTTTTATCTTATGTGCATAGGTGTTTTGCCTGCGTGTACACTTATGCACTACATGGTGTCTAGTGCCTGTGGAGGCCAGAAGGGGTCATCAGGTCCCTGGAACTGGAGTTACAGAAAGTTGTGACCCACTATATGGTGCTGGGAATTGAACCCAGGTCCTCTATAAAAGCAGCCAGTGCTCTTCATCACTGAGCCATCTCTCCAGACCTTTATTTAGAGAGAGAGAGAGAATAACAAAGTTGAAACTTATTGGGTTGAAGAGATAGCTCAATGGTTAAGAGCACTAACTGCTCTTCTAGAGGACCTGAGTTTGGTTCCCAGCACCCATATCAGGTGGTTAACAATTACCTGTAACTCTAGGATCTGGGAAACCAGTGCCCTTGGGATTCAGTGCCCTTTCTGGCCTCCATGGACACCTAAACATATGTGGCAGACACATAAATAAAAATAATTTGCTGGTGGTTTTTTTGTTTTGTTTTACATTTTTTTAACTTTTTGTTGATTCTTTGTGAATGTCATATCTTACACTTGTTTTGCTCTTGTTTTGAGATGGTCTCACTATGTAGCCCTGGCTGTCTCGAAACTCATTAGGCAGACCAGGCTAGCCTGGAACTCAGACCATCTGTCTGGATTAAAGATGTGCTTGACCACTGGGCACGCCTTGAATCCCAGCACTTGGGAGGCAGAGGCAGGTGAATCTCTAAGTTAGAGGCCATCCTAGTCTACAGAGTGCGTTCCAGGACAGCCAGGGCTACACAGAGAAACCCTGTCTCGAAAAACCAAAAAAAAAAAAAGATGTGCTTGACCACCACCCAGCTTAAAAGTACTTCTTAATGTGTTGGGCCCTTTAAGACAAAGCAACACGAAGAGGAGTCAGTCGGCTTGGGTTTTTTGTTTGGTGTGTGTGTGTGTGTGTGTGTGTGTGTGTGTGTGTGTGTGTGTTTGGTTTTCTTTGAGACAAGTTCATGTAACCCAGGCTGGCTTCAAACCTGCTATGCAGCTAAGGCTAGTCTTTAACCTTTAATTCCTGATACAAGAGTGTGCTACCATTCCTGGCTTTGTTTGGTCTAACTTTCTTCCTGTCTGTCTGCTTATCTGTGCAGGTGTTTGAGTTGAACCCAGGGCTCCACACACAGTAAACACAGCTTCCTCCACTGAGCCAACGCTGCTCACCCTCTTTATCATCCTGTCTTCTGTCTTTTTTATTTTTCTTTCTTTCTTTCTTTTTGTTTTTTCCAAACAGAGTTTCTCTGTGTAGCCCTGGCTGTCCTGGAACTCGCTCTGTAGACCAGGCTGGTCTCAGACTCACAGATCAGCCTGCCTCTAACAATGGGAAATAACATAGGTTCCTACTGCAGAAGTAGAGACCCGAAATACCTAAAATATGACTTCACCTTTTCATTGGAAATTGTTCTGAGGACTGGAGAGGTGTGGCTCAGGGGTTAAGAACACAGACTGCTCTTCCAGAGGTTCTGAGTTCAATTCCCAGCAACCACATGGTGGCTCACAACCATCTGTAATGGGATCAGATGCCCTCTTCTGGGGTGTCTGAAGACAGCGACAGTGTACTCACATACATGAAATAAATAAATCTTAAAAAATAAAAATAAAAAAAAGTAATTGTTCTGAGGTTTCCTGTCATTGTCCGTTAATTATCTGCTTTCTCCTAGTCTGGTGTCTCCAGTCTGTGTTCTCTGAATTTTTTTGAGTAATTCCATAGTCCAGGCTCCATCCCCCAGTGTCATCTTTCCTCAGACACAACCACACCCCGCACCCCACCCCACCCCCATACAAGTAATTTTTTTTTTTGGTTTTTCGAGACAGGGTTTCTCTGTATAGCCCTGGCTGTCCTGGAACTCATTCTGTAGACCAGGCTGGCCTCGAACTCAGAAATCCGCCTGCCTCTGCCTCCCAAGTGCTAGGATTAAAGGCGTGCGCCACCACCGCCCGGCCTACAAGTAATTTTTAAACCTGTTTTTTCCCCTGAGATTTACTTGACCTGTAAAATGTAACTGTCAGTCCTGACAATACTCAAAACCCAAGCCTTGTTCAGCCTTTCTGCAGCCCCAGATCCACCCCTCCCACCCCAGGCCCCAACACATATAGAGAACCAAAGGAGCACAGGTTGGCTCCTCTGCCTGGCCCCCTGAGCCTGCTCAGTTTGGGAGTGTCCTAAGAGTCTTTCCTCTGTTGATTTCAGCTGGGTCCTCCCTCCCTGTGGGTGGCCAGGGTCAGCTGTGGGTTACCTTATTTGGTGCTCAAGAGGAACCTAGAAAAGAATCCAGGCTAGAAGGAAAATGTTTGTTCTTGATAAGTTGTTTCTCTACGCCAGAGAAATGAGTCAATTCAAGCCAGACTAAATCACTCACACACACACACACACACACACACACACACACACACACACACACACGCAGGTTTATTGGGAAGCTGTCTCAGGCAGGCAACTTCTGTGGCCCCTAGGAGGAGGCCAAGGAATTTGCCGAGGGGAAGGAAATAAAGTGGAGAGGAGGGAAGAGAGAATGCATGGGAGGGGGGGGGGGGGAGGAGGGAGGGAGAAGCATAAATGTCTGGGTTATATAGCAAAGAATCTCTGCGGGGGAAGGAAGGGTAGCCCAGTCCCTGGGCTGGAAAGTTCAGGGTTTAGGGCAGGGTAGGCCAGGTAGGGACTGAGGGATGCTGGGAGAACCTGGAGGCCAGGTCTGCTTTGGTATGTAAAATGTGCACCTTGTCCCCGGCCTACCAGTTCTTAGAGCCTGGGAAGTCAGCCTTAGAGCGGGAATGTCTTTGTTCCAGTAGTCCAGTTTCATGCTTTGCAAAGTTGCAGGCAAAGCAGGCCTGACCTCAGAAGCAACTGTGCGCCGCAGCTGCGGGGCGGCGCCGCCCCCCACTGGCAACAAGGATCTCAATGTCTTTAATTCTGTGCTTTGTAAAATGTTTGTTTTGATTCAGCTCCCAAGGTCCTAAAGCTTACACATCTACCCCCTCCCCCTTTTTGAGGAGGATGTGGAGACAGGGTTTCTCTGTGTAGCCCTGGCTGCCTTTCCCCATTGCCTGCTAGGGTAGGAAGCTCTCCAGGTTCCTCCCTGGGCCTTTTCCTAGCTGACCTGTGTTGCTGAGGGGCCTCAGTTCCTGCTTTGTCTGTCTCTCTGTCTCTTGCTTCGTTGGGCTAGCCCATAAATGTACCTCTCTCTCTCTCTCTCTCTCTCTCTCTCTCTCTCTCTCTCTCTCTC
>NW_021604628.1:187174-220390 GCF_004785775.1 Grammomys surdaster | reverse complement strand
CTCTCTCTCTCTCTCTCTCTCTCTCTCTCTCTCTCTCTCTCTCTCTCTCTCAAATATTTTTCGGGGAGGAGGTTTTCTCCAATGTAGCCCAGGCTGGCCTTGAATTCAATATGTAGCCAAGGATGACTTTGAACTCCTGAGGCTAAGATTTTGGAAAAGAGCCAGCGCTTGGCTTCCTTTCTTCCTCTCTTTCCTAGGATAGGCCTTCCCTGTGTAGCTCCAGCTGGTCTTGAAGTAGAGAGACCCTACTATTTTGTTGGATAACCTTCATTGTTAACTTGGCTGGATTTAGAATCACCTCAGAGCTGGGCAGTGGTGGGACCAGGACTCACGGGACAGAACCAGGCAGATCTTTGTGAGTTCAAGGCCAACCTGGTCTATATATCAAGTTCTGAGACAGCCAGAACAACACAGAGAGACCCCATCTCAAATCTCAAATAAATAGGTAAATAAATAAGTAATAATCAGATAGAATCACCACAGAGAGCTGGGAAGGCAGTTCAGTGGTCAAGGGCTTGTCTACTGTGTAATAAGAGGTCTTGGATTCAATCTCAAACCACAAAATAAATCAAATAAGTGAGTTTAAAAACCACCCCGGAGGTTGGTGAGGCATGCCTCTTAGCGTATCTATGAGGGTAGATCCAGAAGACCCTCTAGATCTCAGTAACACTGCCCATCCTGTGGACTGAGGCCCTGTCTCCATAAAGTCAAGGGGGAGCCCCAGTACCCCCTTTTCTCTGCCTCCTGAGAGAAGCTCCCCATCAGCCATTCCCATCGCCAGGATGCTCTGCCTCACAGCAGGCTCAGAAACGTGCGGCCAGGGGACCGGGGACTGAACCCTCTGAAACTTTCAGCCAAGTTAAACAAACCCTCCTCTGAGCTGTTACATCACCTTTTCCTCCCACTGAAGCAGAGGTAACGCCAACCCCCTGATTAGAATGCCACTCAGTTAGTGTCTGCGCCCAGGAGAATCATTACAGACATTTAATCGGCTTCCATCGGCACTAAGCAACATGGACTTGGGAGGGTAGCAAGTTGCTGGCTGGGAAGAGCTGCACCCGTTTGCGTGGGTCTCACCAAGCAGCTCTCTACCTACCAAGAACAGCCTAGCATTTGATAACTTTAACCCTTCCTTCTGGTCCCAGAGCCTGTCTCAGCTTTGCGGTGTCTTTTCTCTGTCGAGCCTCCCTTCTGGAGGATCCTGGGTTGTTTCCTTTTGTTTTGAGGCCACTCGATACTTTCTTCTCAGCCCTTGCTTGGAAAAGACCTCCCTGGGTGGGTCACCCGTAGTAGTTTTCATTTCTAAAAAAAAAAAAAAGACCACCAAAGGAATTCTCGTGCTGGGGTGGAGGTGGGGTGATCCAATGAGTGTGTGTGTGTGTGTGTGTGTGTGTGTCCCAGCATCTGGCAGACAGGACAACAGCAGCCTTGCCCAAGGATACTTTGTGCTCGCTCACTCCAGCTACATTGCTGAGAAGCTAAACATCTGGCCAGCCGGTGGGCTTCCAGGAGGTTAGAGGACTGTAAGCCCTGATCAGGATTTTTGGCTGGTGGCTGTGACAGAGCCCCAAGATACCGACGACTCTAGCCCTCTTCATCCCACATTGCAAGAGGAAGGAGGGAGATGGCTTATGTGAGGATTAAAACAGAGTTTTGAGAACTCATAATTAAAGGGGAACGTTTAGCCTGAAGTCCAGCGGGCGTGACTCCTGGGGTAACGGCAGTCTCTGGGGATGGGAGACACAGTACTGTTGGGGAGTGCCAAGCTATCCATCCGTGTGGAAATAAAAACAGAAACATAAAACCGGGGGCGGGGTGGAGTTTGTTGGTGGGGCGCCTGCCGGGCGTGCACCAGGCAGTGGGTTTGAAGTCTAGATTGCACGGACCACGTGTGGACGTGTGGGCCCAGCACATGTCGATCAAGAAGTTCAAGATCCTCCTCTGCTGTCAAGTGCGGTCCAAGCCAGGTTGGGCAACACTGAGACCCCTGGAGACGGCTCGGCCAATAGAGGTACTCGATGCTGAGCCTAGCAACCGGAAGTCAACCCCACTGACCCATACGGTGGAAGGAGAGAACCAGCCAAATCCCACGATGGGTCCTGGGACAGATTCGGTCACACACAAACACGTTCAGTTAATGGAATTTTCTTAATCGAGAGAAAAAGAATGATAGGCCCAGGGAGATGGCTCAGCTGTTAAGAGCACTTGCTGCTTTTGCAGGGGACCCGAGTTCTGTTCCCAGCACCCGCATCTGGCCGCTCACAACCTCCGGCGACTGGAGTTCCAGCGGTGGTGGGTTGTCTAATCTCTTTAATTAGGGAGGAGTGAACAGGGCTGGAGAGATGGCCCAATGGGTAAGGGCACCTAGTGTGGCCACGTGTGTTGTGTGACCTCCGAGTAGGGAATACATCAGGAGCTCCCCTGGTCCGCAAGACTGGCAGCAACAGTGAACTTTAGGTTCCGTGAGAGGCTTAGGCTCAAGGGAATAAGGTAGAGAACTATAGAACAAGGTTCCCAGTGTTCTCTGACCTCCCGTGTACCTGTGGCCGCACACTCAAGCACACACCTACACATAAGTGTAATGATCCAGGGGTGTTTTTGTTGGTGGTGTTATTGTTTGTTTTGTTTTGTTTCTGAGCTAGGGTCTCTCTATGTATATCCCTGGATCTCTCTGTCCTGGAAGTCTGTGTAGCCCAGGCTGGCCTCAAACCCACAGAGAGAGAGAGAGAGAGCGAGATCTGCCTGCCTCTACCTCCACAGTGCTGGGATTAAAGATTAGTACTGCTGTGCCTGGCTCATGGTGACGCCAGTCTTTTTATGGTGGGTAGAAGATTAAGGCTCGCTGTGGTGTTACACACCTGTAATCCCAGCACAGTGAGGGTGAAGCAAGTGGATCTCTGTCTTCTGGGCTAGCCTGGTTTCCATAGAGAATTCCAGGCCAACCAGAGCTATATAGTGAGACCTGAATTTAAAAAGATAGGAAGACACTTTAAAACATGAGGGTTATCAGGGGGGTGCGGGGGAACTCCTTTAATCCCCTGCACTCAGAGGCAGAAGAGGCAGAGGCAGGTGTGTACCTCTGAGTTCAAGGCCAGCCTGGTCTACATAGTGAGTTCCAGGACGGCCAGAGCTATGTAGAGGGACCCTCGTCTCAAAAACAAACAGAACAAGCAAAACACACAATCGGAAAAAAAAAAGAAACAGGTATACTGAAAAAGGGGTTTATTCTCAGGTTGTTTATGACTTCACTCGGCAGCTCCGCTCTCCCTAGAGTCTCGTTAGTTTGGTTTCCCTGAACCTCTTTCTCCGGAGAGCGGAGAATAAAGGTGAAACCCTGGAGAGCGCTGTCCGCAGGGACCGCCCTCTGCGGACCGCAGTGGGAGACCAGGCGGTTAACTTTCTTTCTGGAGCGGCCAAAGATTACCAGGGCAGATTACCGGGGCGCTCTCCGCAGGTGAATACTCCCCACCCCCTGGCAGGGTAAAGCTCTTCGGTGTTTGTGCTCTTTGTCCGGTGTAGTCCTGAGGGATGGTGTGAGAGCCACAGGCCACTGGGTGGCGGCAGCAGCTGCAGCCCCAGAGGCACGTCAGTCTCCTTCCTCTTCCACACCCCTCCCCACAGTCTTCCCAGGGACTGAGATCCTGAAAAGCGGGGTAACATTTTAAACAACAACAACAAAAAGAAAAACAAACAAAAAACACAGTAGCAACAACAACAACAAAAGCAACAAACAAAACAAAACAAAAAGACAGGGTCCTAAGTATTCCGGGACAGCCTCAAACTCACTAGTTAGCTGACGACGACCTTGAACTTCTGATCCTCCTGCCTCTGCCTCCTGAGTGCTGGGCTTCAGGCCTGGGTCACCACATCTACCCAGCAAAGAGGTTTCTTTCTTGTTTGTTTGTTTATACAAAGTGTCCCACTGCCTATCTCTGGCTGGCCTGGAACTCACAGAGAGCCACCTGCTTCTGCCCCTCTGTTCTGGGGTTAAAGCAGGGCAGGATTGATTGATTGATTGATTGATTGATTCATTCATTCATTCATTCATTCATACAAGGTGTGCCACTGCTATCTCAGGCTGGCCTGGAACTCACAGAGAGCCACCAGCCTCTACCCCTGTTCTAGAAATTAAAGCGAGGCGGGAGGTATCTTAATTCGCAAGCGAGCGAGGGTGATAACCTCCCAGTTCTTCCCTCCCAGTTATCCGTGGGCTTCTGTTTGAGAACACTGTACTGTATTATTTACACAAGAAATAATAAATGAGAATCTGAGGGTCAAGAAAGGTCAAAAGACGGTAGGAGGTAATTAGGCTAGTTAGAAAGTTACAGAGGCCCTGTGGGCGGTTACCCACTGGGTTGCTAGCCGCACTCGGGTAGTAATATGCATCTTATTTTTGTTAATATTACGAGTGACTCACACGCTTCCGTCTCCCACGGCTCCAGAATTTCCAAGTTTCACTCAGAAATTCCTCCTCGTGAGGCTCGAAAGGACACAGGTCCTCTTCTGCTTCTGTCTTTTTCCTATTACATCCGTTTGCCTCTTATGGGTAGACAGGTAGTTTGGGATTTTTCCTGTGTTCTTCAAACCCACATGTCCCTAGCTTCTCAGTATCCCCGGGACTGTGTCAGGATGCTATGCTGTTCTGGAACTCTTGTTTGTTTGAGACAGGGTCCCCTGTAGCCCAGCCTGACCTTAAACTCGATACATAGTCAAAGCCGCAGAGATCTGGAGAAGCTCTCCTAGAGCTAATGGCTGATGTCTCCAGGTTTGCAGGCTCTTTATGGCGCCCCCTATCGGTGGTAAGTAGATCTTTGTTGCCTCAGTTTGGAGAAAGGTGGACTGGGCCACAGGGTGAGTCTTTTCCGGAATTCTGTGCCACGACTCAATGGGGGAGCAACAGACTGTGTTGTAGAGATCACAGGAGGCTCTGCAACATCCCCTCTACTTCCAGATACACACACACACAGGTGTGTGCGCACACGTACATGCACATGAATGAGTTCCGTTTTTAAGGCTTAATTTTATTATTTTAAATTACGTATGTAGGGGTGTGCATGTGAGTACAGGGACCCAGGAGCTGGAGTTACCGGCAGTTGGGAGCCACCTGCCATGGGTGCTGGGAATTGAACTTGGGCCCTCTGAAAGAGCAGCGGTGCTTGTTCTTAACTGCTGAGCCATCTCCTCTGCACAACCCCCGCTCCCTTTAAATAAATATCTTAAAAGCAAGCTCAGGGAAACAGCTCAACGGCAGCCCCCGGGGTTCTATCTCCAGTAGAAGGGGCTGGACACTCAGAAACTGCTGGCTATTTTTGGTGGTCCTGGGTGTGTGGCATCAGCCACCTACAGCCACAGCATTGCCTGCCACTATCGGCATTTCCAAAGTTCAAATTTGGCAATGTCTGGAAAGAGAAGGAACATTCTGGATCCCTCTAATGCATACACACACACACACACACACACACACATATCTTGGGAGGTCTCAGTACACTGCAGTCCATCCTGCAGAGCAGAGGAGCAGAAAGCCACCTCCCCTTGTGTCTCAGCACCACAGCAGTCCCAAGGCATTCAGCACAACCCAGGGAGTAGCCTGGGAGTGTTGATTGAACCCAGCGAGGCTAATTGCAATCTGTGATCATTGCTATGGCACCTGAGGCCTGTGCAGACTGATCTGCTGGTTGGAGAAGGGTAGATTAGAGATAACTAGGTGGTTTTCAGCAGGAAGAGAATCCAGTCCCCGGGTTAGCAATTACCAGCTGAGCCTTCGGGAACCATTTACAAAACATGGTCACAAGGAAGATGAGCGCCACACACGCCCATGTAGGGCAAGCAAATGTATGAGGATTCCATTAACTTCCATGGAGGGTTTGGATTCTGACTTTGTCGGGAATAGTTGGAGGCTGGGACATTAGGAAAGGGATAAAAAACCAGCTGTGGTGGCGCACGCCTTTGATCCCAGCACTTGGGAGGCAGAGGTAGGCAGTTCTGTGAGTTCAAGGCCAGCCTGGTCTACAGAGTGAGTTTCTTTCTTTTCTTTTTTTTCTTTTTTCTTTTTTCTTTTTTTCTTTTTTTCTTTTTTTTTTTTTTTTTTGGTTTTTTGAGACTTGGTTTCTCTGTATACCCCGGGCTGTCCTGGAACTCACTCTGTAGACCAGGCTGGCCTCAAACTCAGAAATCCTCCTGCCTCTGCCTCCCAAGTGCTGGGATTAAAGGCGTGCGCCACCACCGCCTGGCCAGAGTGAGTTTCGAGTCAGCAAGAGATCCTCAAGACGGTAAATGGACCATTAACGGGAGAAATGGATGATAGCAGTCGCTGGGGTGCCGGGAGCCAAACCCAGGAAATTACATGCTGTTCTGGGAAACCTAGTCTCGGGTCCCAGGAACTTAAAGAACGTTTGGCATTTCCTAGGAGCTGGTTATGACAGTGGGATGGTCTAGGGCAATAAGGATATGACAGTGGGTTGGTCTAGGGCAATAAGCATTCAATAGTGGGATAGCCCTAAGCAATGACCCTCACCCAAACTTCCCGGTTTGCGGTGTCTTTATAACCTGCACCCGAAATTAAAGTTTCAGAGCTTGATGAGAACCCCAGACTTGCTCTCTGTTCTGTGTCTCTTGTCCCTTCATTCGTTCGCCCCCTTCCCTAGGGTCTTGTGGAATCCCTGAGGGCCGGGGCACTGGGGAAAGAGGCTTTTAAGACTGGCGCCTCTGAAAACTTATAAATAGTGACAGGAAGAAGCAAGGTGAGAGATCGGGAAATGCAGGGACGGTGGAGACCCAGAAGAGCCAAGAAACAAGAAACCAAAGCCCGGGGTGGGAAATCGGTCTCGGTGGGGAGAGCAAAGAGTTAAGCAGATGCTCTCATCTGCGTGCAGATGGGAGCCGGTGAGGGGAGGCTCTCTGGCTCTGATTTCTTCAGGATCGCTGTTTGTGTCGGGTGCAGAGGAGCTGGGATGGTTGAGAAAGGCTGGCAAAAACCAAAGAAAGGTGAAAAAACTTAGAAACAGGCAGAGCCGGGTGCCGGGAGGACGCGCGTGGGTCAGGTGTTTCATCTTAGGCAACTCATGAAGAGTGGGAGGTGGGGACAGGATCTGGCGAGCGGAGGAAGTTCTGTCTGAACGATGACAATTTGGAGCTCACAGAGGAGGAGGAGGAGGAGGAGGAGGAGGAGGAGGAGGAGGAGGAGGAGGAGGAGGAGGAGGAGGAGGAGGAGGAGGAACTGAAAAGCAAAACGAAACCAAGCTATCAATATCTAAAGGGCCTTGTGGAGGAAGACGACTTTGTGATGGGGAGTTGAGGAGGTAAGGAGAGGAGCGGGAGAGCATCACGTCCAGGCTGGGCGTGGCTAAGACCTTGGAAGCGACAAACCCAGCACTAGGAAGGCAAAGGCTGGAGAAGGGATCAAAGTTATCCTTAAGTTTATAGTGTATTAAGGCCAGCCTGGACTCCATAAGGACCGTTCTTTTAAAAAAGTGTGTGTGTGTGTGTGTGTGTGTGTGTGTGTGTGTGTGTGTGTGTGTGTTTGCGTGTTTGCTTTTGTAGAGACCTAGGTCCAGTTCCCAGCAACTGGTCAGAGGATCCCAACTGCCTGTAACTTGAGGGACTGGCGCCATCTTCTGGTCACTGAATGCACCGCATACGTATGGTACGCAGACATACGTGCAGGCAAAATATCCGTAACACAAAGTAAAACTAAAGGTTAAAAATACCCACTTTGGCCGGGCGGTGGTGGCCCACGCCTTTAATCCCGGCACTTGGGAGGCAGAGGCAGGCGGATTTCTGAGTTCCAGGCCAGCCTGGTCTACAGAGTGAGTTCCAGGACAGCCAGGGCTACACAGAGATATCCTGTCTCGGAAACAAACAAACAAACAAACAAACAAAAACCACTTTGGTCCCCCAGCCACAGAGTTTCCTTCCCGTGAGTGTCTTCTACCACCGGTTTCTTGGGCATCTGTCGTATTCTTTGCATATGCAAACACACCCTACTGTAATCTCCTTTTGAAAACACCACCTTTTAAAAAGTTAGCCAGCAAAAGACAGGCATAGTCACTCAGACCCCACTGGGGAGGCTGAAGCAAAATTTCCAAGAGTGAGGTCATCCTGAGCTACATAATGAGGTCCAAACCAGGCTGAGATACAGCAAGACCTAGTCTCAAAAACAGAGGGGGGAGGGGAGGGAGAGAGTGTACTCTCTGGAAGAGCAGCCTGTACTCCTTACCAGTGAGTCAACTCTCCAATGTATATATAATATATAAATATATATAAATTATATATAATTTATATATATAATTTATATATATATATATGTTTGTTTGTTTGTTTTGTTTTTCTAGACAGGGTTTCTCTGTGTAGCCCTGGCTGTCTTGGAACTCACTCTGTAGACCAGGCTGGCCTCGAACTCAGAAATCTGCCTGCCTCTGCCTCCCAAGTGCTGAGATTAAAGGCATGCGCCACCACAGCCCCGCTATAATATGTGTTTTTAATGTAAAGTTGTTTTTTTTTTTTTTTTTTTTACTAATTTTTAAAGTTTTGTGTTTTTGTGTGTTTGTACAGGAACACACCCAGGGTCAGAGATCACCTTGCAGGAGTCACTTTTTCCTTCCACTCCGTGGAACCCAGGGATTGAACTCTGGTCACCGAGCTTGACAGCAGGCACCCATGTCCACTGAGTCATTTCACTAGCCCTATTTTAGATTTAAAAAAAATTAGATATCTTAGTGTTTGTGTGTCTGTGTGTGCCTTGCCATCGTGCCGGTGGAGGCCAAAGGGAGTCAGGTCTCGTTTTACTATGTGGATGTGAGTCCTAGGGAATGGATTCAGGTCTTTGGGTTTAGCTGCAGGGACCTTTATAGACTGAGCCATCTTGCCAACTTTGTGTTTGTGTGGTGTGTGTGTGTGTGTGTGTGTGTGTGTGTGTAGGGTCCCATGGAACCCAAGCTGGCCTTGAACTATCCAAGGGTGACCTTGGACTCCTAATCTTCCTTCCAACAGCTGGACCTGCAGTTAGGGCTGACCCGGAATGTTCACCTAGGTGGAGGGCCTGCTGCTTACTGCTTTAGATTTGTACCACAATTAAGTACTATTTAATTAATAAATGAAGCCCGGCAGAGGCAAAGCATCTCCCACAAGTTCTAAGTCAACATGGGCTACAGGGTGAGTTGAAGAACAAACCAAAAAGACCTGTGTGAATACATTTTTTAAAAAAAACCTTTAAATGAATCATCTTCCGAGGTTCGTTTGTAATGCAAGCAGCCACTCCCTAATTTGCTTTGGAAATGTTGACATTTGTGTACTGGATTTTCTTAAAGAGTGAAAGAGCCGCATCTGCGGACCACACCCTGAACGCTTAAGTCTGTCACTGACAAAACCAGCCAAGCAAGTGTGGGGTTGCAAAAGAAAACCACAAGGTAGTCCGCAGAGGTAGAGCTGCTTGGGGGGAAGGGACACCATAACACACACACACACACACACAGCCTCAGAGAAAGGACCTGGGAGGATGAGATATCACTCAGATACCACCATCTCCTTCATAAACCAGGAAACTAGTGCCCAAAACTGGACCCTGCCTAAGAAAAGAGATCACGTCGTTTTATTTTTAAAGGGATGATAAGGGCGGGAGAGATGGCTCAGGGGTTAAGATTGTTTACTGTTCATATCAGGAGGTTCATAACTACCCAAGTTAGAACTCTAGTTCCAGGGGATCCAACACACTCTGGCCTCCACAGGCACCTGCATGAGCAGGATACACAGAAACTCATGCAGGCACACATGAATACAGATAAAAATTAAAAGGAGGATATGAGTCTCCATATCCAGTTTTTGCTTTCATTTGCATAAAGACATGCAAAAAGTATTAATTCAATTGCTAACTTTCTCTCTCTCACACACACACACACACTCACACACATACACACACACATGCACATACACATGCACATACACAATACACACACACATACCACCCCCTGTGGAAGGGGAGGAAAGGGTGAGGGATAAACCTGGGTGTGGTGGCACATGCTTAGAATCCCAGCACCTGGGAAATGGAGGCAGGATGATCAGGGGTTCAAAGCCAACCTCAATGCATAGTGAATTTGAGGCTAGCCTGAGCTACATGAGACTTTGTCTCAAAACAAATAAAACAAAACAAAAAGAAACAAAACAAAAGCTTTAGAAGGAGAGACGGGGGCGGGGGGGGGGAGGCGGGGGAACGGTAGCCTGGGGTTCATCAGTAGAGATTCTGCCTGGTATTAGCCATGTGGCTAGGACCTGTGTCGTAAGCTAGCGCTGGAGAGAGACGGAAACAGAGATGAACAGAGAAAAAGAGCGAGCACACAGACCATCTATATGACTCATAAAAGTTTCGATGAAGATAGCATTCGGCCATGAATTTAGAGGCAATAGAAACTCAGGGCTGGGTAGGACAGAGGCTCAGCGGTTAAGAGCACTGGCTGCTCTTCCACAGGTCCTGAGTTCAACTCCAGCAACCACATGGTGGCTCACAACCATCTGTAATGGGATCCAATGCTCTCTTCTGGTGCGTCTGAAGACAGCTACAGTGTACTGATATAAGTAAAATGAACAAATCAAAAAAGAAAAAAAAATAAAAAGAAAGCAGCTCTTCCGTCTACAGTAACAAATTCAAGTTACTAATATCCAATGCTTCGCAAAAGAAGGCAAAAACAGTACAACACTCTGGTTCAAGCCAGTAGTTTTTGCTCACTTATTTATTTTTTATTTAATGTGTTTGAGCGTTTGCCCCAATGTATGTACGTCCCATGTGTGCAGTTCTTGAAGCAGCCAGAAGATGGCGCTGGATCCCGTGAAACTGAAGCTGCAGGCGGTGGTGGGCTGCCTGGTGGGTGCTGGGAATCCAACAGAGCGGTTCGGGCTCCTAGCTGATGGTCATTCCTCCTGCCCCAAGAAGGTGGTTTCTAAAGTCCCTGATGGTAAGAGATTTTTCTTTCCCCATAGGCTGGTGCCCCAGAGGGCTACAGTTTTTGTACTTTTTAGCATAGCCTTTCAATTCCTTATCCTTTTTTTTGGGGGGGGGGTTGAGACAGGGTTTCTCTGTATAGCCCTGGCTGTCCTGGAACTCACTCTGTAGACCAGGCTGGCCTGGAACTCAGAAATCCGCCTGCCTCTGCCTCCCAAGTGCTGGGAAAGGCGTGCGCCACCACCACCCGGCCGAAAAAAGCTTTCTTAAAAGATTTATTTACTTTATATATATGAGTACACTGTCTCTGTCTTCAGACACACCAGAAGAGGGCATTGGATCCCATTACAGATGGTTGTGAGCCACCATGTGGTTGCTGGGAACTGAACTCTGGAAGAGCAGTCAGTGTTCTTAACCACTGAGCCATCTCTCCAGCCCAGGGAATTTTTTTTATTTTGAAGATTTTGTTTTATTTGTAAAGTATGTACAAGTGTCTGTGTAGGGGTATGGATACATAATCGCAGGTGCTCCCGGAGGCTGGAAGATGATGGTGGATCCCCTGGAGCTGAGGTTAGACGCAGTAGTGATACTCAGTGTGGCCTTTGAGAGCCAGGCTCAGGTCCGCTGCAAGAGCAGTAGCTATTGAGCCGACTCTCTGCTCCCACTCTTACAGAAGTGTTCATCTACAAACCCTCTCAAATGGGTTTTGGGAAATCTTATTCAATATGTAACCCCGATGGACAGTCGTGGGGCCATTCTGAGAAGCCTTGTGGCGGTGAAAGTCACGTGACTGTACTCTGCACAGGACTTTGCTTCCCGAGAGACAAGGAATGCATGAACCCAGACGTTTGTAGGGAGTGTATGAATTCTTTATCAGTTGGCAGTTAAAATAGGCTCTGGTCTCTGAAAATCTGGGAGGATTTAGAAGTCCCCCAAAGGAGCTGGAAGGCCTCCTGATTCACACAGCCCTCCACCCCTCCATTTGGAAGTCTCAGCGGTTCCCTTGTCTCCCTGTGAGGTTCTCAGGCAGAGTGAGGTCAGTGGACAGACAGCCTACCCTTCTCAGGCTTCCGGATTTTCTTTTCTTTTTTTTTTCCTGGGGGATTTGTCTCCTTACCCTTCCTGTTCAGAAACTAGAGTCCTTTTTCTCTCTGAGTCCTGCAGGCCACCCAGGCTGGTATAGTTCCCTCTCTCCTATTTTATTTATTTTGGTTTTTCTAGACAGGGTTTCTCTATGTATCCCTGGCTATCCTGGAATTTGCTCTGTAGACCATGCTAACCTGAAAACTGAGAAATCCACAAGACATATGCTTCTTAATGCTGGGGATAAAGGTGTGTGTCACCATGTCTGGCTTAAATTTATTATTTATTTATTTATTTTGGTTTTTCTTTTTTTTTTTCTTTCTTTTTTTTTGGTTTTTCGAGACAGGGTTTCTCTGTGCAGCCCTGGCTGTCCTGAAACTCACTCTGTAGACCATGCTGACCTCGAACTCAGAAATCCTCCTGCCTCTGCCTCCCAAGGGCTGGGATCAAATGCATGTGCCATCACTGCCCGGCAAATTTATTTATGTTTTGAGACAAGGTTTCACTGTGTGTAGCTCTGGTTGGCCTGGAACTCAGAGAGATCCACCAACTTCTGCCTCTTAAGTGCTGGGTTTAAAGAGTACACTTGTGTGGTGTGCCCCCCTATCTGGCCCTAGAATCTTCATTAAAAAAAAAAAAAGATTTATTTATTTTATTTATATGAGTACACTTTAGCTGTCTTCAGACACACCAGAAGAGGGCATCGGATTCCATTACAGATGGTTGTGAGCCACCATGTGGTTGCTGGGAATTGAACTGAGGACCTCTGGAAGAGCAGCCAGTGCTCTTAACCTCTGAGCCATCTCTCCAGCACAGGATCTTCATTTACAAAGACCAGACTGGGAAAGTGGATGTCACTTGGGAGGTGGTGGCCCTTGGATCTGCCACATCTCACAGCCTTTGTCTCCTCTTGACCTTTTCGACCCCACCCTCACCCCACCCCCACCCTCATCCCCCCTTTCCCAGAGAAACGATGACTCGATGCTGTAGCACACAAGCATGGTCATCTGGAAAAAATGACTTTAAAAACTGTATCTCTTAAGGTTTTTCCAGTCCCTTTCTCCCCACCATTAATCATGCAGCTTAAAGGAAATAAAACCTCTAAGCAGGTGGCGGGACCGCAAGCCTGAAACCAAGAAATAACATGAGAAGCTATTTTTTTTTTTGTCTTTCTTAATCTCTTTTGAGGTTTTTCAAGTTTCTGGTTTTGTTAGCAGTGAGGGGACAGAGATGTGGTTCTGTGTCACTCTCAGACATATATATGTCTGTGTGT
Source organism: Grammomys surdaster (assembly GCF_004785775.1). Taxonomy (NCBI): domain Eukaryota; kingdom Metazoa; phylum Chordata; class Mammalia; order Rodentia; family Muridae; genus Grammomys; species Grammomys surdaster. The sequence continues at coordinate 207,104 of NW_021604628.1, read as the reverse complement.
GTGTGTGTGTGTGTGTGTAGATATTCATACAGAGATGTAGTTCTGTGTCACTCTCAGATATTTCGGGAGTTCCTTAAAAATATATACACATACACACACAGAGACATATATACATACACATATGCATATATACACATATTTATACATGTGTATATATATATATATACACATGTGAACACACATATATGTATACATACATGTGTACAGACATACATGTAGACAAACCACCCATCCATATAATATCTATATCTCTATGTCTCTGTGTGTATGCATCTGTATGTGTGTGTGTATGTCTGTACACAAGTATGGATTGCCCTTTAAAGTCAGAAGTCAGAATTTCCTGGAATTAAAGATACAGAGGGTTGTGAGCCTCCATGTGGGTGCTGGGAACTGAACCCAGGTCCTCTGGAAGAGAAAGAAGCCAGTACTCTTAACTGCTGAGCCATCTCTCCAGCCGTCTCCTCATTTTGAGATGTGGCCCTGGCCGGCCTGGAACTCACTATGTAGGTTTCGGCAGACAAGCAGAGTTTAGTAACTTGGTACTCTACTTGTGGTTTGGACTATGCACACGTTTCTCTTTGAACAATATACTGAACTTCACCTGTGCATTACACACACACACACACACACACACACACTTCTCCCAACTCTTCTCAGATCCCCCACCCGCATTAGGCAATAGTACACTCCTCTCTGAATACTGGGATAAGACTTCTCTCCCTTTAATAACCGTGAAATTCGGTTTCTATTCAAATGCATTCCCAATACATCCTGGTACAGGGTGTGTGTGTGTGTTTGTGTGTGTGTGTAATCCAGTCCAGACTGGTTTTGGATTTGTGGCAGCAAAATTCTCTCATCAAGTGAACTTATAGGGAGAACTCCCGACTTATCTTTCAATGCCTGTACACAAGGAAGGGTGCATAGGAGCCAAATCAGGTGCATTATGGGAAGGGGCTTGTGCAACAGGAAAAAGTAATTATGAGCTAATGTGTCAGTCAGAACAGAGAACCACGCTCACTGAACCTGTAGTAAACACTCCTACTGAACCGCACAGAAGAGTCGTCCCAGGCAGTAACTGTGGCTCTGCTCCGTTGTAAGTATTGCAGGATCTGCTCTGCCCTTTGCTCTAAGGGGTTCCTTTCCTGCTGCTCTAGTAAATCAGAGGAATAGACCAAGAATTTGGAAGGCCTCGACTCTGATCTCAACTACAGGTGACATGGCCAGGCTGGCCTCGAACTAACTCAGAGATCTGTTCGCCTCTATGTCCTCAGTTCTGGGGTTTTGGCCATAAGCCACCATGTCTGGTTACATTCCCTTAATCCTTTTTCCTCCTTAATCTTTTAGGGACCTCAAATCCAGGATTCATGGCTTTGATGCTGAAAAGAATTTCAGGCAGGACTAGCTTCTATAAAGCAGTGTTGAGGTTTTCCTAACAATAGAAAGGGTTGCTGGTAGCCGGACGGTGGTGGCGCACGCCTTTAACCCCAGCACTTGGGAGGCAGAGGCAGGCGGATTTCTGAGTTTGAGGCCAGCCTGGTCTACAGAGTGAGTTCCAGGACAGCCAGGGCTATACAGAGAAACACACACACACACACACACACACACACACACACACACACTGAGGCCTGTACCGCTGCTCCAGCACATGTCACATTCTCGCTAGGCTCTGTGCACCTGCACAGGTGGCACCTATCACACACACACAGACACACACACACACACACACGCTCATACCTACAGGACCACATACATACATCTGACCCACAGACTTAGGGCTGCTGGCTCTTCTTGCTGCTCCAGGGAGATATTATTTGTATTATTATTATTATCATTATTATTTGTAGCAGCAGCAGCGTCTCCTCTGGGCTCGTGAGACAGGACCTGGGTTCTTCCTGACCTGTGAACTAGAGTCTATTTTATTTTCCCTGTTACTGTTGGCAATAAAACCCGTGTTTGCCCAGCATTCTGCTTCTGAGTTATATATGCAATTCCTAGAACTTCTGTTTTCAGAAAAAAAGATTATCTTTATAATTTGTGCCTGCGTGTGTGTGTGTGTGTGCGCGCACACGCATATGAGTGTAGACGCCTGTAGATCTTGAAAGCAGTTATGAGATCCCCAGTATGGATGTTGGGAACCTGCACAAAGCAATGTTCATTCTTAAACACTAAGCTCTCTATCCAGCCCTGTTTTGCCACCCACCTCCCCCCCACCACTTATTTTTAATTTATGTGTGTAGGTGTTTTTTTTTTGCTTGTGCATTACAGATGTGCGGTACCAGAGGACAACACTGGATCAGAGAGTTCTGGTGTCTTTGCAAAACCCAGTGATGTTCTGTGAATACGTTTGTGTTTTAATCCCAGGTGTGGGATATGGGGCTGCTTCAGTCTATCTGCGGCCGCTGCCGATCACTGTCGAGTGCTCTAGGAGGGGCGTGATTTTTATCAGCTGCGGATGGTTTACATAGTTTGGCATTTTGCAGACTCTTGTGTAAATGAGAGACCCCTGAAAGAGCCTGGAGTGGCCAGGCGGCGGTGGCGCACGCTTTTAATCCCAGCACTTGGGAGGCAGAGGCAGGCAGATCTCTGAGTTCGAGGCCAGCCTGGTCTACAGCGTGAGCTCCACGACAGCCAGGGCTATACAGAGAAACCCTGTATCAAAAAAACAAACAAAAAAAACAACAACAAAAAAAAAAGAGCCTGGAGTGACTGCCAGTCCCCTGCTGGTTTCCCTTCCTCCCCCTCCCCCTTCTCCTCTTGCTATTTATTGATGGATTGAAGCTAATCTGACAATAAGATTGGATTTACTCAATGCTTCTAATCAGCAGTGAGTAGTCTAAAGAGGTCTATCTCCCTTTCCTCTCTTTCTCTCCTATCTAGTGTTGGGTGTATGTGTGTGTGTTTGTGGGGTGATTAGAAGGGTGGTACCCAATAAAGTAGCCCCAAAAGTACATCTACATTAGATCTCCTGTGGGCTGGAGTTACAGATGGTTGGGAGCCATCATGTGGTGCTAGGAACTGAACTTGTGTCTGCTATAAGAGCACTCACTGTATATTCTAAAAGCTTTTTTTTTTCTTTTTTTTTTCTTTCTCGTTTTTTTCGAGACAGGGTTTCTCTGTGTAGCTCTGGCTGTCCTGGAACTCACTCTGTAGACCAGGCTGGCCTCGAACTCAGAAATCCACCTGCCTCTGTCTCCCAAGTGCTGGGATTAAAGGTGTGCGCCACCACTGCTCAGCGCTTTTTTTTTTTTTTTAAACAGTATGCACACCCGTGTCTGAGAAGCACCAGGCCAGGCACACTAAGCTCCATGCCTGATCTGTTATGGAAAAAAATATTCAGAATCAGCTGGTTAGAGTTGCCACTGTGGGTAGGGCACCAGTGCCAGCGGCTATGGGACCTGACCTTATGTGCTTCAGCTGGTTAAGCAATCCTGGGTCACCCTGATGAGGAGACAGGTGATTGCTAGAGGACAAAGAATGACTTGGGACAGCATTTAAAGGTGAAGAGAAAGAAGGCTACGAGGTTAGGAACTCTGGGGAAGATTGAGAAGAAGAATGTTTGCCAAGACATCAAGTCCCGTGGGACTGGGGAGTGAATGTCTATGCTGGGGTGGTGGTGGGCGTGGAACCGTTGGAATAACAGCATGCACCACCACCCCCTGCTTGGGAATTCATTTTCTTTTCTTTTTTTCTTTTTTTTTGGTTTGGTTTTTCGAGACAGGGTTTCTCTGTGTAGCCCTGGCTGTCCTGGAACTCACTCTGTAGACCAGGCTAGCCTCGAACTCTCAAACTCAGAAATCCACCTGCCTCTGCCTCCCAAGTGCTGGGATTAAAGGCGTGTGCCACCACCGCCCGGGAGGAATTCATTTTCAAATGATAGACATGGTAACCACACCAGTAATCTCAAGATTTGGGAGGCTAAGGCAGAGTTCAAGGATTATCCTCGGCAACAAGTTGTGTTAGCCTGAGCTACATGAGACTGCCTCAAAAAAATTTAAGAGGCAAAAAAAGTATTAGTAAGATAATTAATTCAATAATTACAACGCAATTTAAAAAATCAAAAGTGGAATTTAGAAAGATTCTTCAGCTATTAAAAGTACAGAGGACCCTGGTCTAGTCCCTAGCACTCACATGGCAACTAATAACTCTCTGTAACTCCTGTTTGAGAGGGTCTGACACCCTCTTGGCCTCTGCTGGAACTGCATGGTTGTGTACACGCAGATTTACGAGCAGCGGGCAACACACACAATGAAAACAAATAGCTCACAACCATCCATCCTTAGCTCCGGTTCCAGCAAGACTGAAACTCGAACTTGGGTCCTCTGAAAGAGCTGCCAGGCATCTCTTCAGCCATGTTTTTGTTTTTGATTTTTGGACTAAAGGAAACTTGGCTTGAAGATGACAGGGTCAAGTCTTTTTTCAGATCACGAAGGAAATAAATTCTGGCATCTCATGCTTGAAGGAAACCAAATCCTAGGGTAAGGTCTTTCCAGTTAGAGAAGGGAGAATCAGAACACTTATCCACGGACCGCTCAGGGCATGACTAACAGAAGGAGTTCTCATCTCTTGCTCCCAGAGGACCTCTTTGCAGAGAGTCATTCGTTGCTTTTCAGGAGTTTAAAACTTTCCAATCAAGGGCACTGGGCTCAGTTCTCTGGGAATCAATGAGAGGCTTTAAGTTCTGTGCACAATGGAGAGGTCTAGGGTGTGAGAGATCACCTGACTCCAAACAAAAGCACGTTAAGCCTTTACAATAATGAAAAAAAAAAAAAATAGGTAGGGGCCACGGGTTCCTACAGTCTTATGGTTACAATGATCTGAAGTCAAGGAGGAGGGGGGAAAACTCTGATTAAATTTCAGAGGACTAAAGACATCGTCCCGCGAGTGCACGCCAAACGCTAAATCCCCGGTCACGGTCGGTGATTGCATTGGTTTAGTTGATCGAAAGCCAATGTCAATTTCCGGGTGCTGAGACCGGGTGTCTTATGTAAGACACGGAGGGAAGCAGGGTGGGTGTTGGCTTTTACGGAACTTCCAGGTTTTCGTTTTGTAACTTCTGGTGAGTCTATAATTATTTCAAAAGAAAAAGTCACATCGCAAAGGCGAACGGAGTCCAGCCCAGTACAAAGCCACTTCGGAGCCCGCCCTACACCGCTCTCGTCGGGCCTCCTTGGTTAGGCGCAGCCGGGTGAGGGGTGAGGATGTGGGCGGGGCACCGCCGCGCACGCGCAGTCCCGCTGCCGGGCGAGCGCCGCCGGCGGGTGGCGCATGCGCAGTCTCGGCCGCGGCGGCCCCTCTCTACAATCCGAGGGGGTACCGGGGAGTCTTGGCCCCTCCGCGCTGCCGTCTTTTCCGGCGGTTGGGGTTCTTCCTGTTGTCCTCTCCCGTCGCGGCTCGGCAGCCGCGCTCCCTCGGAGTCCCCCGGCGCGGCGCGGTCGCTCTCGAGCCGCCCGTACGTCGCGTCTGCGCCGTCTCCGTAGCCGTCGCCGCCGGCCCCGCGCCTCCATCTCCCCCCCTTCCCGGGTCTGGTGAGTGTCTCGCGGCCGTCGCCTCAGGCACGCCGCCTCGTCCGTCCGTCCGTCCGCTTCTGTGCACTCCGGGGCTCCTGTCAGCGTTCTCTCTGTGGTCCCCAGACCCTCCTTGTCCGTCCCTCTCCTTCCACTCCTCTGTCCGCAGTCAGGACGGGCTCCTTCCCTCGTCGCCTGCTTTGTGTGCCTGCTGCCATCGGCCCGTCCCCTCTGGGACCTCGGTCAGCATCACTCTGCAGCTCGGGATGCGAGAACCCGAGAGTGTCTGCAGTTCGAGAGCTCCCCCCACCCTGGGGTAGGTATGGGACCTTGGAGGCTGTCCCCCTTACTCCGTGGTTAGGGGGTACCGGGCATCCTATCACCTTAAGATCCCCGCCCGTAGTCTGCAGACTGTTAAGAAGACCTGTGTAAAGGAACCGAGCTGGAGGACAGGGAAAAGTGTCTTAAGAGCCGGAGGAAAAGTGTGTCAGAATGCGCATAACGGCTGCCAGCGGCACCCTGCAAAGGACCCAGAGACACAGGAGACCCTTGTTCTTTTTCAAGATGAAAAGGAAGGTCAGCAGCGTGAAGTAGCCTCGCTGCTTCCTCTTCCTTCAGCTCACCTTGGCTGGGAAGTAGCCAGTACATGCGGTTTCCCTAAACCAAAAAAACAAAACAAAACAAAACAAAAACCACCAGGGCTGCAAGAACAGCTCCCCGCCCCACCCCACCCCAAACATAAGATAGCAGCTTCCTCCTATAACAGGATGGCTCTGTCCTCAAACTCTGCCTAGCACACCATCATACACACCCACTTCAACATCAGGCGTGTGTGTCTCCCCCCGCTCCCAGGAGTGGACTTAACAAACAGCGTTTTGTCTTGAGATAGGGTCTTGATGTGTACCTATGGCTGGCCTGGAATTTGCTTTGTAGACCAAGGTGGCCTAGAACTCATAGAGATCTTCCTGTCTCTGCCTCGAGAGTACTGGGGTTAAAAGAATGTCCCACCACAGCCCAGCCCACATGTGACTTTTTTTGTTTTTTGGTTTTTTTCGAGACAAGGTTTCTCTGTATAGCCCTGGCTGTCCTGGAACTCACTCTGTAGACCAGGCTGGCCTCGAACTCAGAAATCTGCCTGTCTCTGCCTCCCAAGTGCTGGTATTAAAGGTGTGCACCACCACTGCCTGGCAACTTTTTTTTTTTTTTAATGTGTTTTTGTGACAGGGTTTCTTTGTGTAGTGCTGGCAGTCCTGGAACTTGGTGTGTAGACCAGGCTGGCCTCGAACTAGGAGATCCACATGCCTCTGCCTTCCTCTTTGTGACTCTTAAGGAATAGCCTTGACCTCGGCTCGAATTCTCCAGTGACAGAGAATAGACCTTTCTTTCGGTGACAAGGAAATAAAATGTTGGCGGAAATGGTATTTGCAGAGATGGAGGTATCGTTGTAAAGACATCCAGCCAGGCGTAACTCGGTAGTGAATGAAACCGTTGATTCTCACTTGAGCTCACTCTGAGGTCACAGTCCTCAGTGCTGAGTTTTATGAAGAGTGTATACTTTGTTAGTTAAACAAGCTAAACTAAGACTTTGTTGCCCACCGTCCTGTAACTTTGCAGAGCCAAAGGAGGTTGAAGTAAATAGGACTCCAGTGGCTTACAGGTCAGGGCAGGAAGCTTGAATGATGGAAGGCAGGAGGGAGAGCCCCACCTCGTAAGCAGCACTCGGTTGACCCAGTAAACCGGTAAATTGCTATTGAGCAATATTAATTGGATCTTTTGATTAAAGGTTATTAGAATTAGGCTAAACCCTTTATGAGTGGAGGTAGAGAGAAGGGCTTGAACAAAGGTCAAAAGCGCTGGGTGTGGTGGGCCCCTCAGCACTGGGGAGGGACAGGCCAGCTGGTCTGAGGTGGAGGCCACCTTGTCTACACAGTGAGCTTGGGAAGGAGAGTGCAGTGCTTGACATTGCATTAGATACTGGCTGAAGAATAAAAAGATTCTGCTGGCTTGCTATATTTGGCGTCTGTGAACACATGTAATATCCCATCAACCTTACCTTTTAGTTTTTTCAAGATAGGTTCTCACTTTGTAGCTCTGGCTGTCATGGAACTCACTGTGTAGACCAGGCTGGCCCCAGACTCACAGATCTGCATGCCTCTGCCTGGGATTAAAGATGTGTGCCACCATGCCTGGCTTCCTGTGGATCTTTTTATTCATTGATTGATTGGTTAATTGATTTTTCAAGACTGGGTTTCTCTGTGTAGCCATGGCTGTCTTGGAACTCCACCCCCTGGTCTTGTGGAGCTTTTTGAAGTGTAGGAAGTAGTGCTGGTGACTTGAATAAGATGTAGCCCCCCAGCCCCTTTTTTTGGTTCTGGAATAGAACCCAGGCTCTTGTGCATTATGGACAAGCACCGAACAAATGAACTACTTCCCTAGCCCAAATCAGAGCTGTGTTGCCCGGTTCTTTGTATACCAGTCTATAAACGGTCTCTTCCTTCCTACAGCTGTGTTGACAACTAAAATCATTAGCTTGCTCAACGTGGAGCAGCTAATTACTTGATATATGGAAGGGTTGTCTGCCTGCATGCCTGTCTTCTTTCTCTTCTAACACAAAGCTGTGTTTTCAACCCTTAAATAATTTTAGTTGTTAAGGTGTTTCTGTCTGTAGAGCCTGCTGTGGTGGCTAATGCTTGGAATCCCAGCTCTTGAGAAGCTGAGGCAGGAGGATTGCCATGAGTTCAGTGCCAGCCTGGTTCACCAAAGTGAAACAGTTTCCCACTTCCCATGTGTATATACATGCACAACACATACAGTAACTATGTATGTAGGCTGTCTAGACAATTCAGACAACTCTCACTTGCCGTGTTTTAAAGTTCTATCTATTTTGTGGTACATGGTGGGGTGGTGGTTAGAGGCTTTTAGTGGCTTCCCTTGGCAAGTTTGTGGAGGTCAAAGGGCACCTTGTAGAAGTTGGTTTTCTTTGACAACCCGTGGATCCCAAGCGTTGAGCGCATGTCCTCAGGCTTGGTGGCAGCACTTTTACCTGCTACATTTTACTGCCCTGGATTGTTTTTTATGTCTGGTTTTAAGTATTCTCTTGAAACACACTTAGAGTGCATGTGGTTTTCATTGTGGGCGGAGGGTGTACAGGCTGACAAATAAGAAACCACACCCAAGCTTCAGAGACCAAAGGTTTTTTTTTTTTTTTTAACTCCTCTATCCTTCTAAAAGCAGTATGTTTTGGTATTGGTAGGTTTTGGACCTGTGAATACTTTACTTTTGATGTCATAGATCAGAATGTTTGGCACTGAAATAGATCCTTGATTTTGAATCTCTGTTCTGAATGCATCATTGTTTATATAGTTTTTGTCTGAATAGCTTTTAAAAAAAATTTAAAAACCTACCACGGATAATCCCAATCCCAGGATGTTAGGCAGGTCGGTCATTCTGAGGCCAGCCGGGCAGTCTTAGTGTATTCCAGGCCAGCGAGGGCTTTACAGCAAGCTTTGTCTCAAAATAAAACAAACCAACCAGAAGAACCCAATAATAAACCAAACAAACCCAAGAAAACAAACATAAGCAGCTATTGATCTTTGATTAAGTCTCCTTCTCCTCTCTTAGTAATAACAAGTGTCTTTACATTCTTTACAAGCCTTAATTTAATGCACAAAACAGTTCAGAAAGCTGGGAGCTTCAAGGGATGGACGACCTTAAGTGTTGTTTCATAAAATGAGCCTGCTTTGAAAATGGCTCCCTGCTCCTCCTGAGTCTTGCTCTGCTCTGTTACGCTGGGGTAAAAGGACAGAGTAACCCATTAGGCATGGAGGTGCACACCTGGAACCGCAGCATTTGGATGGTGAAGGATAGTGTAGGCTACATAGTCACACCCTATCAAAGAAATCCAGGAGAGGGAAGTGGAGGAAGGAAGTTGATTAATTATACACAAAAGAAAGCAGGCTAAGGATATACTGTTGAATGCGGTTACCCATGCTGGTGTTGTTTAGTTTGTTTAATAACAAGTCAAATATAATAATATAGGTCAATTTGGTGGAAAATGAGATCTTAAATTTAAGGGGAAAAACATTTTATAAATCTTTAAACTTGCAGGGTTATGGTTTTTTTTTTTTATAAAATGAGGAAGTTGGGTCTTTGATTTTTAAGGTATCTTTGAGCACTAGAATTGTGATTCAGTTTTCTTTTTTGTAATAGTGCTTTTGTTTTTATTTTTAAATTGTCATTAAAACTTACAAAATTGGGCTGGAGAGATGGCTCAGCGGTTAAGAGCACTGTTTGCTCTTCTAGAGTTCCTGAGTTCAATTCCCAGCAACCACATGGTGGCTCACAACCATCTGTAATGGGGTCTCATGCGCTCTGCTGGAATGCAGGTGTACATGCAGATAGAGGACTCATATACATTCAATAAATACAAATAAATCTTCAAACCTAACAGAATCAACCAGTAAACACTTATTAAAGGTGGGTCAGCATGTTAGTCATTGAGACTCTTTTAACTATAGAAATTGAAAATCTAAGAGTTATTGATGTATCACAGAAAAATACAATCTAGAATAAAACTGTATTCTCATCTCTTGTAACTAAACTACTAATAATACTCTTTTTTCCTTTTTCAATACACCAGGCCAGAGTCTAAGTCTTTATGTAAGCTGAGGATGGCCTTGAACTCCTGAACCTCCAATACCTACCGTTCAGGATGGCCGGCCTGTGCACACCTGATTTACCTTACTGTAAATAACTGGATCTAGTTTGCTGAGATTTTTCATACTTGCAGTCAGTTCTATTATATATTTATTCATATTATTTCTAGTATTGCCTCAGTAAAATGTTCCATTGAGCTGGCTGGTGGTGGTACACTTTAATCCCAGCACTGGGAGGCAGAGGCAGGTAGATCTCACAGTTCAAGTCCAATCAAGTTCAAAGACAGCCAGAGCTACACAGAGAAACCCTGTCTCAGGAAGAAATGAGTTTGATCGAACCAAATTATGTAGTGACCTTTTCTTTCATAAATAAATGAGTGTTTATGAATTGTTATGTCAAGGTAGTTTCCTAGTTGGCAAAAAATGCAGTTATGTATAATTGTGTGTGTGTACATTTTTTGCTTGTTTTGAGATAGGGCGTGTGTTAGGTTTGTGTGTTTTGTCAACCTGATACAAGCTAGAATCCTCTAAGGGGGTACTTGAGTTGAGAAAATGATCTCTTATTGGATTAGCCTGTGGACAAGCCATTGGGACAGTCTTTTTTGGGGGGAGTTTCAAGACGGGATTTCTCTTTATAGCCCGGGCTGTCCTGGAACTCACTCTGTAGACCAGGCTGGCCTCGAACTCAGAAATCCGCCTGCCTCTGCCTCCCAAGTGCTGTGATCAAAGGTGTGAGCCACCACTGCCCAGCGACAGTCTTTTTTTTTTTTTTCAAGATTTATTTAATCTGTGTGTGTGTGTGTGTGTGTGTACACGAGTGTTCTATCTGCATGACCAGAAGATGGCATTAGCTCACATCACAGATGGTTGTGAGCCACCATGTGGTTGCTGGGAATTGAAACCAGGACCTCTGGAAGAGCAGACGGTGCTCTGAACCACTGAGCCGTCTCTCCAGTGGGAGATTGTTGAGTGATGATTGATGTGGAGGGCCCCGCTCACTGTGGCAAGTGCCGTTCCCGGATAGTGGTCCTGGAGTGTAAGAAGCAAGCTAAGTAAGCCATAGAGAGTGAGCCTGTAAGCAGCGCTCCTCCAGCTCCTCTATGGCTTCTGGCTCAGTCCTGTTTCCAGGTTCCTGCCTTGAGTTATCTTGTCTTCTCTCAGCGCACCATGACATGGAATATTTAAGCCAAATAAAACCTTTACTCTCCAAGTTGCTTTATGTTTGCTTTACTCTCCAAGTTGTCATGTGCCAGTGTCTCCCGGGCGTGGGGATTACAGGCACATGACACCACACCCGGTGACTTAAGTTTGTTTCCTGTTGCTGTGATAAACACCCTGACAAAAACAACTCCAGGGAAAAAGGGTTTACTTGGCTCTCAGTTCCAGGTTGCAGTCCCTGGTTGTGGAAGGTAAGGAAGCAAGAACTTGAAGCAAGCTGTTCACATTATACCCACAGTCAAGACCAGAGTGCAGTCAACCAATGCTGTCTGCGTGCTCACCTTCCTTCTTCAACCTTTACAAAGAGGGAAGAAGGTGTGTGTGGCATGAACGACGTGTATGTGCAGCAGGGTTGGTCCTGAGGAGATGTCGGAGTCCCTAGAGCCGGACTTGAGGTGGTTTTGGGTTATCTAACATGAGTGAATACTGGAAACAGGACTCTGGTCCTCTGCAAGAACAGGTTCTCTTAACTCCCCGAGCCATCTCTCCAGCTCTGTCTGGTATCACTCATAGTGGCACAGTCAAGAAATCCCCACAGACGTGTTCACAGGCCAGCCCAGTCTAGGCAGTCTCTAGTTGAGATTTCCCTTTCCAGGGGACTCTACATTGTGTCAAACTGACTGTTAAGGTTAACCAGCACGCCTGGCTTGTTTGCCCGACCCTTGTTTCGTGTTATGTTTGTCCTCCAGGAAAATGGTCCCAGTTTATATTTTTACCGAGGGGTCAGGGCAGTGCTTAGTTGTTGGACTCCAGCTGGAAGATGCACAGCAATGCCTGTCTTTCCTCCTAGCAGCCATGGCAATGACAGGATCAACACCTTGCTCGTCCATGAGTAACCACACCAAGGAGAGGGTGACGATGACCAAAGTGACACTGGAGAACTTCTATAGCAACCTTATCGCTCAACATGAGGAACGGGAGATGAGGTAAAGAATTCTGTTTGGAAACATCGTATTTTGGGGCTGGGGATGTCGTTCAGTGGTGGAGTAGGTATGCACCTGTCATATACAAGGCCAAAACCAAAACACACCGCAATGAGAAGTCTGCTGTGGTTACATGTAGCATCATATCTCTAGTACACAAATGGAGACCGGGGTTGCAGCTGCCATGATGTAGCCTGGCGTCTGCAGTGGGATGACAGTGTGACAGATTTCCAAATCCTTCCTGTTAAAACTATATCTTCTGGTCATAACCCAAAACTTGATTGCATTTTAAGAAGAAATAATTTGGTTATATTGCTAGTGTTCATAATTAAAGCAGTGTGATCTCATGGAGTTGCTCCTCGGTCTGAGACCTGCCTTATGAGCAGCAGCTGTGCGAGGCTGCAGCTAGTTCCCGCAGGACTTTTCTGTGTGTCAGCTCCCTCACCAGGAAGTGGGGGTAATACTGTTTGTCTTGAGGATTGCTAGAGTTAACCATAACATGTGAGTACTTGTCATTCCGATGGCTTACTCAATGGCAACAGTGATAACTGCTCCATCTTGTTTTTAAAAACTAAGCCTGCTAGGTCTTATTATGTAGTCCTGGCTGTCTTGAAGTGCAGCCTGTAAACCAGTCTTTCCCCGAACTCAGATCTGTCTACCTTTGCCTCCTGAGTGCTGGAATTAAAGATGTGTGTTTCCATGCCCAGCTGTTGTATTGACTTTTTATTATTGAGTTTCAGGAGTTCTGTGTGTACCCCAGATACCAGTTCTTGTGTCCTGTGTTCTATGAACACTCTCTCCCAGTACATCGCTTTCCCCACTATGTCTTTAGATGAGCAGAGATCCTCCTGTCTCTGCCTGCATCTCCCAAATGCTAGGGTTAAAGACGTGCACCACCACTCAGCCTAAAAATGAATCTAAAAAGAGACTTTTAAAGTGTCCCCTCCCCATACTTTTAAAGCAGTGTTTATTGTGTAGTTTCCACATATTGGTTGCTTTTCTCCATCTAGTATTTTATGCATTTATAAGTATTTAGAATCTTAGCCGGGCAGTGGTGGTGCAGACTGTTAATCCCAGCACTTGGGAGGCAGAGGCAGGGAGATCTCTGAGTTTGAGGCCAGCTGGTCTACAGAGTGAGTTCCAGGACAGCCAGGGATATACAGAACAGAGACTCTTGTCTCAAAAAACAAACAAACAAAAAACCAAACCAAAACAAATTACAATCTTTTTTTTATTGTTGTTTTTGTTTTTTGAAACAAATTACAATTTTGTCCAGTTATTTGCTGCTGTTTTATTGTCGGTAGCCAACGGCACATTCTAAATAAAGATTTATCCATATACTTGAAGTTTCAGAAGCCTCAGCCCCTTTTGTCAGCAGCTGTCATGGAGACAGCTTGGGCAAGATGCAGCCCCAGAAGCATGTTCCCATAACCTACCGCAGTTCCTCTGTCTCCCAAGAATGTATTCAGATTTTGACTCCGTTAATGGAATAAACCATTCATTAGGTTAGAGCCCTCAAGATTGGTGGCAAAGTCTCTGGGACCAGCATAGCTAATGTGCCTTCAGAATCGCTATCTCCTCATGACTCTTCGACAGGATGACTCTTCTTTTTCCCTTTGGATCAAACAGTGGGTTTGGTTAGTGGATTTTATTTTTGCTTGAAACAACAGTGATTGTCAGGGGTTCCCTCAGTGAATAACCTAGGTGATATCTTGGAGATAAAATTTTTTTATGGTTTATTTATTTATTTTATGTATAGGAGTACGCTATAGCTGTCTTCAGACACACCAGAAGAGGTCATTGGATCTTACAGATGGTTGTGAGCCTCCATATGTTGCTGGGAATTGAATTCAGGTCCTCTGGAAGAGCAGTCAGTGCTCCAGTCCCTAGAAATGAAATTTTAAGCTTTTAGATATTACAGGAAAATAGCCTTGGTAATAGCTTTAGTGACAGTTGGTAATGGAATATTTGTACTTTGAGAATATGTCTAATACATGATATAGTTTGAAATGCTAAGTTTTGAGCCAGTCAATTCTGAAAGTAACTAATACAATTTTACTTTCATACCTTGTGCTGTATCTAGTACAAACATTTAATTAGACATCTAGTTTCTACCACTCAAGTGTAAGTAGATCAAGGACAGCCTCAGCTAAGTGTTGGCTGTAAGGCCTGTCTGACTATCTGAAACCCTGTCTAAAACACCAGCAAAGGAGTTGGCTCCTCAGGTGTAGGGTGTTACACCGTGTGACAGGAGCTTCCTGGTGCCTTATGGACACGCGTGCTGTAGTTCTGTTGGCTGTTTGCCTTCTTTAGTCCATTAGCCTTTAGGTTTCTCTAGAACGGTAACTGTCCTCTTGTTCTTGCTGCTATACAGCTAAGGTACCCAGCAAGTACTGATAATTACCTAGTCAAGAAAAATAATAGTTTGGATAATTTTATAGCCATGTAATTAAAACCAAGGAAACAGACATTTCCTCTGACAAAACATTGTGCTTATTTTTTTCTTCCTGAAGATTGTTGTGGTGGATTAACTAAAGCCATAAATCTAACTTAATACATAATAATGGTTGTCGTCCTCCCCTGGAGTGAGGATGTGTTTGCCAAGAATGAACAGTGCAAATATCCCCCAGCTTCTCACAGATCCTCTTCCCCAGGAGCTGGCAGTGTAGGTCTGTGGTGGAGCACTGTGTGTGTGTGTGTGTGTGTGTGTGTGTGTGTGTGTGTGTGTGTGCCAGCCAGCCTGAAGTTCAGTTCCCAGGACTGAAAGACAAGAACAGGAAAAGGAGAAAGAGAGAGAGGAGAAGGAAAGGAAGAAAAAGAAGTAGAGAAGGAGGAAGAGGGAAACTGGGGAGAAGAACAACTCTTGTTTCAGGTTTTCTTAATGATGCAATGTTTTGTGTGATCTGAAGCCCAGTGGACTGTCCGTGGTGACCTGTGGTCCAGGGTCAGTGTTATCTAAGCTAAGGTTTAGGGCTGAAGGTATTTCTTAGTGTTGGTCATGGAGATAAAATTACAAGTTATTTTTTATACTATTTTTCTTGTTCTTATTTGTCTCATCGGCAAATGTTAGTTATTTTGTATACATATTTTATATGCATATATGTCTGTACCATTTGCCTGGCGGGTGCCTGCAAAGGCCAGAAGAGGGCATCAGATCCCATGGTACTGGAGTTGCAGTGGTGCTGGGAACTGAACCTGGCCTTCCACTCAGCTCCAGCACCACTCTCCGCTTTTAGTCTTCTTTGCTCTGCATATGTTACCTGCTTGTCTGGATTCCTGACGGACTGACGGACGGACGGACAGACGGACGGACGGGGGAGGAGGGATTCCAGCCTGTGTGCTTTCGTCATCTTGCTGAGTAAACAAAGATTCTACTTGGTTATTTCAGTTTTATCAAATCATCATGAGTCTGTAGTTAAAAAAAAATCCTGGGCTGGAGAGATGGCTCAGAGATTAAGAACACTGACTGCTCTTCCAGAGGTCCTGAGTTCAGTTCCCAGCAACCACATGGTGGCTCACAACCATCTGTAATGGGATCTGATGTCCTTTTCTGAGGTGTCTGAAGATAGCAACAGTGTACTCACATACATAAAATAGATAAATAGATCTTGAAAAAAAAAAGTAGGCCTAACAAAGAAGGAAGATTTTTACTTGTTTTAAAAATAGAATTTTTAAGCAGTTTAAAAATTACATTTGTTAGGATTATTGGGGTGTGTGTGTGTGTGTGTGTGTGTGTGTGTGTGTGTATACATTTATCCCATGGCACAAGTGGAGGTCAGGGGACAGCTTTCAGGAACCAGTTCTGTCTCCATCTTCTTGGTACTTGGGATCAAACTCAAGCCACCAGGCTTGGTGGCAAGCACCTTAACCCAAAGTCATCTTCCCCCTATTTCATTTATAAACACTAAATTCTGTTATCTGTCATTATATTTCTTGTTTATTAATGTGGTTTTTCTTTTTTTTTTGTTTGTTTGTTTTTGTTTTTCGAGACAGGGTTTCTCTGTGTAGCCCCTGGCTGTCCTGGAACTCACTCTGTAGACCAGGCTGGCCTCGAACTCAGAAATCCACCTGCCTCTGCCTCCCAAGTGCTGGGATTAAAGGCATGCGCCACCACTGCCCGGCTTAATGTGGTTTTTCTTAAACACATTATAAAAACGTATTTCATGACCTTTTATCTAAATGAATACTTACAAGTGCTTAACAATTCTGTTCATATAGGCTTGTCAGAGTACAAATGCTATTTAATCTATCTTTTTTTGTTGTTTATTTTAGACAAAAGAAGTTAGAAAAAGTGATGGAAGAAGAAGGCCTGAAAGATGAAGAGGTGATTTCCGTGGGGCTTGTTTCCTGGGCCCCAGTGTGAAGGTTGTGTTGTCTTCATCAAGTTAGTTTTGGCGCCAGGGAAGCATTTGGCTCAGTGACAGGGATTTGAGGGTTAGCAAGCTTTCGGATTCAGTTACTCATCCAGAGGAGGAAGTTAATTAAATACTCAGAGGGAGATCTCTCTACTTACAGTACGGTCATTAATTAGCTTTAGAATTCTAAGAAAAGAAAGGATGAAATCAGCAAAACTCAATTACAATGTAAAAGAGTAAGGTGAGCATTTTTACCAAGTTGTGGTGCTTCATTCTGTAATCTCAGTACTTGGAAGTTGAGGCAGGAGGATTGCTGCAAGACTGAGGCCAACCTGCACCAGAGCATGAGGTCTCATCTGTAATAGCGAATGAATTAACTGAAAGGTCCCGTAGGAGTAAGGTACATTTCTGAGGTCACTGTCAGAACAAGGGGCCACCTCACATCACCCCTTATGCACAGCGCTTACAGATGTAAGGCAAAGATATGGCCAGTGAGAGGGGATGCAGGTAACCAAATGGCTCTGGCGACACCTTCAGAAGTGCAGGTGGCACAGCCCAGGACAGTGATAGCAAGACCCCAGCATATGGTAGAAAACAGGGCATGGAGGCCGGGTGATGAATGAATGCTAGTACTGGTCTTGGAGGAAAACACCCTTAGCTAAGAAAGGGCTCAAGGAAAAGGTCGATTTGTCTCTCACCATTAGAAATGCTACAACAGTGGATTGTTGAAGTAGTTTAGTCAGAGTTCTCAGGAGCCCCACACCCCCTTCAGTGTGGCTTGCTTGGTCTGATGGCCCAGGAGGGGGGAGGGGGCCGCTAGAGGACGCTTGTGTGATGCTGTCACACGAGAAGATTACGCACGCGTGGACACCTGTGGCCTGCTTCCCCTGCACGAAGCAGATAGGACTTGGTTTCAGAATTTCAGGTTGTCTTTCTTTTCTTTGTTTAAACATTAGAAACGACTCAGAAGATCCGCACATGCTCGGAAGGAAACAGAGTTTCTTCGGTTAAAGAGAACAAGGCTTGGGCTGGAAGATTTTGAGTCTTTAAAAGTCATAGGCCGAGGAGCATTTGGTGAGGTAAAAAAAAAAAAAAGTCCCAGAACATCAAAGCTTTGAACATGCTGTGAGTGTCTGTAACACAAGGTTAGCTATGGAGATCCTGTCTTGAAATATATGGGGTTCAGTATAGACATGTGCACTTCGCTTCTTTCTTTTCACCTCAATTCATTGTCCCAGATCACTTCTGTCTTGTCAGAGACGACATTAGCACTTTGTTTGTTTGGACAGAGTCACACTATGTAGCCCAAGTTGGCATCAACTGTATGATCCTTAACACTCAGAGTGTTGGAGTGACAGGCATGTACCGCTGGGCTTAGATCCTGATGTTAGGATATCATGACAGTAACCCATTCTGTAGATGAGGACATTAAGACTCTGACGATGCCCCACCCTGTCTGTCACACAGCTGGTGAGCACAGAGACAGGCTAGGCTGTAGTGCTCTGCTGTGACACTGTTGCTTTCCCAGAACCACAGGACTCGGGGAGGAAACTGACCTTGTCTCCGTTCTTTATTCCCTACCAGATGCTTACAGCTCTAAAGAGATTGGCCTACGCTTGGTTAGGCACACCCGCGTGCGTGCGTGCATGCGTGCGTGCGTGCGTGCTCGCGCGTGCGTGTGCGTGTGTGTGTGTGTGTGTGTGTGTGTGTGTGTGTGTGAGATGTTGGCACTCTAGAAGTTGAGACAGAAGGACCACAAGTACAAAACCAGCCCAGGTTAGCTAGGGGATCCTGTCTTAACAACAACAACAAAAAAGACCTTGAATTAGTACAGAGCGATAAAGGCATCGTAGCTGGGCCGGCCGCTGTCTGCCTGTGGTTACTGGGGTCAGATGCAGGCAGGTGCTCCGCCCTTGTCTCGCATCCCGGGCCCTTAGCCCGGACCTTCTCCACTACGATGACTCCACAAGAGCAGTCTCTGGAAACCTCTGAATGAGCTCCTGCAGGGTCATGCTCATCGATGGGAAACATGCAAAAAAGACAGCTTACTGATGCAGTAATTGCATGGTCTGTGTCTAGAAGGAGAAGCATGTTAAAAGCAGCAGTACTCAGGGGAGAACTGCCTATTACTGAAAAGAGACCTGTGAAAGGTAAAATTGACCCTTCAGTTGAGAATTCCAGTTAGCCCTTGAAAATAAAGTGGCGGATTTCTGAGTTCGAGGCCAGCCTGGTCTACAGACTGAGTCCCAGGACAGCCAGGGCTACACAGAGAAACCCTGTCTCAAAACCAAATTGAAAAAAGCTCCCTGTTCAAGAAAAATGGATATGGTACTTGATAAGAAAACAAAATTCAGAAAGACATAGGGAAAACCCCACTTCTCAGTCTTCTGACTGAGATCAAGTGTGGTATCTGCTCTTACCAGTTTACTATCTAGTCCATCCTCCATTTAAGGACAGTGGATTAAGTGGAGCTTTGGACCTGGGAGATGGAATAGGAGCTCGCTCCATTTACTCTGTGCTTTGACTTAGTAGACTTAGTATTGCAGTAAGGGGGGAAAACAAACAAACAAACAACAAAAAACCCCACAAATGTATATTGGGGGAAAAGGAGAGGGTGTTCGGGAACTAGCCAGAAGGTTTTCTTTTGTTATAGACCATTAGTTTTCTTTTCACAGCATTGGGAAATGGGGCTAGAGAGATGGCTTGTTGGTGAGAAGCCCCTACTGCATTTTCAGTTTCCATCCCCTGTGTGGTTAGGTCATGACTATCTAACTCTAGCTCCTGGGGGTCTGGATTTCAGAGCCATCGCCCACTTACAGACACCACACACATGGAATTAAAAATAATTAAATTCTTTTAAAAAACTGGAAAATGAGCTGGGCCTAGTGCCACAGGTCTTAATCCCAGCACTTAGGAGTCAGAGGCAGATGGATCTCTGGGAGTTTGTGGCCTTGTCCACATAGTGAGTTTCAGGACTACATAGAGGGACCCTGTCTCCAAAAAAATACAGAAAGAAATGAAAAAAAATGTAGAGAAAGAAAACTTTTTTCATAATAAAACATTTTAGAAAGAATATAACAGCCAGAGACTTGGCTCAGTGGCTAAGAGCACATCCTGCTCTTACAGAGGACCTGATTGAGTTCAATCTCCAGCACCCACCTTGGGGGCTCACAACTGCATGTAACTCCAGCTCCACGGGATCTGAGACTCTCGTTTGGACTCCTTGGACATGTGCACTCAGACATGTACATACTACACATAGACATACACGTGCA
>NW_021604628.1:118752-187164 GCF_004785775.1 Grammomys surdaster | reverse complement strand
CTACACATAGACATACACGTGCACACAAACAGATCAGTTGGGCATTGTGGCACACGTTTTTAAGTCAGGCACTAAGGAGGCAGAGGCAGGCGGATCTCTGAATTGGGACCAGCTAGGGCTGTATAGTGAGCCTCTGCCTAAGTGGGGAAGAGCGCTTGCTTCTCTTTGAGAACTCCCAGCGTCCACATAGCGGTCAGCAGCTGGCTTTAATTGCAGTCTTTGCGGAATCCATTCTTCCCCTTGGCTTCCTCAGACACTGCTGCATGTGGTGCACTGGCGTACTTGTAGGCAAAACACCCATACACGTAAACATTAAAGTAAAAAGTTAATTAAAAACATTTAAAAGTGCTGGTTTTTTCTTCTATTTTTGTATATTTTCTCCAAGAATAGGGTTTTATTTTCGTGGTTTGTTTTGTTTGTTTTGTTTGGTCTCAGCATAGCCAGGCTAGCTTCAAGCTGCTGTCAGTTCTGCTTCAGCCCCTTGAGTGCTAGGATTTCGAGTGGGTCCGATATGTCATTTTCATTTTAAATGTTGTGATTGTTACTTAGGCTTTCTAAGTTGACTGTCAGATACTTGTCATGGCTTTAACTAGGCCTTAAATTTGGAACTAAAGGCTTCTACACGTGTTCAGTTGGAGCCAAAGCTGTTGAGACGTGGAGATAGTTGATTCTCATCATTGTCACAGTTGTACAAGAGATTTGTTTGTAACATTAAAAGTGTCTATTTTTGCTAGTTATTCTTACATTAAAATTATAATGCTTTTCTAGTGTAAGTAGTATTTGTGAAGCCTTGGGTGTGATCCCTGATGTTGGAAATACAAATCCTTAGCTTGGCAGTGCGAACTTGACTTAGCACGTCTTTGGTGACCTTCCAGGTGCGGCTTGTTCAGAAGAAAGACACAGGCCATGTGTACGCAATGAAGATCCTGCGCAAAGCAGACATGCTGGAGAAGGAGCAGGTAACTGAGGGGAGCTGCCATCAGTCAGCTTTGGGGACGTGTTGCCTAATTACTCTGTTGGCTTAGTTGTTGTGTTTGTTTTACTACAGTTTTCTCTAGTTAGTTCTCTAATGCATATTGTACTTGTAATTGTTTTTCTCCTCAAAAGATGCACTTGCATGTTTAAAAATGCAAACAAGGCCTGTGAACACACAATAGTGCTTTACAGTCAGGACTGTGAGGGACGCAGCTTTGGGTCTCCTAGGTAACCACAACTACACTTGCTAGAGAACCTCCTTTGAGGTCAGGCCTGGAATGCTGGGAGTTTTTTGTACTCCATGGATGGGGAGGTAGAACTGATGTGTCTGAATACACTATACTCTGTACCTAACCAAAGATGGGTCCTCTGTGAAGCTCATTGGTATCCCGGGGAGACCAGCTTGCCGGTGTCTGAATTCATTTGGAAACTGTAAATGGCAGGGCAATAGAATGTCTCCTTTATGATTAGGAACTCTCTCGGGCCTACATGGAGCCTCGCAGTAGAGTGCTTGTGTATGCTGTGCAGGCCCTGGGCCCTCCTGAGTTAACAGCCCACGTTATCCAGTAAGGATGAAGCTCTTGGTGAAACCAGATCTGACAGACATACTTAATGCAAATTCCATAGGATAGCTTTTTTTTTTTTTTTAAAGAGTGCAGACCTTCTGTGGGTCTGGTTTAGTTGTTTAGTTCAGCTGGTTGCCCCAGAAGAGGTAGCAATGGGTGACACTAATGCGGGATTCCAATGTAAGGCCAGAGGCCTTGTGCCAGGCAGAACTCATTTGGAGCAGCGAGGATAGAGGCTGTCCCCAAATGTAGTGTTCTCTGCCACCAGAGGATTGTAGTCGTGGAGTCTTTCCTGTCTACAGTCAAGTGCCTCCTCCAGATGTTGTGGTCTTGAGGCTGGAGAGACGGCTGAATGAATGGCTAAAAGAACTGCTGCTGTTCCAGAGACCTGAATTGAATTCCTGGCACCCATGTGATGGATCATAATGGTCAATTATTTCAGGCCCGGGGAATGTGACCCCCCTCTACTGGCCTCTTTGGGCAGTGCATGCACGTGGTCTGAGACTATACATAGAAGCAAACCAACCCAGTCACGTAACAATTATTAAGTCTTTTTTGTTGTTGTTGTTGTTGTTTTAAATGTTTTACTGGGAAGCCTTGAGTTCTTTTATTCTTTTTTGTTTTTGTTTTTTTTGAGACTGGGTTTCTCAGTGTAACCAGCTCTGGCTGTCCTGGACTTGCTTTGTAGACCAGGCTAGCCTTGAACTTAGAGATCTACCTGCCTCTGTCTCCTGAGTGTTGGGATTAAAGTCGTACACCAACCATGCCCAGCTATGCTTTAAATTTTTTTTAAGATATATTTATTTATTATGTATGGAATGTTCTGCCTGCATGCCTGCACACCAGAAGAAGGCACCACATCTCATTACAGATGGTTGTGAGCCACCGCATGGTTGCTGGAAATTAAACTCGGGATCTCTGGAAGAGCAGCCAGTACTCTCAACCTCTGAGCCACATCTTCAGCCCAAGCCTTGGATTCTTAATTCCAGCTGAAAGCAGATCATTAGCAAATCTTCAGCTATTATTGTAGTCTATGCAAACACCAACTGCCGCAGAGTGCTTTACAGCCCTATGTGTGTGCTGCCTAGGGCAGCGAGCGTATGGTGTGCATAGATGTTCAGGCACCGACAAGAGAGGAGCAGCTGATGTCATTGAGGGAAGTCACGGCTGTGTTGTTTAGCTAGGGTATTTGTGGGATGTGAGAAGTTTTACAGTACGCACTTTGTATAATTTTAGCCACACTCACAACTCCTCTCAGTTTGTGAAGCTGTCCTGAGAGTGAGCAGCGAGGAAGCTGGTGAGGGCTCAGAGTGTGAGGCACTTGACCTGAGGTTTTCTCATGCGGGACCCACAGAGTGGAAGGAGAGAAGTACTCATCCTGGGAGCTGTCCTCTGCCCTCCACTCACACACATGTACACGCATGCATTGAAAACAAAAAAAATGCTTCAGGTTAGAAAGGGACTGTGGTGGCACATATTATTTATTTATTTTTTTAAAGATTTATTTACCTATTTTATGTGAGCACACTGTAGCTGTCTTCAGACACACCAGAAGAGGGCATCAGATCCCATTACAGATGGTTGTGAGCCACCATGTGGTAGCTGGGAACTGAACTCAGGACCTCAGGAAGAGCTCTTAACTGCTGAGCCATCTCTCCAGCCCTGAGCACACACCTTTAGTTCCAGCGCTGGGGGGGAGGACAGGAAGGGGGAGAGGGGGACTGGGGGGGAGGACAGGAAGGGGGAGAGGAGGACTGGGGGGGAGGACAGGAAGGGGGAGAGGGGGAATGGGAGAGAGGCAACATTTGGGGTGTAAATAAAGTAATTAATAAAAAATGTTTTAAAAGAAAGAAAAGATAAGACATGAGCATCAGCTAGTGCCAGACATTGTCTGTGGTGAGGTCAGTGCTGCTGCACTGCTGTGGACGGACAGGACTGACTGTGTCAGCTTCCTCCATGCCTCAGATGTCCAGATAGGGACGAGAACCTTGTGCTGTGAGCCACACCTCTGGCTCTGTGTTCGGCTGACTCCACTTCTATACCTTAAGGCTTCTAGCTGCCACGTCAGCCTCAGGAGAGAAGGAGAGGTAGACTCACAGCGGTTAGCTTTCCTCTTGATCAACAGGAAACAGTGTAGTCACCATGGTGTCTTCCAGTCTGAGTGACGAGTGGTAACGCTGGTGCCTTCTCTTTTCTTAGGATCCTTGCAGTAGGTAGGGCCCCAGGAGAGCAGAGGCCAGTCTTCTGGCCTCAGCTCATTGACTCAGCTACAGATCAGCAGGAGGCAGTAAATTTCCACAAGCTTTTCTTCTGCTGAGGCAAGTACAGGCAGGTGTTTGTCTTGCCTGTGGTTTCACAGCACCGGTCTCAGCACGCATGTGCCATCAATAGCACTCAGCAAACCCTTTCACACACTGAAGCTTCAGAGAGCTCCATATGAATGGAGACACCAAACTGAGATGTATACACAGATGACACCTTCAAGGCCCACAGCGATTGGGAGAACAGGCAGGTTAGATAAGGTCAGGGGACAGTAATGTGTGTCTCCAGGTGAGGGACGGAAGATCTGTGGCCCTGCTGAAGGTATCCCAACAAAGCGGGCAGTGTACGAGAACCATAGACGTGCCAGTTCATGGCTCCTCATATAGGTCTTTGACTTTGGAACTTATTGCAGGCTTGGACTGAGTCTTAACGAGCTTAGATTTGATTCACTCCATCTTTGGCTCTTGTGACACTTAAAAAAGAAAGGAGGGGTGTAATTTGAAAATATGCAATAATGTTTTGGTTACTATTCCATATTTTGAATAATGACAGGTTGATCTAATGATCACCACTTTTGAGACAGGTTGTCACCTAGCCATGGCTGGTCTCAGACTTGCTCTGTAGTGGAGGAGGGTGACTCTGAACTCCTGATCCTCCCACCTCCACCTCTCAAGTGCTAGACCTGCAGGCATGCACCTCCACCCCCACCTTACATGGTGTTGGGGATCAAACCCAGGGCTCCATCCATGCCGTGTAAGCTCTTTATCAGCTGAGCCACACCCCTGCTCTTACAGCGTTCTATTGTAACAGGCGGTTCTGCCGGTCTCCCAAGCGGCCTGTAGCTCCATCTCATTTTGCAGCAAATGTAGAAACCGAGAAAAGCCATGATTTTGAATCCTCGAGACCTTTTTTCTTTCATCCTGTAATGCACAGCGGTGAGCTACAGCTAGAGTCCTGTGGTGTCATGGTGACCTACCTGTCCCTTGGGGCTCCGTTATTTTGATATCAGTTTTGGGGGCATGCAGCTGAGTAGTTAAGGAACAGGAGATACCTTGTGTAGCCGGAACAAGACAAGACAGGAACCTCAGACAGAAACCAACTCACCTAGGCAGTGCAGCCTGCGGTGGGACTGCTCGGGCCTCACTCTGGGGACTGCTTATCTACGGGGTTACTGGAACAGGGGGCTGGGGACACGGCTGGAGTGCCTGCCGAACCTCTTACCACATAAACCTGTGTGGTGCTTCATGCCTATAATCTTTGAGTTTTGGAGATGGAAGCAGAGAGATCCAGAGGCAGAGTTCAAAGCCAGCATGGATACATGAATCTCTGGCTTAAAAAAATAAAAATAAATAAGTAAACTTAAAAATATATATAATAAATGTATTTATTTAAAAGGACGGAAATTTTAACGAATCAGAGGTTTACTTTGTGGCACTGCTCAGTTGTGTTGGTTTGAAGCCATTCATTCCTTTGCAGGTTTAAAAGCCTCTCTCAGCAGGTTTCTGTCACTGAGTTCCTTCAAGTCAATGTCAGTTTCAAGTTGGTCAGTGTGTGTTAGCAGAACTTTTGCTCATCACAACTGGATACTCAAAACAGTATTTAAATTGTTTAAACAGATAAGAGTTTACAGCAGAGCAAGGCTTGTCATTAATCGAATGCATGTACCTCCAGGTTGGCCACATCCGTGCGGAGCGTGACATTCTAGTGGAGGCAGACAGTTTGTGGGTGGTGAAAATGTTCTATAGTTTTCAGGATAAGCTAAACCTCTACCTAATCATGGAGTTCCTGCCTGGAGGTAATTACTGCACAATGAAAGGTCGATTTCCTTCTGTTCTGTGCTCTCTCCTTCACGTCAACAATGAGCCCTCCTTTCTTCCTCTAACTCTGCTCACAGAATCGCTTTCTGTGTCTGTTCTAGGTCCGCAGAGGAGGGCAGTAGCCAGCCTTGTGCTGCCTGCCTCTCTGCCGTCCACTCACCATTTCAGGTGGACAGGCCTTCTACTTACTTTTCCTTTAAACACATTTAGACCAGGTAGGGAGCTCTGCCTGCCTGCTGCCAGTTGGCGCCAGCATGGGTTGTCCAGGTGACCAGACTGAAGCGATAGCATTGTTTGCTTCAGCATTTTTGTTTCTTTTTCTGTGGTTTGTTAGGGTGACTTCCTCTTTACCTATATTAATATCTAGAGTTCACTCTCCTCTCTGAGGTGTCAAGCCTAGACAGGTAAGCCAGAGCAGGGTGTCCCATCTGTTTTGGGAACAGTCTCTTTCCTGATAAACCAGTGAACTCTGAGCAAACAGAAGGTAGCTTTTTTCTTTTTGGTTTTTAACAAAGCGAGTATAATTATTGGCGAATACTATATTGGTCTTGTGACACCCCTTAACTTAGACCCAGGGTCACCAGTAACTTTTACTAACCACTGATGAGGATTATAGCACAGAGTTGACTAGTAGAACACCTTTTCCCCTTAAGCTCTTCAGTAGGGAATGGCTTGGCTACCATGTGTGTGCTAGCCATTGCTGCAGCTCTTCCTTAGCTCCTCATGTCCCTTGGACCCCGCCCTTTGTGTTTGGTGATGCTGGCCTGCAGAGCCCTGAGAGCACACAAGTGAGGCCTACAGCGGCTGGGACCTTAGGGTCGGCATCCCCACTGCCCCCGCCTCAGACAGGCTCAGAGGGCAGCAGGAGGCGATGGATCCCAGAGCTTTCTTCCTTTCTCTCTACTCTAGGTCATTTTACATGAGGTAGAAACTGAACCATCTGTTTTTCTTAGCCTTTTAGCTACTTTACATATTCTCTTTGCTTTTGTTTAATTGCTGAATTTTAGGATATGAATCTTTTTTTCTCTTGCTTTATGATGCTGGTATTAAGCTTTAAATTTTCATCTTGTAGGAAACTAAGGAATTTGTCAGTAGATGAAAAGTTATATGATGATAGTTGCATCCACTTAAATCCTCAAGGAAGGTGTTAGAAGGCCCTGTGGTCTTGGGAGCCGGCAGTGACCTCACCTGTAAGGCAGCTAAAGTCCAGTGGGGAGGAGTGGGCTCAGCATCTGTGACTGCTGCTCCACTCTCCACAGCTGTCTCCCATGGGTTTGCCTCCGCATGTTAGTGGGAGCCTTGTTTAAGTCTCCCGAAATTGTGTTTGGCACGTCATTCTAAGACAGCAGTTCAAGCTGTGTGGAATTGCCATTTGCCTCTAGACATAGACAACTTTACAGATATGTGAGAAAATGTAAAAGTCAAGTAGATTTTCCTCTGGTCCAAAATAGGCAGATATCCTTTGTAATTGTGGAGAAATTCTTACTTCTCTAAAGAGGAAAATGAAATTAAAGCGTAGTGCTCACCTAGCTTAGCTGCAAGACATGTCTCTCTGAGTGTGATTTTTACCCTTTCCATATTAGAGGCTTGTTGCTGTTCCTCCCATGGTAACTCTGTAGATCACTTTATGGGACACAGCACAGTTGGGTGTAGTTGGCTTATATTGGCAGATAATGAAGACATATTTAAAAACTGGTTCTTACTCATATTTTACATGTGTGTGTGCGCGTGCGCGCACTTGGATTATGTGTGTATGGTGGTGGCTTTGTATCTTTCTGCTTCCAGGGGACATGATGACTTTATTGATGAAGAAAGATACTCTGACAGAAGAGGAGACGCAGTTTTACATAGCAGAGACGGTGTTAGCCATCGACTCCATCCACCAGCTGGGGTTCATCCACAGAGACATCAAACCCGACAACCTTCTCTTGGACAGCAAGGTACGTGGGCACACGGCACCTGCCAGGCCTGTCTGTTGGGATGGGCAGCCCTGGCTGTAACGCCTGTCACATGCAGTGATCATGGGAACGGTGAGCCTTTATGCTTGTGTCCTTCTTACAGGTAAGTTTGCCATCATAGCCTGTCTCTGAACTATGATTCTGTAATTTCATTGAATGTTCTTTAAAAAAAACAGACATGATTTGAATTCCAGCATTCAGGAGGCAGAGCCAGGCTGGTCTACACAGGGAGATCTGTGGCAGACAGGGCTACATAGTAAGGCTCTGTCTCAAGAACATTAAGCAGGGCATAGTATGGTGACGGACACCGGTGCTTCCACCACTTGGGAGGCAGAAGTTGGAGGCTAGGAATTCCACATCCAGCTTGAGTTACAAGGAGACTTTGTGTGCAAACACAAATACAACCAAGTCAGTTTTGTAATGAGGCAGAGACAGCCATCTTCCCTGAATGTCTGACGCTGCTTGGCTGGTGCAGCAGCTAGCAACCTTCCTCTGTTGAAGCACCAGGAAGAAGGTGGCAGCAGCAAAGCCTGCCACAGAGTCCAGCACAAAGCAGGGTGCCGCATGCACCATGCTCCCAGAGGAGCCCCAGCCTCCTGCAGCCTTTATTGTTCTACCTCACTGATGCAAGTAGTGCTGTTGCTGAGGCCACGGGAGGAGTCTGTGCCGGTGGCTACACTTGCGGTAACTGGGCATTTGCACTCACTGCTCTCTCTTTCTCGTGAGAAAGCGGGTATAGTATTAGTATTTTAAATAAATCCCGTCACGGGCTTGCTACGCGCCTCAATGGCTTATGTTCCCGAATGAAAGCCACACACACAGCCTTTATATTTATGTGCCTTAGGCAGCACAGTCGCTGGGCTACTGCCTACCCTCCGTGCTGTTAGAATCTCCCTCTCCCTCCCTCCAATAGTTCCCAGTTACTACTTCCATAGTCTCTGTTCCATCTGGGCTGCTCCAGACCCAGTTGAGCAGCCTTCTGGGCTGCACTCTCCTGGCCCCCTTACATGGCGGCTCTGCTTTTCTCTCTTGCACACAGCTCTTTCTTTCCTCCTCCTTGAGGTCCCAAGCCTCGGAAACCTAAAATCCCACCCGTGTCTGTGTCCCAGCAATTGGCTTTTGGCATCTTTAGTCAGGTTCCCAGAGGCTGCGCAGACCCTCTCGCGCAGACTGATTTGGGAGACCCCATTAGCATAAGATTACAAACAGCCACAGTGGGTATGGTGTGCTTCCATGTCCTTTGGCTCTAGAACTCTAGAATGTTTTACTTGTAAACCAGAAGTTTTTGTTTGTATTGAAAGTGTCCTACTCCTACTGTGATATCCTCCCTGCTGCTGCTTGCCTGCCTTCTTCCTTCTTTTCTTTTCTTTTATTTTGTTTTCAAAAAAAGAATCTTATTTTATTTATATGAGTACACTGTCACTGAGATGGTAGTGAGCCACCATGTGGAAGAGTAGTTGGTGCTCTTAACTGCTGAGCCATCTCTCCAGCTCCTCTTCCTCTCCCCCTTCCCTTCCCTCCCCTCCCCTTCCTTACCCTCCCCTTTCCCCTCTCCTCTTTTTTTTTTTTCTTTTCTGAGACAGGGTTTCTCTGTATAGCTTGGGTATCCTGGAACTCACTCCGTAGACCAGGCTTTCAAAAGAGATCTGCCTGCCTCTGCCTTCTGAGTGCTGGGATCAAAGGTGTACACTACTGTCTCTTTTGGTAACTTTCTAGGTTTCTTTAAGAGGCCCAGGATTCTTGTCTTTCTGTAGAAACCTTACTTGCTGTGTCATGAGGGCAGGAGGCTTATCAGGTAATGTCTTGGCGTCTGCAGTTCTGTTCTGTAAGGATGCATATAGAGCCAGGCGTGAAGGAAGGCACGCAGCTGTGATCTCAGAACTGGGGTGGGGCACAGGGGGGTCCCTGGGGCTGGTGCCCAGCCAGCCTCGCCTAACTAGGAGGTTCCAAGCCAGTGAGAGAAGAGAGAGAAGACAGCAGAAGGCAGTGAATGGCTGCATAGGGTTCTCTCCTAAACATATAGGAAAATGTCAGTCTGAAGCCCATTTTCTGCATAAGTAATATATGCTAATAAAAAAGAATAATCTCAGCCGGCCGGTGGTGGCGCACGCCTTTAATCCCAGCACTTGGGAGGGAGAGGCAGGCGGATTTCTGAGTTCGAGAGTTCGAGGCTAGCCTGGTCTACAGAGTGAGTTTCAGGACAGCCAGGACTACACAGAGAAACCCTGTCTCGAAAAAAAAACAAAAAACAACAACAACAAAAAAGAATAATCTCATAGAGTAAAAATTTAGAACAATACACAGTTAAAAGAAGAAATGTAATGTGCAGTCTCATAACTGAAACATGACCACTGGTTTCTGGCTGGTTTTTTTTTTGTTGTTGTTTTTTTTTTTTTTTTGAGACAGGTCTCACTATGTAGACCAGGCTGACCTAAATCAACCTGCTTCTGTCTCCAGTGCTGGAATTAGAGGTATGGACTAGCATGTCTGGCTTCAGTACTTAATTGGTTTCTCTAGGTACCCTGGCTGTCAAGGAACTCTCTCTGTAGACAAGGCTGGCCTCAAACTCAGATCTCCTTGCCTCTGCCTCCTAAGTGGTGGGATTAAAGACATGGGCCACACACTTAGCTGGAATTCTGCTTAAGTGTGTTGTTGTGTGGTTTTCCTTATAGTCAGCTAGGCGGGAGCAGTCTGTTGGCGGGAGATGCACCGGAAGCTGGGAGGTAATGGTGTCTGCCTGTCCAAGCATGTCCGTCACACATCACCTTGTTTCTCCTTCTCTCACAGGGCCATGTGAAACTTTCTGACTTTGGCCTCTGCACAGGCCTGAAAAAAGCACACAGGACAGAATTCTATAGGAACCTGAACCATAGCCTGCCCAGTGATTTCAGTAAGTGAACAGTGACGTTAGCTGCCTGCCCACCTGGTCCTTAACTTGGTGGGTAAGCGTGATTTCCCTGGTGACCGGAGAAACCTGAGAGAGTCTCCCAGCAGTGTGCACAAGAGACCCAGTACCTTTCTGTATCCCTAAGCTGTCTGACGGGCGAGGTGAGTGCTTCCAGCTGTGCTGTAGAGACATCAGGTTGTCGCTCGGAAAGACTGCTTGCCTAGCATGCAGAAGGCCCTGCCTGCCTTCACCAGTACCATTACCCAAACCCACAAACAACAACAGAGCCCATAAATAAATGTACAGTTGATCAACATTTGCACTCCCTTCTCTATAGTTTTGATAAGGCCTATCTGTCCTTTCTGGCTGTTTGAGCCACCTAAAACTATTCACAACTCCACTGTGACTCTTGGAGCTGCTGGGTTTAGAGCTTATGTTTGGGCCGATAGAGTGAGTCACCCCGGAGCAGACTGGCTGTGTGTGTTTGTTTTACTTTGTTGCATTGAGGTAGGCTTTCTCTGTGTATCCCAGGCTTGCCTAAAATCGACAGAGATCTATCTGCTTTCCTCTACCTCCACTACCAGGCTTGACTGTCGGGGTGTTTGGTGGGTGCATGGTATGACTAGTACTAGTTCTGAATTTTGATTAGGACTTGATGTCTCTACTTTTAGCTTTTCAGAACATGAATTCCAAAAGGAAAGCAGAGACCTGGAAAAGAAACAGACGCCAGCTAGTAAGTAATACTGGAGGCTTCTGAAATACTACAAACAGCCTGAGTGAGTTGTAAAAAGAACACTAATGGCGTGGGGTTGCAGCTCAGTAATAGTTGCTTGCCTGGCATGCCTTGAACTTAGAGCACTTTTTTTGTTTGTTTGTTTTTTTTTTTTTGGTTTTTCGAGACAGGGTTTCTCTGTGTAGCCCTGGCTGTCCTGGAACTCACTCTGTAGACCAGGCTGGCCTCGAACTCAGAAATCCGCCTGCCTCTGCCTCCCAAGTGCTGGGATTAAAGGCATGCAACCACCAACCCCCGGCCGAGCACTTATTTTTGATATAAAGTTTCCTATAGCACAGGCTAGCCTAAGACTCTATAAAACTGAGGCTGGCTTTGAAAACACCCCTCCCCCAGCCCTCTCCAGTCTACCAGTGTGCTAGGATTACGGATATCCCACCATGACCACCTTAAGACACTCTCTCTTAAGCTTAACATGTTGATCCCCTTAGGCAAGTCAGGACTCCTGTTCATCTGCCTTGCCTTGCCTTACTTTGTGGTAAAAAGTACTCGGTAGTCAGAACTGAAAGATGTTTAGTGTTCGACTATGCACACATCCAAAATTATGCACCCGAAGCTTGAAAGTAAGCACATAGCTCATTCCGTTTACCTTACTAGTATGTTGAAAGCTATTTAAATAGGGTACACTCACCACTGAATTATTACTGAGAAAACTTCAGTCTTATTTCCTTTGTGTGTGCACACACATCCATGTGTGTTGTCAGAAGACAACGTGTAGGAATCCTCTTCCACCTTAAGGTTTGTAGGGCTCAGAGTCGGGTCATCAGTCTTTGTGGCAAGTGCTTTTACCAGTTGAGCCATCTTGCTGGACCAAAACTCCTGTGCGTGTGTGTAAGAATGGGATCCCCTGGAAGGAGTTAGAGATGGTTGTGAGCCACTATGTGGGTTCTGGAAATTAAATCCAGGTCCTTTGCAGGAGCGGTCAGGCCAGTACCCTTTCCCACTGAGCCTTCTCTCCAGCCACAACAACATTGATTCCTGATAGACGATTTGTTGGCTTGTTCATATGTGAGACGGAATGTGAGCTGTACTTTGTAAGGGTGGTCACACGTGCATTATGTAGAAAGGGCAGCACTTTGCATATGCACTGTAATACCATGGCAGGTCTGTGGGTTGTGGGCACTTTACCTAGGATAGTGCTGACGTAGACTTTCAGTGTGTTTGTTAACTTCCCTCAGCAGTAAATAGGTGATTTGGAGTAGGACCTCCTGTCTCCAGACTGGTGTTGTCCCTCACTAGTTCTCAGGGCTTGAGTGACGAGTGTGGATGTCAAGTGTTAGCTGCAGCACTGGGCTAGATGTCCTTTCAGACACCTGAGCAGAATGAGGAAGGCTCATTCAGGTGTAGAGCCTGGTTCTTAATGGGTGCTTACTCACCTACGGCGTGGGCTCTGGGTGTGTGCAGAAGGGGTCTTTTGCCTTATTAACAAAGCTTTATTGTTCATTTTGGAAAGTGCTGTCACAGATAAGCTTGTATTTTGCTGGGGCTGTCCTGCTTTCGTAGTTTGGGGTACTCTGATGGAGCTTGCGGCCTTTGGTCTCTGGACTGACATTCTGAGCTCAGGCACTCTGTCCTGGCCGGGCCTCTCTAACGTGTGGACATATTTCAGGCCTTCTCTACAGTGGGCACGCCTGACTACATTGCTCCGGAGGTGTTCATGCAGACAGGGTACAACAAGCTCTGCGACTGGTGGTCCCTCGGGGTCATCATGTACGAGATGCTCATCGGTGAGTCCCGTGCTTCCTGTATACCCAGGAAAGACTGGTACATGCTGTCACACTGCTTCCTGTGCACCCAGGGGAGACTGCTACATGCTGTCACACTGAAGCATTCAGAGGCCAGCTAAGTGCTTGGCTCACCTGCCTTTGGAGTGAAGTTCCTTGATGGACAGCTCCCTCAAATGGGCTCCCTGACATTTTGTCATTCATTATTTCTAAGTCCGTTTGTTCCTTCATTCCCTCCGTCTGCCCCTTAACCATCCTTACCCGGCACCTATTGTGTACAAGGAACTAACCAAGGCAGTGTCTAAGCGTGTGCACTTGTCTTGCTTTGTCTCTGAAGCTTTGAGAGCATGGAACCTTTCATCCTCCCTTGTATTTGGATGCTGTGTCTCTGTATTCAGGGACACGTCTAGGGTGTAGCCATAGGCCACTGAGCACAAGTAGGGGAGACTGATGACAGGTGGGATGAGTCCCTTGTCAGATGATCTGAGAGACACTGGACACGGACGTACTCCATGTGTGGAGGGCAGGCTGGAGGTAGACAGGGAGGCAAGTGCTTATCCTCTTGCCTGCACTTCCCAGAAGAGCTGGGATGGTCTCTCTGAAACACTTGCTTGTAGCTTACTCACGTTAAGCCGTAAGAGGGACTCTCTAGAGTGGGGACCTTTTTAACCATGGTGTCCCTTCCTTTCTTCCAGCGTGTTGACTCCCACACTGCGTCTCTGCTTATGTCCTTCCCCTTCCCAGTCTCAACCGTCAGCTGACTTTCCAGTTGGCTCTCTAGTGTATCAGAGATAAACTTTCTGCTTTGGAGAAAAATGATGAAAAATGAGTTTAGATGTTTTCTGGGCTGAATGGAAATCCCCCCCAGCATGGGGAAGGAATGAATATGTGGAGGTCAAGCTGTTGTTAGAGACATGGGTCATACTGGGAATTCCTTAGTCAGACCAGGTCTGTGTTCTGGGTGGTAAAGATCCACACTTCCTGCTCATTCCAGGCTACCCACCGTTCTGCTCTGAGACCCCACAAGAGACATACAAGAAGGTGATGAACTGGAAGGAGACGTTGACCTTTCCCCCAGAAGTTCCTGTCTCGGAGAAAGCCAAGGGCCTGATTCTGAGGTAGCAGAGCAGGCGTCTTCCATGCTCAGCCTTGTTATAGGAGTGAACCCTGCGGGCTCTTGCTTCCTTCTCCAGGGGTGGGGGGTCCTGGAAAGAGCATGCAGGAGCCTGGCATTTCCTTTTTCTCAAGAAAATGCAGTGTGCTGAAAAGCCTGTTGTTTTTTCCAGGTTCTGCTGTGAATGGGAACATAGAATTGGAGCCCCTGGAGTTGAGGAAATAAAACATAATCCTTTTTTTGAAGGTGTTGACTGGGAACACATCAGGTATCCACCCAGATGACAGTGTCCAGCATTAAGGATATGCATGCCATGGGGATGAGTGAGGGTTGGGGGACAGCTTTGTGGACTTTGTCCTTTCCTTCTGTCATGTGGTTCTGGGGATCAAATCAGGTGCCAGGGTTGTGTGGCAAGGACCTTTACTCACTGAGCCATCTTGCTGGCCACAGTCTGGGTCTCATGTACCCCAGACTGGCCTCCTGTGAGGTATATAGCAGGTGATCTCAAACCCCTGGTTCTCTTGCCTCTTTCTCCCAAGTGCTTAGATACAGGAATGTGCCACCATCCGTGGATTATTTCTATAAGAGTAGTCTGGAAAGAGCATCCGAAAGCAAGTGAAGGGAAAGCCCGAGATTTCCAGGTCTTTATTGTGTGAAAATGCGTTAGAGGAGTCAGATCCATCCACTGTGTGCCACAGGAACAGCAGACCCAGCTGTTGCTGACAGGAAAGGGCAGGCGTGGCCAGGAAGCATGTGTCTTTGCTCTTACCTAACCTCTGTGGCTGAGGGCCTCCAGCAGAGAGAGGCTGTTACTGGGAGACTGAGGACCAGCGAGTAGAAGGTGGAAGGGCTGGCATTCAGAGGGCAGGGAGGAGGTATGGCTCAGGCACCTAGACTACCTGCTGAAGCTCCAGCTGTCATTAGCACTCACCGACTGCTAAGCAGAAAATGTCTTGCCGTTTTATACTGTAATTGTGTTCACTTAGATCCTTGACTTTTCTTTTTGAGATAGTGTCACTGTATAACCTAAGCTGGCCTGGGACTCAGTCTGCTTTCCTTGGTCTCCACTGTGGCCAGCATCCTGTTAATTTACTGTTACCTTTCCAGTGGAATCAGGGTAGAGTGGAAAGTGGGCTACTTTGAAAAAGTTTCCCTTCAGAGAGGACTACATTAGCTCCCTTGTTCCTGTCTTTCTGACTGCTTTGTCTGGTTGGCGTTTGAGACGGGGTCTCTGTGTAGCCCTGGCTATCCTGAGACTTACTCTGTACATCAGGCTAGCCTTGACTCACAGAGATCAGGCTGCCTCTGCCTCCCAAGTGCTGGGATTAAAGGCATGGACCAGCATGCCTGGCTGAATTTTCAATTTTTAATGATAATTTTGCTTGGATGTAGTCGTTTGGCTTATTTAGCATCAGAGGAAAAATGTTGCCAACAGTGACTAGTCTTCCCATGTCAGACAAGGAGGCGTCTTCCAAGAGAGACGTGGTCAGGATCCTGTGCGCATACCTACCATCTGTGGTCATTGGGCATGTCTGTTCTTGACAGGGAGAGACCAGCTGCCATATCTATTGAGATCAAGAGCATCGATGACACCTCAAACTTCGATGAATTTCCAGAGTCTGATATTCTTAAGCCCACAGGTAATCCCACTGGCTGCCACTACAGTCTTCAGAGTTGCAGCATCACCTGCGATTTTAGGGTAGTATTTATACATCAGAGTATGGAGGGAGACCTCTGACCCTGTGTAAGGATTTTTCAGTCCCTATGGTGGGTAGCAGTGAGACTACTGAATGGACCGTGTTGAGCTGTTTGAGCTGAAAATCATAAACTGCTCTTCGATTACTCATAGAATACAGGTTATGTAAACTGAAATGACTGAGCAGGAAAATAGAACGTAAGTGAGCAATGTACAAAACTTGCACAATGCAAGATAAAACTCTCTGCACGGCAGCTGTACTGTGTTCTTCAGGGTGCTGTATCTCTGGGACCGAGTTGCCGTTGAGGTAGGTCAGTGACTCAAATCTCACGTCTGTTTCTTTGCCAGTGACCACAAGTAACCATCCTGAGACGGACTACAAGAATAAAGACTGGGTCTTCATCAATTACACGTACAAGCGCTTCGAGGGCCTGACAGCCAGGGGGGCCATACCTTCCTACATGAAGGCAGCAAAATAGGGCCTGTGCTGGGAACCCTAAATGGGGCGGAGCTCTCTGTACAACATTGTGGTTTTCCTTTTGCGCTCTTGAAAGAACTTCCAAGAAGTTTGTAGAACTCATGAATACATCCTAGTCAA
Source organism: Grammomys surdaster (assembly GCF_004785775.1). Lineage (NCBI taxonomy): Eukaryota > Metazoa > Chordata > Mammalia > Rodentia > Muridae > Grammomys > Grammomys surdaster. The sequence goes on along the minus strand of NW_021604628.1, from coordinate 170,777 downwards.
GTCTCTGAAATGTGATTGTAAATGGATATTCCTCCATCGTGCACCAGGAAGCTGATAGGACAAAGACAAGCGTTTCTCCGTCAGCCATAAGCAGCTGCTTGCTTCTTTTGAAGCCTCATGAGCCAGTTTGTTATGTGTTGTAAAGAGAATTTGAGTTTCCCAAGTTCATCAGAATGAAGGGGAAAAGCAGCCATCCACCGTTCCCGAGCTTATCCACACTGAGTACCAGCCAATGCCGGTGCTCTGGTGTATGCCACCTGCCAAGCCCACCAAGTATTTCTTTTCTCTTTATAGCTGAAAATTCTATAGTTAAAGAAATAAGGCAATAATGAAAGTCTGTGTGAGCAGCCAGTAGTGTGACAGAAGGAACGATCTCCATCTTGCTGATGCCAGTGGTTTCTCCCCTACCTCGGCCTGCACAAGCGGCTTTCCACAGCCTTCATTCATGGTGCACTTTACTTACGGTACTAGGGCAAAGACCCTGATCCACTGACCTAGCTCCCATCCGAAAGACTCATGCTGCTCTTCTGTGGATGGGAGAGGTACTAGTGTGATCCTTTTTGATCTCAGAAAGCCCACAAAGCCACTGGGCACTGCCAAGGAGTCCTGGACCATATGGACAACCCTTACTGTCTCTTCACGGCTGTATGATCGTCTTGAGGCACATGCTGCCGACCAGCAAGCAATACCTGCAAGTGCTGCCAGCGCAGCTTGTTCCTGAGAAGCCAGCAGAGAACCTGCTGGAGGCTTAGGTGCTGCCATGCAGGATCCCACGGCATCTGTGGGATCAAGGCAGAGCCCGCCCGCTGAGTCCTTGAGCTCATTCCTCAGTCCATGGTGCAACCGTGTTTGTCTTGGTATTTTCCTATCCCAACTTTAGCCATCTTGCCTTGGAATCATGATTACAAAATTTTCCTTTGCAGATGCCTTCCCTGGGGCATTCTTGTCCCTCCACCCAAAAGGGTTGCCTGTAGCTTGGGCTGAACTGCCTCTGCTGTGGCATTCTCTCATGAGAAACACTGAATTTAGCACAAAGTGCCTTCTCTGTCACAGCTGCTGCCACCTTTAGAAGACTTCTGCTGTGTTAGAAAAATGTGGAGGTTCCATATTAATGCATTACTAGAGTTTGGTTTTAAGTGTTGATAACTGTTAAAGCATTATTTGCACCTGTGTGGTAACTTGCAGTGTCATTGACCAAGCTACAACTGGGACAGGCTCTCTGCTGGTCTTGAAGTTGTGAAGGGTCAGCGGGGTCCTGGCTTAGCCATTCAGAGATTAGAACGTAAGACTTAGAATTGTAAGCAAGACTGCTTTGGGTTTTCATGTCTTAGATGAAGAAAAAGGAATGTTAGGAAGTCCTAACTCTGGGTTAAGGGTGGTTGAGGTTAGCTCCTTAATCCATTCCGAGCCTGCTAATGCAAAGGACAGAAGGGCCTGCGTGTGGCTCTGCGCGCCCTGCATTGATGAACAGTTGAGGTCCTGATCCCTGTGTGTCTGCAGGAGTGTGTGGTGAGCATGGGAAAATAATAGTGGTAGAGTCTGTGTGGTGGGGGATGGTTCATTTTTGGGGAAAATGTCCACATTTAACTATTCAACTTTTAAATAAACTGTGAAAACCATAATGGAACTGTGGTGGTGGTTTTGTTTTTGGTTTTGTTTTTTGTTTTTTTTGGTTTTTCGAGACAGGGTTTCTCCGTGTAGCCCTGGCTGTCCTGGAACTCACTCTGTAGACCAGGCTGGCCTCGAACTCAGAAATCCGCCTGCCTCTGCCTCCCAAGTGCTGGGATTAAAGGCGTGCACCACCACCGCCTGGCTTATGTGATATATTTTAAACTGACTGTGGCTTGAAGTACAAAGCAGAACACTGGTGGCCACTCCCAGTCCCTTACTCTAGAAACACTGCACTGTCGTCTTGATACAAAATGCTGTTGTCTTGGAGAAGCTGTGCTGTACCAGCTTGTTTGCAGGAAACTAATTCTGATTTGGGTTCCATAGAACTGACTTCCATAGAAGAGACTATGGAGTGGAGGCCTTACCTCCCTACACTCTACCTCAGTGAGAGCAAAACACTTGCTGGACAGAGATGTCACAGAAGAACTGAAAGCTTACATTGGGGGACTTCCCAGATCTTCACGCACAGTGTATGTATACATTAAGGGTTCAGGGGACCACAATTCAGGTCATCAAGCTTGCAGAGCAATCATACTTGTGGCTTGGCATCTTGTCACAACTTTTTAAAAAGTGATTTTTACTTCTATCAGTGTTCTGTCTGCATGTATATCTATGCACCAAGTTTATGCAGTACTCAAGGAGGCTAGGGCCTTAGATCTCCTGAAACTGGAGGTACAGTTATGACCTGCCGTGTAGGTGCTGGGAGCTGAACCCAGCTCCTCTGCAAGAGCAGCAGGTGCTCTTCCCTGCCGAGTCATTTCTGCAGCCCTATGTTACTAGTTCTAGACACATCTGTGTGATGCAATAGGTGACCCGTGCCTCTGGTCACTAATGGTTCTTCCCATTTGAACTTTGCTTATTGCCAAATTCTAAATTTGTTTCATTGTTTTGTGTAGGACTCACTAGGTTCTCAACAATAATACAGTTCAAACACCCTGGATTCCTAACTTTGTGCCATCACGTCATCGGATGAGTTATTTTTACTGTTGCCCATAGATGAGAGTTGGCCAGTAATACCTCATTGCACCAAGTCCTTCATGATTTAGTTCATAGGATTATCTAAAAACCTGTGATCTTTCCATAGTAGAACAGTCCAGTTCTGGCTGGTACCAAGTGACCTAGACTAGAGGTCTATGCCCCACACTAAAAGCTTTTGGAGGGAAGGACCTGTTCTAGTGAGCATCAGCTGAGGGCAAGCATTATCTGGCAAAGAACACACCTACCACACTCTTAACCCCTGGATGCTTTTGGGGTGGGCTGATGGCAGAGGCTTTGACAGCCTTGTTACTAAATGAACCAAGGACTTAGTGTAAACTTGACTAAGATAGGTCCAAGACAGTAATAAGAGCCAGAGGTCCTGTAGACCCATCACTGTTACTCACCTGATCTGAAACAGAACCAGTCCACAGAGGTCTAAGCTTCCGATGGGCACATTTGATTGACATGTGAGATCGCCAATGGTAACTGAACTGGAGTGCAGTCTAGGACAGCAGGGAGGAGGAGCCCAGGCAAGTTTCGGTTGAGTCTGTGTCCTAAGGAAAGAAACCTACTATCCTGGCCTTTAAATTCATTGGAGGTTTGCTTTGTGATTTTCTCTTCTATTAAATGACAGGAGACACAAATAAAAATACTTTATTATAGAAAAAGCATCCCATACACAGGACTCCGTAAACACTGGTAGGTGAACAAGTGCAACTTCAAAAGTAAATATAATGTAAGAGGCAAAATCCACACCGTTTTGCCCTTAGGAGAAAACTTATTCTCCAGAATGATCCCATCAGACACAAGAGTGGCTCTGCCTCCTGGGAAAACAGCAGAGTCCTGCGGAGTCCCTGCACCTACCTATCTCAGAAGCTGTTGATGGCCACCACTAAAACTCTCCACTTGAGTTGAAGCCTGTGCTCTGAACAGTTTTGTTTCCCTAAGACACATCCTCTGAGAAGACGCCCCTCGCTGGGTTTCCTGCAGAGCACTCTCAGGCCTGTACACATCAGACATCACACAGCATCTCCTGAGATGCTGGTTAAGATAATTTTGGCTGCTGTACCCAGTCCCTCCTATCTTCCTCAGACTCTGCCATCACCCCATTTGTTGCGTTCTAATACTGTGTCTGCCCCTGTTCACCACCTCCTTAACGCAGGCGCTCCTGGTCAACCCCACAAGATGCAGCAAGGGCATGCTGCAGAGTCACGCCTCAGGGTCACGCTCATCTTTTATCTTGTAAGATACTCTGAGACTCTGAGGTGTAAAGTCACCTTTCTCATGAGGCTTTCTGTGCACAGAGCCCAGCTTACTTACTTATACAGGCACTTAAAAAAGACACTGAGCCCCACATCCATCTTTTTATGAGAAAGGTCCTCTCTCACACATAGTAATCAACTGCAAAGACGACTGTAATCCAGCCCTTGATCCTGCAAGGTCCCACCACTAAAGAATGTCCCAACTTGGGGCCAGGCAGTGGCGACACACACCTTTAATCCTAGCACTCTGGAGTCAGACAGGTAGATCTCTTGAATCTGAAGCCAGCCTGGTCTATAGAGTGCGTTCCAGGGAGTCAGACAGGTGGATCTCTTGAGAATCTGAAGCCAGCCTGGTCTACAGAGTGCGTTCCAGGACAGCCAGGGCTACACAGAAAATCCTTGTTTTAACCCCACCTTACTCCTCCCTCCTCAAAGTAAAAAGGGGGAAAAAAAGTGTCCCAACACTGAGAACAGTAGGCAAGACACCAAACTACAATGACACCAAAATGTAGGTAAGAGTGGGGCTGAGGTACAAAAAAGCTTCCCTCTAGACAAGGAGCCCATGTCCCCAGCCTTTCAGTCGCCGCCACCCAGTGTCACTGGAGAGGCTTTTGATTGCCCCCTACTCAAACTCCATGGGCTGGAGTGTCAGGGTTAAGACCTCGTTCATAAAAAGCCAAAGCCAGTGAACCACCTCCAAAGAACAGAGAGAGGACTGTGCTCACACCTGAGTGTCCCACATATCACACATAGCGATCACTCCAGTGACCACTGAGAAACAGGAAGCACCACTGACCCTGGGCTGGACAGCTGCAGGTAGGCAACCATGTAGCACCAACAAAGTCAAAGCCAGAGCTGGCCTCGAACCAAGCCAAGCAACTTCACAGAAGTAACCTCAGCCCATATTCTGGATGCTGCCTCGCCGACACACCAATAGTCACCACACAAACTGCAGCCGCCTAGTTACCCTTTAGTTCTTTTCTGAGCAAGGAAGATCTCGCCCGACTCCCACTGTGATGCCACAAGCACAGAAAACACCGTTTTAAGAACGCTCTTGTTCTTCAATACTGGAGAGAGGGCTTCCAAAACCTGACTCTATCCATCAAGTGGTTCTGCTGTACAGTGTCTTATGGGAGCAGCTTCAAGAAACCAAACGTGTTCTCTAAGGAGTTTGAAGGAAACAGCTTACACACCACCTATGATGGGAAAATGCCCAGGGTGGAGGACGGACTCAAAGGTCAACTTCTACCAGGAAGTAAGATAATCCCAGACATTGCTGTCTGGCTCTTGACTCTGCAAACAGCCATGGAAATATCAGATGAAGGGTCAGGGGAATGATCTGGACGGCCACCTACCACACATGTAAGCGTGAACAGATAAATAACAAGGCCTGGACCTGATTTGGGGGACGAGCACAGTATTACTTTCTTACCATGTTCCAGCAGCTGATGGCCTGTTTAAAAAGAAAAGTGAGCATACTGGTATGAGAACGCTGGGGCAACACCTGCCCAGCTCACTACAGATGCCTTCTCCCTGGAGCTCGAAGGAGGGTAACAAGCAAATCTTCAAGGTATCAGTCTCCCACCACACCCACAGCAATGAGCCATCCCTGGGGACAGGCACTGTGGCTTCCCACCAGAGGAGAGGGTCCAGCTGGCCAATCTGAAGCCATTTTGCCACCTCATTTGCAAGTTTCACTTCCAAATGAAGGCGAGGCTGCACAAGCACCCCGCTGGGTCACTGCTGAGTTGGTTTGCTCCACCTTAGTGAAGAGCAGAGCTGAGCTGGAGCTCTTCGGAATTCCTCAGACATTTTGTCCAGATGGCATCCAGTTGCAGTGCCCAGGCCCCACCTTCCACCCACCCCAGCACACCTCAGGGGGGCACAGCCGGCCCAGCATAAATGTCTCTTCTAACATTTGGTCCTTTTGCTATTAAGCAATTAGTTTGATGTAAAACCATCCACCGGGTGTAAAAGAGTGGGCTCCTGTGCCAAATATGAGGTAACAGTCCACTTCCTCTCCTGTAGTCATACAAAGATTCAACCAAGAGCACCAGACCCACACTGTTTGTTTGCCAGGGCTGGTAAAGCTGATCGCCTAATTAGCAGAGAGCTTCTTCACCCAGCCAGAGGCAGACCCAGAAAAGGGCACATTAACAACTCAGAAAGGAAGGAGACAGGAGGAAGTATCTCCTAAGGGTGAGAAACCACGGGAGGGCAAGGAGGCCTGGTTGGGGGCGTTGGGGGTTCCCAGAGAAGAGCTCCAGCAACCTGGCAGACGCCTTTGCCTCTAATCTTGAAAGTCATTGGGAGCCATCTGAGAGAGTGGGGCGTTTAAGCGGTCAAGTTCGTCCACTTGAGGTGGATGATGCATTATTATCTCCTGGTCTTCCAAGACATCCTCTCCTGCAGCCACCAAATTCGTGAGGGATTTGCTGCGAACACACTGGAAATCCACATGGCGGCTCTTCCCCTCCTCCTTCTCCCACGACATCTGGATGAAGGGGCGCTGAACGTAATTGTAGATAACTTCAGACCGCCCGCCGGGCCTCCGCTTAACCTTCTCTTTACAGGTGGGGTAGCCTTCAATCCCAATGCGGATGTTCTTCAGGCCTCGCTCCTTTAACACCGTTTTAGCAACATCCCGATTCTCGATATACTTGAAGAATCTGTAGAGCTTGGAGCTGTAAAGAACTAACAAAACAAAGTCCAGGGTTAATCACAAAGACAGGGAGGGAGGCGGCAACCAGTAGGGAGCTATGTAACCCATGACACCCATGACGATGTCTGACCTTAACCCTCTCCCCGCCTCCAGCACCCCGCATGCTGGGATTCCTGGCATGTGACATCTATCAAAATTACAAAGCCCCAAGCTCTGGCATTCGATGTCTAGGAATATCCTACAGTGATGTGCAAAAGTACTGTTTAAAAGTCATCATGCAGGCTGGAGAGATGGCTCAGTGGTTAAGAGCACTGACTGTTCTTCCAGAGGTCCTGAGTTCAAATCCCAGCTATCACATGGTGACTCACAACCACCTGTAATGGGATCTGATGCCCTCTGCTGGTGTGTCTGAAGACAGCTACAGTGTACTCACATACATAAAGTAAATGAACCTTTAAAAGTCATCATGCATCTCATATTCACACATATATTCATATATATGCTTTCTATGTTATATACTTACACATATATGAATATGTATATACCTCCAGTGACCCATACAAGGCAAGTGAACTGTGGCACATTTATGAATGGAACACTGCAGAGTGTAAAGCTTTTTACATTCAGAGAACATACACAAAAGGACACTGGGTGCCGCAGGCTAAATCTCCTTGAAGGGCACATCCTTCCTTAAAAGGTGTGCCCATGACGCAGTGGGTGAGTGTGTCTGCCTGGGTGTGCAAGCTTGGGCTGGCTGGCTGGGTTCCAGGGATTCTGTCTCTGCCTCCCACATCACTAAAGGAGCTCTGGACTCCAGACAAGTGCTACCACATCCAGCTTTTGTCGGGTCTGGGGATCTGAGCCCAGGCCCTCACAACTTCATGCCAAGTGCTTTTCTTACCAGTCAATAACACTGAAATGAGAATGTAATTACCAACGCTAGGATCTGACAATGGCACCTACTGGGGAGGAGATAGAGGTCCCAACAGAGGTTAGACCTGTCCTGCTGGCTGTCCCTCCAGGTGCCTGTGCCCATCTCTAGCTGTCAGTGGTATCTGCACGGGCTCTAGGAAGCATTTTCTGGGGGAGTGGAGGGGGAGTCCTACTTTGGGAATACTCTTCCCCCATGGGTGGGGGGTGGTCTTCATCCCAGTCCACGGAGTCCTCGTCTGTTAGCACGACAATGTGACACTCTCGCTCGCCTTTCTTGGCACAGCCCACCATGATGGGCAGAATCAGTTCCTCGAGGTAGTGGTCAAACTGCTTGTGGGCACCATCGTTGGACAGCTCATGCAGTAAAGCACCTGGGGGAGGAGAGCGGAACGAACTGGTTCCTGTCCACACACATGCTAAGGAGATTTAAGCCCACAGCCCTCACAGAGGACACACAGGGAAGCAGCACGCCATGTGATAAGTAGTTTTACTTAGGCTCTTGGTGGTTAACAGATCCTTTCCTCACTGACACCCAGTGCCCCTGCCTGTCAGAGCTGACACCACAGTCCTACCCAAGAGCCAAGCAGGAGCTCAGAGCCCGGTTCCCAAGCACTGAGATCACAGGCGTGTCTCACATGCCTTGCTTACTGTCTGCCAGCGGAACCCTGAGTCCCTATGCTAGGTGAGCACTCTATCAAGTGAGCTACGCCCAGCCTCTTTGAGACAGGATGTTGCTCTGTGGCCTGCGCCAGCACTGAACTCATGGTGAGCCTCTTGTCTTCTGAGTGCTGGGGTGATGTTGTAAGCCACACTCCCCGGATGATGTGCTTATTCCACTTCCCCACAACCCGATGCAGGAGAAGCAATGGGTTAGTGAGTGAGCGGGACGTCCACCTTCCGGCAGTCCTCAGCCAACACACCACGTTCCTTCACTTCTGAGCAAAGGGAGAGCGTACTGGCTGAGTGTCCCCGACAGCTGTACTCACTCAGATCTTGACATCGGATAGTGTTGAAGTCAAAGTTAATGCAGAGATAGTCACACGTGTCTCTGAGATCTGGGATAGAGATGCCATCTGGGCAGTTAATGATGCCAGTTTTGTAATAATCCTGTGAACAGATCAGGAAGGAGAAATGTGAGCAAAGAAATGCACGGAAATGACTCCTCTAAGCCTAAGCACTCCTGCTGCATACTCCTCTGCTCTGGTGGACCCTGGAGTCACCTGGCTGGCACATTAGATGACAAAGTGGCTTCTGTCTGCCCAAGCTAAACAGAGCCTGACAACCAACTGAGCTCACGTAAGGACTTACGAGTCATAAGCAGCAAAGATAAGGGAAGGTGACGACTGCACACCAGGGACCCGAAAGTCAGTCACACAGTGTGTACCACTTAGGGCTGCAGCATGCAAGCACAAGCACGCACACCACGATGGAGGACAGAGAAGGACGCAGAGCCACATACCAGAACTGTGCGGAACACAGTGGCGCTGATCCCCTCTGCGATCTCGTACTCCCCTTTTTCATTGGGCCTTGTGAAGTTGTATTCTCTTCCTGGCCCAAACATCCTGAAAGACACCAGCAACAGATCACCTCCTCCAGCAGGGTCTGCAGAGGCAGCGATCTCTTCCTCTTCCATACATTACCCTACTCTCTTGCAGTATAATTTAAAAGCACAACCCTTCGACCTGACTGTCTTCAGAGGAATGTCACCTCAGGAAAGTCCTTCAGAGAAGAGGGAAAGAAGGGCGCATGGGTCTGTGGAGCAGACACTGCAGAGGCAGCTGCAGAGGGAGCTGTGGATGCCTCCCCTCTGCCCTAGAACCTGCCAGTGTAAACACCTCTCCTGGCTGCCCGTGCCTTTCCCCTTGTCCTGCCCAACATTTACTCGGCAGCACCCTGAGCTCTGCCTTCACCATTAACCTGTGAGGAATCGCCCACTCCAACAGGCTAGTGCAGCCACAGACTCAGAAAGGTGTGAGGCTCCTCTGCACCTTGACATATTTCAGTGAGGAAGCCTGTTCTCACCATCAACGCAGGATCTGGGTTACATTCCCAGCACCCACAGCGGCTCACAACCACCTGTAACTCCAGTCCCATCTGACACACTCTCTCCTGGCCTCTGCAGGCATTACATACATGTACTGCACAGACAAACCTGCAGGCAAAACACCAACACACACCAAGAAAGAATAAGCCAGCAACAGGCCAGGGCTCTAGCTCAGTAAAATTCTTGTTTTCCATGCGTAGGTTCCAGGTTCAATGTCCAGGACTGCTCATACACACACTCACTCAGACACAGACAGAGACAGAGACACACACAGACACACACACACATACACACACAGGCTATATAACTCAGAGTCCCCCTAAGTATTGATACTGTAAACCAGTCATAGTGATTTTAGCACTTGAGAGGTAGAGGCAGGAGCATCAGAGTTTAGAGCCAGCTTCAAACATAGTGAGTTCATGTCATGGGACTTCATCTCAAAAGGCAACAACAAACCCTACCCTGCCCCCACCAAAAAAATAAAAAAAATAACTACTAGAAATGGGTGAGTTTTTCTAGAACAGCTTCCCGGCTCCCGGGCCATGTGGATTATTTCTAACACTGCTCTGCACAGAAGGAGAACAGAACATGACCTGGGTCTCAACTTAGCAGCTCTGATCCATGCAGCTCAGAGAGCAAGGCCATGTGTTTACAGGGGGCAGGTCAAGGTTCAGCAGCTCCTGCAGCCCCTTCCCAGCCGCTGCCACGGAGCAGGGAGAGAGGAAAGTCAGCAGTGCACCGCAGTGCAGCTCTGCATCTGCTGCAAGGTCACACAACAGAGCACACTCACAAGCAAACTGTCGTACCTTCCCAACATGGTATCCGGATGAGCAGTGAAAATCTGAGGGTTTACCACAAAGCGCGTGCCGTCCACAAGAAGTGTCACTTTCTCCGGGGGCTGAGAGTGAGAGCTGCCTCCGAAACCCAAGCCACCGCCGTTTCCAAATCTCTCCGGAACAACGAAGGGCTCGTGGCTCCGCTTGCTCCCACTCTGGAAGCACGAGCCCTTGCTGTCTTCAGGAAGCGGCATTATGTGAGGATACTGAAGGCTTGCTGCTGCCTGAGGGGCATAGTCTGAAAGATCAGACAAAAAACCAAGTCACTTAAGGGCTAAAGTCTACAGAAAAATGTCTGCTCTAAAACAGCAACCAATGAACAACCACCTAGTCATAGGTGTTCACAGCCTAAAACACTAGCCTAGAGAAAACTAAAGACAAACCAGACACTTGAAAGCCAGGCAGACAGATCTCTGAATGTGAGGCTAGCCTGGTCTACAGAGTGAGTTCCAGGATAGCAAGAGCTACAAAGAGAGAAACCTTGTCTTGGAAAACCAAACCTAAACAAACAAACAAATAAACAACTCCTCTCACAAAACTAGAGTCTCAGGATGGACCCTGATAACTTCTTTCCATGTATGTGTGGTATGGGGTTGGGGGAGACCAAAGGCAGAAGCACCCACACTTTAGAGCAACTGCAGTTTTAAAGTAAACACAGCACAGAGGGAAAGCTGGGACAGAAGAGCAGGGCTCTGGTGGCCCGCAGTCTCTATCACTTGTTTTCAGTTTCGTCTCCATCTCTAAATAATACCTTACATCTGCTGTGCACATTCTTCAAGTGCTTGTGGGTTATGTGAGTGTCTGCAAGTGCCCAAGGAGACCGGAGGAGGGCGTCAGACTCCTGGGAGCCCTCTGGAAGAGCAGGAAGTACTCTCAGCTGAGCAGTCTCTCTAGCCCCGTAGTTATTACTTTTGAGGCAAGGCCTCATGAAGTCTAAGCTGGCCTTAAGTTCACTGTGTAGCTGAAGATAGCCTCTGACTTCTGATCCTCCCCCACCGAGCTCTGAGTGCTGGGATTAGAGCGTGCTCCGGCACACTCAGTCACAGCACTGGGAATGGTAGCCAGGGCTCTGTGTCTGTCCGGTTCTGTGTTCTACTTACTGTAGGCTCAGCTACAGCCCAGCACTGCCGTATTTTAGGAACTTACTACTACTGTATGCTAAAACTCAATTTTCACAGTCTACATTTTTATTCTACAAAGTTGCTTTTTTGTTTTTTAATTTGCCAGAAAGAAAGTCTTTATCTAACTCATTACTCTTCCTAGAACTTCTCAGAACCAACCATCCTCACGGTGTTAGAGAATCTCCAAGCACCACATCAGCTTCTGGACTGCCACACTTTGCTGTCGGCAGCAAATGCATGTGGCCTTAGGATTTATTCTTGGGATCTCATCCTTTTGTCCTAACATCCAAAAGCCATTCTCTTTAAATTAACTATTTAAAATTCCTCTCCTCCACTTTTGAGACAGGGCCTTGTGTAGCCTGGGCTGCCCTTACACTAACACCGAGTCTGAGGATAACTCGGAACTTCTTTGGGACCCTCATCTCCCCTCCCCCAGTGGTGGGATTGCAGGCATGTGACACCACATGTGGTTTACACGGTACCGAGGACCAGCATGTAAACAGCAAGCGTTTCTCTGGTCAACCCTGGGACAGTTCATTGTTAGTACGAACATTTGCCTTTTATCTCTAACAAACCATAAAATTATCTGTAGACTAAAGACTTGTTTTAAAGTTAAGTCTGTCTAAAATTTGCAAGAGGCATCTGTACGGGCAGCCAATGAGGTGGCCCAGTGAGTAAGGTGCTTGCCACGCACTTGACAGCTGCAGTTTGAGTTCCTGAACCTTGGAAAGGTGTGAGGAGAGAACTGACTCCATGAAGTTGCCCTCTGGTCACTGTGAGAATGTGCATGCTACAACACGAATAAAACTTTATTAACAAGCCGGGCAGTGGTGGCGCACGCCTTTGATCCCAGCACTTGGGAGGCAGAGGCAGGCGGATTTCTGAGTTCGAGGCCAGCCTGGTCTACAGAGTGAGTTCCAGGACAGCCAGAACTACACAGAGAAACCCTGTCTCGAAAAACCAAAAAAAAAAAAAAAAAAAAAAAAACAAACTTTATTAACAAGGAGCTGCTGCTCAGTTGGAAATTTACTCAGCATGTACAAAGCCCTGCGTTTGATCCCAGTACTACCTCAGCACTGGGGAAGTGGAGGCAAGAGGATCAGAAGTGCAAGGTCAGCTACCTAAAAAGGGAGGCCAACCTGGGCACCCTGAGACCTTGTCTCAAAAACAAAACAAAACATCCCCTCCCTCAACACACACATACACACTCAATAAAACTGTAAATCATAACAAAAATAGGTTGCAGCCACATTGGACAATTTTGTAATACTATGGGCTGGAGAGCTGGCTCAGTGGTTAAAAGCACTGCATGCTCAACCAGAGGACCTGGGTTCAATCCCCAGCACCCACATGGTGGCTCACAACCATCTGTAACTTCAGTTCCAGGAGATCTGATGCCCCTTTTTGACCTCCATGGACACCAGACATATAGACAGAGCACTCGTATATGCAAAATTATTAAGATAAATTAATATGTATGCAAATTTTTATGTATCTCTACTCAGTAAACTGTAGTTGCCTTTTTAAAGTTATAGGCTGAAAAATATGATAAAACATTCAGCCAGTTAAGAATTAGCCAACTGAGCCCAGTGTGGTGATCCGCGCCTTTGATCCCAGCATTCAGGAGGCAGCGGCAGGTGAATCTCTGAGTTTAAGACCAGCCTGGTCTACAGAGTGAGTTCCAGGACAGCCAGGGCTACACCAAGAGACCGTCTCCAAAACCAAAACCAAACACACCAAATACCTGAGTTCCAGTTTACAAGCAACAGTTAGTTAGGGTGTGATGGTGTGTATGCCTGCCATCCCCAGGAGGCAGAGGCAAGAGGGCTGCGGAGTGCAAGAGCCTGGTCCACAGTGCGAAAGCCAGCGAGCCACGGTGAAGACTCCATCTAAGGGCCTGCCCACAACAACTTAGCAGGAGCTGTCTTGCCATTAGCACCTGGATCCAGAGCCCTCTGAGGACGGGCGACTATGAACAATTCTGTCCACGCCATTCATGAACTCTCATGGAGTAGATGGTAAGGACCAGAGCTAAGGCACCCTGCCTCCTGGCTCCAAACGTGTAGCCATTTGTCTTACACCCTCACTCCAGGTGGACAGGCCATGCTGACTGGAGGTTTTCTATGGTGGTCAGCTGGATACACCGTGACAGGTATGCTAAGCCAATGAACTTAGTCTATGCTCACGTTAACAACCTGCATTCTGGGTGAGAGCCCCCCAGTCGCTGTACCTTCACTCCTGGCAGCTAGGGGACAAGTGAGACTATGAAGACCAGAGGACCCCGAGCTGCTGCTGGCTTTCTCTTGAGTGGCAGCTAAGGCCTCATCTCCTAGGAAGCTGAGCTCTGGCTGCAATAACAAGTCGTCATCACTGCCCTGGAGAACATTCATTCTTAGTCAGAAAGGAAGCCTGGAAGACAAGGAACGGGTATGATTTAGAAGTCAGAAAACAGGCTCCTGTGGACTTCCATGGTTTACAGTGGTTGGTAAAAGCCATCTGTAACACTGGTGGACCTAGGTGGTGTTTTACCAACTCCTACGAATTGGTGTACTTGTTTTAGGGAACGTTTTTTGTTTTGTTTTGAGATAATGACTCTCTTCGTAGTCCTGGATGTCCTCAAACTCAGAGATCTCCCTCCCGAGTACAGACCTTCAAAGCATACACCACCATGCAGGCTAGGTACTACGAATTCTACATATTACGTGGTAGAACATAATTCAGTGTCATCCATGTCACAAATCAAGAAGCAGGGAGAGTTCAATAGCTGAAAGTCTATTTTTTTAAAATGGCATATGCATGTCTGCAGCTATCATGCATCAAACACCACAACCACAACGCCATACGAAAGTGAGCAGTGACTAACACAGACACTCAGAACTGTCCAAGGGACTAAGAATAAAACCAACAGCAAGTGCTCGGCGGTAGAGAGGACATCTAGAGCCACCTCTGCCTCAGGCTCAGGAACGTCTCAGCAGCAGGAGTGGGGAGAATGTAAGACCGAAGGTGACCGTCTCTGAGAAACACACGTGTCCTCAGCCAGACAGGACTGCTGTATACATCAACAGCTCTACCAAGCCAGTTAAAGCGTAGAGCATGAGTGGGGAGGAGGCCACAGGCAGCATGCCCATGCTCCGGGCGATGACCCCACATGTCCCGCACCACACGGCAGCTCTACTTAGGCTCAGAAGCATGAAGCTGGGAGGGAGAGGTGATAGGGAGGACCTAGGGGCGTCGCAGGGAAAGTATGGGGTGAACACGATCAACACACACTGTGTACACCGTGTTCGCCAATCAATTTTTCAAAGACTACATAAAAATAATAAGAAAAAGGGGCTGGAGGATGCCCAGTTAGGAGTGCACGCCACTCTTACAGAGAATCCCACTTTGCTTTGCGGCACCTGCAGTAAGTGGTTGGCTCCTCTGTAACTCCATCTCTGATGCTGATTTCTGGCTCCTACAGGCTCCTGCACTTACCGTGCACACACCCACAGACACCAGCAAGTACACGTAACTTAAATAAGCTAACACACAAACACTGACTTGTACTAAGTTCTTTTCACCTTCTCTTGGTAGAGAGCTTACTAAACACAAACAGGCCCAAAGCCCAGTCCCCACCCTCAGGCACCACAGACAACAAAAGTTCAATTGAAAAACAGAGGGCTCAGCAGGTAAAGGCTCTTGCCCAAGGTAACAGCTCGAGTTTGATACCAGAACCACAGGGAGGAAATAGATAACCTGCAAGTTGTCCTCTGACCTCCACGTGCAGACTATGACATGAGCGTGCATGCCACCCCCCCAAAAGAGTGTAATAAACAACTTCATAAAAAAATACTGAAATCGAAGTTAGTTTTTAAAAACAGATGAAGAAAATCTAAAAGCTCTCTAGGACTAATCGAGAAGAAACAGCGGTGATGGTTACACAACTTGCGGCTGAGATGACTGTTGGCTGAGAGCACTGCTGCTCTGCAGAGGACCTGAGTTCTGTTCCCGGCACCCACATGGTAGCTCCCATCCAGGGGATCTGATGACCTCATGTCAAGGGAAGAGCATTCGTGTGGTAAAGGCATAGAATACCCCGACTCCCCAAAACAAACTGCCAACTAGGACACCCACTAAACCTGACTATGAGGAGACCGGCGTCGACGGTCCTGGACACGGCTCACACGTGTAACTTCTACAACCCGACCTTTATTAAGTCTTTCCTAAAGTGAATCTCCTACAAGCGGAGTGCTAACTCCACGGGTTTGTAAGCCAGCCATCTGCGTGTTCTTATCTTTTCCCGACTTATTCAAGCTTCCTTCCAAGATTTATCTCAGCACTTTCATCACTGTTGTTTACAGTGAGAACACACATTTCCTGCAACCTCCCATGAGACACTGGCTCTGCGGCCACATCCGAGTCTCTCCGTTTTCTTCACCCCTTTATATCTCCTCTCTGCACCGTTTCCTCTCTGAAGCATTAAAAGATATAACTAGAGCAGGAAAGGCAGCAGGCTAGACTAGGAATCCTCCTTCTATCACCTCAGACTCTTGTTTGGAAGCAGGAAAGAGAATGGGAAGAAAAAAAAAAGTACAGAATGCGGTAAGGACCAAACCTAGTGGCTCACAGGCACGCGGAGCAGTTGCCGGACCATTGAGTTCCATCCCTAGCCTGCCTTGGCGTCTTTACCTGAAAGACTAGAGGCTGTGCTAGGTAAACTTAGAGTGTGCTCCCTTATCCTTTAAGGTTCAAATTTCAATGGCTTTCCCATCTTAAATCATTTAACATCCAAACAGGTCCCTTCGGCTTCTCACTCCAGTTAGCCATGGGAGCTTGGGGAGATCCCATTTGTGGCAGGTGAGAAGCACGAAGGGGAAAAATCAGGAAGCTCAGCACTACAGAAAGGCACACCATTTTGTAAACCATCTCCCAACAACTACAAAAAACCATCAATAAGTGACCATTCATCCAAAGACACCAAAGCCAAGAAAACCGCCAAAACCTCCTGGCTAACTTTAAGGTCACCTGTGGAGTCTATCTCAAGAGACATCAAGATGTAGAAAACACCTTTGGCAGTCATCCGACCCTCATTTCTGCCAGACAGCAAGGGAATTCTGGGATACTGTCTCTAAAATGACTTACTTCAGTTCCTCTGCGTAAGATAGGCATCACTCAGATATTCTGTATATTCAGTGAACTGATACCCAGAACAACTAAAAGCCCACAAGTACCACTGATGCTGGCACCAGAGAATCAGAGACCTCCAGGTTATGAGAATTACACGCTCGAGCTCCCTGGCTGGTACTATGGGGAGGAAGACAGAGAGCTGGGGAAGGAAGCTATGACCTGAAGGTAAGCTCAAGCTTCCATGGTCCTACCAACAGGCTTCTGAGAGAAACAAGCCGGGTTAGCCTGATCCAAGCCTTCTTTCTCCCACCAAGGCAATAACAGGATATGGATAAAAGCCATTTCCTGCTCTGATGTCAGGGCTCCAGAAAACACTATCCTTCCTCACACACTCTAATTTAGAGTCAGGGCTTTCTGACTCCCGACAGTTTAGGAACAGGAGAAGAGTGAGTCAACAGAAAGAAAAAGACATCAGACAGTTTTTACAATTCTCGGCCAAACTAATAGTGGTTTCCTAAGGTCTGGTTCTTGGCTTACCAAGGCAGCCCAAGGAGGGTGGGTGCCTGTCAACACTGCAGACTCAGCGGCCCACCCCAGGCTTCTAGAATTAATTTCTGGGAGCCTGCAAAACACGTTTGAGAACTGCAACTTTAAGATTTTTTGTTTTTGTTCTTCTGGAGTCGCATTGACGTTCTAATTCACGATTCGTCACAACTAATATCATTCCAACACTTTGTCTGGCAGATCATTTAAAAAGCAACCTCAGATTTCTAGGTAAACAACGACCTATCAGCAAACGGACACCGCGAAAGGGCTTAGAGAGATATTTTCTTAAGTTGGTCAGAGTTCCTTGCCCGTCTGTTAGTTCGTCTGCTGAACTCTCACTTTAAAAAGATCAGATTTACTTCAAGATGGTAAATCGGCCCAATCCAGGAAATCTTCAGAAAGAATGACAAACTCCCACAACGGGTAGGGGTCCCGACCGTGCAAACCTGACGACACTGTCTGCTATAAAAAGTTCTTATCTGCGTGGAAAAAAAAAAATCCCCCGGTTCTGCACTCAGCCTAGGATGACGACAGAGGGGCGACAGGATCCGACAGAAGGTTCCAGAGCTTCGGGAGAAGCTCGACCGACCTTCCCCAGCCTGGGCTACCGGTACCCCGCGAGGTCTGTCGGCCGGTTCACCGGGCTTCTCCTTTCTCCTAAGGCCGGGGAGGAGCCCGCGCGGGGCCTCTCAGGCCGCGGCGTCGCGCCCGCCGCCATCATCAGCCCGCGCCGCCGCCCAGCCTGCCACCCGGCTGCCCGCCACTCACCGGCCGCTTGCTGCCACGCTGTCGGCCACCGGAGCCCCGGGAGCCACCGACCAGCTCCGGCCACCGCGCGCCCCCGCCCCGGCCGCGGAGACGCGGCTGAGTCACCCGGCCTTTCAAAACAAGAGTCCCGCCCCTCACCCCCGCGCGGGGCATGCCGGGAGGGCCGCGCGCCACGCCACGCCCCCCGCCGCGTACTAGGCCACAGGCCGGGGCCTCGCCTGCTGGGTCCGCCCGGGACCCCGCCGCTTGCCCCGGGCAGCCGGGGTAGGGCGCGCCGCCCACGCTTGCGCTCCATCACTAAAGGGCTAAGACGGGAAAGCGAGCTGCGGACTTGACGGTGAAAGAGGCTGGGTAGCCTCGGGACGCGGGATGCTCACGGGAAGATGAGCCTCGCCTTTTGTGTGGCGGATGGATATGAAGTGCAGCCCAAAGGCAGAAAGATAAACAACATCAAAAAGAACAAAAGATGGAGAAAGGAAAAGAACAAAAATGGAACACCTGGAAGCAAACTATTAGAAAGCTGGTTGTGTTCGCCGCAGGCTCGAGGCCTGTGAAACGCACAGGGGAACCCTGAGAGGAAGAACCTGGCTCCATCTCTCCCTGTCACGAGGACTTGGTGGCTTTTGTACTTCAAAAAAGTCATCAGACCAGTTGATTACACAATCGCAACGATTGCACAAACTTCTGGTTCCGGGTGTTTCGTTCTTTTGAGGTTTTGCTTGGTTTAACATTTATTTGCCTTCTCCCCCTCCCCGGCTCTCCACTCTAATACATGAGGTGTCCTTATTTTGTTTTTTTGAGACAGTCTCCTTTATCCCAGGTTGGCCTCGCACCTCTGATCCGACCTCCACTGTGTGAGTGATGGAGTTACAAACATCTACCATAGCTGGTTTGTGCAGGGCTCGGGTGTAACCCAGGGTTTCATGCACCTACCAGTTGGGCTGCACCTCCAGCCCCGTGTTGTTTTGTTTTGTTGCGATTGGACGCCACAGAGGGTCTAGAATTTGCTGTGTAGCCAAGGATGACTTTGGGGTCCTCATCCTCCTGTCTCCATCTCGCAAGCGCTGACAATATTCTACTTTAAAACTGCTGCCGAGCACCAAATAAACTAATAAAACCACGCAGAAAAATATAGGGAATGCCTGTGTGCACCGCATTGAACACCTGTAATCCTAGCAATTGGGGGGTAAAGGCGGGACGATCAGGAAATCAAGGTCGTCCTTATTTGGCTCATGTTCCCACTGTGGTGTGTGTATCCACTTTGCCCAGTTTCCCCTTCCCCCTTACCACCCATCACTGAGGAAGTCAGGGAACCCAGTCAGGAAACTGGAGCCAAAGGTTATGCAAGAGGGCTACTAACTAGCTCGGTCCCCATGGCTTGCTTAGTTTTCTTATACAACCCATGGCCTTGCTCAGGGGTGGCATTATCCACAGTGAGCAGGGTCCTCCACATCAATCATTAAATTAAAAAAAAAAAAATCCCACAGTCATCCGTATCAGGACAATCTGAGGAAGGCAATGCTTCAAAGGAGGTTCCCTCTCCCAAAGGGACTCCAGTATGTGACAAAAACCAACCAGCACAGTTAAGTAACAAGTTTGAGGCCAGCCTGGATTTCAGTTTCCCACCTCAGTCAGCATTCTGATAAAAACACTTAGCAACAAAAGTCTGGTGGTGGAGGCGCACGCCTTTTAATCCCAGCCCTCAGAGACAGGTGGAACTCTGTGAGTTCGAGGCCAGCCTGATCTACAAAGTGAATTCCAAGACAGCCAGGGCTACACAGAGAAACCCTGTCTCAAAACAAGCCAAACACAAATACCACCACCACCACCACCATCATCACCGCTACCTACCTCACAAAAAAGCCAACACAGTAATGAGATCATGCACTGGCATCTCTGGGCCTTGGAACTACAGAGAACACGCTCACTGATAAAATTTCCTCCCAGAAGTTTCCTCTTCTGCTCCTGTGCCCCTGCCCTGCCCCCTGTGCAGTCTCCACACCAACGGAGGGACTGCTGCCTTTCTTATTCTGAATATAGGACAATCAACTTCCGATTCCTTTTATGTCTGAGCGACCCTTGCACATCCTGAGCCAACACTTAACACCTGTTACCTACCATCCAAAGGTAATAAGAGATAACACATCTTTAATAGTTAAGATTAAAAGGGTTGCCCTTTGATTAAATTTCATGATCAGTGTATCAGCCAAGACACTGATTTTGGATGAATATCAATTTATAAGCAGCATATGAAAAATTATAAAGAATTATTTATGTATATGAGAACACTGTAGCTGCCTTCAGACGCACTAGAAGAAGGGAAGGCATCAGATCCCATTACAGATATTTGTGAGCCACCTTGAGGTTGCTGGGAATTGAACTCAGGACCTCTGGAAGAGCAGTCAGTGCTCTTAACCACTGAGCCATCTCTCCAGCCTGAGAAATGTGTATTAATGCTGACTTTTGTCACTTTGATTTAACTGTGTCCCCAAATGTCTGAACTAGATTTATCATCTGAGACTGTAACTCTTTCTAAAGCCAGATAGGCAGGTCTGGGACTTTCATTGTTCCTAATGGCTGGCTTGAAAGGCCACACAGGTTCACATTCAACTAATGGGGTTAGTACATTTCCTAAAATATTACACCTGCTGCCAGTAAATACTATAGAACGTTGAAAATTCTTCGTGATGTTTCACAACCCTTAAAACTCCTAACCAACCAAGGGAGGAAGGTTTTATCATGCAGATTTACACATAAGGAAAACAAGACCTAAACAAGTAGTGTTCTAGGCTATTAAACTACTGGGTACTGTTTATAGGAGGCTCAGCCAGGTCACGTGACCCTAGTTCCATCTCCTGGCTCCATGGAGAACTCCTCCATGTTCCTAATAAGTAGAGACTTTGCTTGTTATTTATTTATTTAGAGAGAGTCTCTATAACCTGGGTTGGCCTAGAATTCACTTTGTAGTTTATGCTGGATTCATACTTGTGACAATCCTCCTGCCTCAACCCCCTGATTACTAAAATTACACACATTTACCACCATGCTCAGCTGGTAAAGTAATTGCTACAGAAGCATGGCAACCTGGGTTTGGATCTGTAAAGAGCCAAGTACATCAGCATATGCTGTACCCTAGCTCTAGATATGGGACGATCCCTGGGGCTTTCTGTCCAGACAGTCTAGTTAGGTTATTTAAAGAGAGAACTAAATGCACTAAGAAAAAAAACCAAGTTGCCAGATGGTGGTGGCACACACTTTTAATATAAGCACTCGGAAGGCAGAGGCAGGCAGATTTCTGTGAGTTCAAGGCTAGCCCAGTCTACACAGAGAAAATCTGTCTTGAAAAACAGAAGGGAAAGAAAAGAAAAGTTAAGGCCAGTGAAATGCCTCAGCTGAAGACACTTGGTACAAAGCCAAGGTACCCAGGGTTCAATCCTTGGGACCTACATGAGGGAAAGAGAGATCCAGTTCTAGAGTTGCCTTCTGACCTCCATACAATGAAAACACACAAAATAAGTAAATGTAACTTTAAAAATTAAAAGAGAGGGATGGAGAGATGGCTCAGAGGTTAAGAGCACTGTCTGCTCTTCCAGAGGTCCTGAGTTTGATTCCCAGCACCAACATGGCAGCTCACAACCATCTGTAACTCCAATCCCAGGGGAGCTGATGACTCTTCTGTCCTTCATGGGCTCCTCCTGCATCCATATAGGCCAAACACATACACGTAAAATTAAGCAAATAGTTATAAATATAGGGATCAATAAAAAGATAATGAACGGTAGCCCAGAGGGCAAGCTTTAAACACTGCACTCTTTACTTTTGAAGAAGGCAAGAACTCATCCTAGAGTTGACTGTTTAGAAACCACAGATGCCCAGTTGGAGCGCCCAGAACCAAGGTTACCTCTGCAAGTCAGAGTCCTGTAGGGAGTAGAATGGGGAAACCAGGAAATGTGAACGAGACGCCAACGCAGGCTGGCTGGAGAAGTCTTTATTTCTCCTTTCCCTGGTTGCTAGTTCACAGACACACTTGAGTCCAAGCCCATGTGTGAGTCAGTCACAACGGCTCGTGTTTGTGACTATACAGTTCTTATTCTCTCTCCCTCTTTTAAATTTTTTAAAAATTTATTTATTTTACTTACGTGAGTACACTGTCGCTGTCTTCAGACACACCAGAAGAGGGCATCAGATCCCATCACACATGGTTGTGAGCCACCATGTGGTTGCTGGGAATTGAACTCAGGACCTTTGGAAGAGCAGTCAGCACTCTTAACCAGTGAGCCATCTCTCTAGCCCCAGTTCTTATTCTCAAACCCAATATTGGATACTGGTAAGGGTTTTGTTACCTCATTATGAATTTTTCTTTTTTTTTTTAATGCAGCCAAGTCAATTGTAGCTTTATACACACTTTAAAAGATTTATTTATTTATTTATTTATTTATTTTAAAAATTCCTTTTCTATTTTATGTGTATGGGTGTTTTGCCTATATATATGTCAACGTGCTAGGTACCTGCAATGCTTGTAGAGGCCAAAAGAGGGCATCAGATCCCCTGGAGCTGGAGTTACCACCAATCTTGAACCACCATGTGGGTGCTGGGAATTGAACTAGGGTCCTCTGGAAGAACAGCACAGTGTTCTTAACTGCTAAGCCATCTCTCCAGCCCCTATGTTATATGAGTTTAAATAGACTTTATTTTAAAAAGAAAATGAAAATTTCAAGCCTTCAAATATACATTTGTCAAACTAGGATTACAGGCAGTGGACTTCACTTTCAATCATTCAAAACCACAGTAGGAGGCCGGAAAGTGAGTTCGAGGTCACCCTGGGATACTCAAAACTCTGTCACTAAATACCTAAGTCTCAACCTTGTCACAACAAAATGTCTTTACCAACAGTCTGTCATGGGGACTTGAGCAGTCTCAAAAAGAACCAAGAAGTGAAGCCAACGAGGTTGCTGCTGAGTCTTGGCAGCTGTGTCCCTTGGCAGTTAAACATCCTCGAAGCTGGAGACTTGATTCACAAAAAGAAACCCGGATGATTTCCCAATAACATCCTCACCCGCACTAAATTTTGCAGAAAGCCATGCAGGGCCACTGTGTTCTCAGCCACACATCCACAGCGCTACTGAGTCCCCAGAGAGGAACCAGGAACTGCCATTCCAAAGTCTCCAGATGCTGATGGGTACCCGGCGAGCTCCTCTCTCCGCTCTCACTCGACTTGGGCTTGACTGAGCCCTTGTCCTTCCACTCACCCTGTGGTGTCCAGACACCACCGCATACCATCCGGGGCACCGGAAGCTCCGCTTCACAGGTGTGGACCACATACAGATCTCGAGCCATGACCAGGCTGAGAGGAGCCATGGATTTCTTGGATGGCGCTGGTGCAGCTGGCCCGGAGTATCATAGGGACCCACAGACTCGGTTGGGTTGCTAGCCATACCCTGAGGCAAGACCTTCCATTGATATCTCTATCATGGGTTCTCTAAAGTTTATAGCGGGAACACTAAAAGCAAAGCACTTTCTGTCTTCAGAATGCAAGAAACAATCTTTTAAACCTATAACTATTTTATAATAGCCTAAAGGTATGGCCACCGGTGTGGGCAGCCCCGGTGGTAAGGCTCCCATCAGAATCATGGTTGTGTCAACAGCCCTCAAGTCTTACAACAATGTCCACTTTCCTGATTTTTTTCTTGTTGATAAATATTGGGATATTCCAGAGAGAGTTACTTTCCTCTAAATGTCCAGGCTGTTGTTG
This sequence comes from Grammomys surdaster, assembly GCF_004785775.1. Classification (NCBI taxonomy): domain Eukaryota; kingdom Metazoa; phylum Chordata; class Mammalia; order Rodentia; family Muridae; genus Grammomys; species Grammomys surdaster. Next base: position 147,098 of record NW_021604628.1, on the reverse strand, counting down.
CTCCTGCATTAGCAACTGGGCAGCTTGTAATTTTTCGGTGGTTAGGGACCACTGATCCACCCAGACGGGCGAGTCCCCCTTCCAGGTGATGGGATCAGCACAACACCCTAGGGGTGCAGCTGAATCAACAGCCCCCATCAAAAATACCCCAAGCTGCTTCTTCCAGGGTTACCATGGACCTCAGAAGGATGAGTAATCCCATCTTCACTTTTTCCTAACCCTTTCCCCGGGAAGGTTATCATTTGAGCTGTGATTACTTCATTAGGGCTGCAAATAATCCATCCCATCTGGGATAACAGATCTCGGCTCCAGAGATTAATGGGAAGGCCCTGGATGACATAGGGTTGTGTACTTCCTGTATTTCCTTCTTTATCTTCCTAAGTCAGTACCTTAGCGCTTTGTTGTGGGTTTTGACTTTGGCCAATACCTCTTAGATTGGTCAAGGTTGGGGTCAGAGACGAGATGGCCGGCCATTCACTTTGTTTTATGATAGTCACATTAGCCCCTGTATCAACCAAGCCTTGGAATGCCTTTCCATCAAGCCATATTGTCATTATAGGTTTTTGTTTAACTGTAGATTGTACCCAGTGAGGTCTGTCTTCTTCCTGTAGGGTCTAATGGCCGCCTGGCAGGCAGAATTGGCATTTTCATATGCAAACTGTTTCACATAATCTACACCTGCCTCCACATTACCAAAAATCCTCCCTGCTCTTGTCATTAATCAATAAACAAAATCAGAAAATCGTTCATTAAGTCCTTGTCTGATTGCTGTCAAACATGCACCAGGGTCTCCCTTTACCGGGAGTTTGCGCCAAGCCTTCATGGCTGCGTTTTGGATTTAAGCAAATAAGCCTGGGTCATATTGCATCTGGTTATCACTTGAAGCAAATTGCCCTTCTCCCACTAAGGCATCAAAGGACCAACCATTGCCTGCCTGAACGTTTCTCCTAGCTGTCTCTACAATTCTCATGATACTCTGATTTCCAAATAAGATGATCACCACCACTAAGAACTGCTCTCACTAGAGTATCCCAACCACCAGGAGTCAGCCACTCCTCTTCAGCAGATTCTAAGATTGCAAGAGTAAAAGGAGCAGTGGCACTGTATTGTGACATTGTATTTTTAATTCTTTAATGATTTGAAAATTAAATTCTGTGTGATGTCTCCAGGCAACCTTTTGAGCATCTGTGGTCTCTAATACAGGGAAGGCCTCAGCCTCTCCCTCCTCTGGTTGATCTAAAGCCAGAGGGCCGTCTTTTGACTCTGAATCGAGGAACTCAAGGACCCAGGGGATTTTTGTGGGTGGTCTTGCCTTCAAGAGATATCTTCCCTGTCTTTAACTTTTATAGCTAATTCAGTCCTGATGCTCTTCTTCTAACTCTATTTGTTGTTTAAGGAAAAAAATCTTTTCCTGTAACTCCTTTCTGGGATCTACAACCACCATCCCCATAGTGGGAGCATTTGAAGGCAGAGGCGCATATGGAAGGGGCCTTCGTGAAGAGGGCCATTCAGGGTAATATTTGGCCACCTCTTCCTCTAGGTCGTCTCAGTCTGACCCTAACAAATCCTCATCAACCTTTGGTCGTATTTTGGATCTATGCATTTTATCTTTTTCCTTTGAACAGTTGAGTCATTTCTTTCTTGGATTCTCTGCCTCTAAAGTCTGATCCAAATTTTGGGGCCTATTGAATGACCTTTGAGAGGTCGTTCCCTTATCATCATCACTATCTAGAGAAATTAAATCTATTTCTTCCTTAGAAGAATCAACCTTTTCTTTTTTTTTCTTTTCCTTTTTCTTTCTTTTCACTAAATTTAAAATTTTTTTCACCCTCTTCAACAACCGCCGCTATTGCTATCGACGGACACTTTGTTGAGATCATTTCATTTATCAAGTTCCAATATGAGAAGACAGTAACTGGGACCTTTTCAGGCCCAAATGTCCTGTAAAAATCTTTAAGTGCATCTCCAGCTCCATGTCATCTTTTTTATCAATGGTTCCTTCTTGGGGGAAACCAGGGACATAACTCTCTAATTAAAAAAAAAATGACAACAAATGCTGAATATTCACCTTTCCTCCGCGTGTCTTTAAAGCCTTCCTCATCTGTTCCACATATACTTCACACTGATTTATTCCTTACCCCATTTTCTTTACTATAACTTACCAGTCTCAATGCAATCACCTTTGTTTCACTTCTTAATTTTCGGTCTACCCTTCTTCCAGTAAAGTCCCTTACAGGGTCTCTCATTCTCGATGCCCCACGCCAGATGACCCGGTCAGTCAACCAGGTCTGCAAGGGAGATAGTGGGGATGGAGGGGTAAGAGATGAGAGAACAGAGACAAGACAGTTGTCTGATCAAGGCTCGTTTCTTGAAAGGCAATGGTGGGTATAAAAGCACAAGCAGGGAAGTGCAGCTGGAGACACTTAACCATGAGTGCCTTGCAGCTGGGGGCACTAAACAGCAAGTCCAGGCTATGTCTGAGAAAAACAAGATGTTTATCAGAGTGTGCTCAGCTGTTGTGGGCTGCTTACAAAAGTATCATGCTCGAGAAACAAGTCTCTTGTCAGGGTAAAAAAGTATCAATGTGCAAATATATGACCCAAGATGGTTGCAAAAAATGATAGCCGCTTTCAGCTAGGAGTTGATTCCCAACAACTTCTCTCGAAGAAGACCCAGGTTCGGATCCCAGCACCCATGTATCAGGTCACAATCCTAGGGGATTTGCCTCTCTCTTTTCCCCTCCGAGGGGACTGACTGCTTCTGGTGCACATACATGTACAAAGCAGGCAAAATATCTGTATGTAAAATAAGTTTTAAAGAAAATAAAAACATGGCCGGGCAGTGGTGGTTTTAATCCCAGAACTTGGGAGGCAGAGGCAGGTGGATTTCTGAGTTTGAGGCCAGCCTGGTCTATTGAGTGAATTCTAGGACAACCCGGGCTATAACAGAAACCCTGTCTCAAAAAACCAAAAAAAAAAAAAAAAAAAGAGAGAGAGAGAGAGAGAAAGAAAGGAAGAAAGGAAGGAAGGAAGGAAGGAAGAAAAGAAAAACACATTTAAGAGTACGGTCTCCCGTTTCTCACCCACAGACAGGACTCATGTGTTTGTGGGGAAAATCACTCATATTAATGCATTGCTGTTCATTTAACACACACCAAACATTTCCTGGGAACCCCGTGTGAGGATGTATTTTCCAAGAGAAAAAAACAACAACAAATCACACCCAATAGCATTGTTTATAAACCTAAAGAAGTTCTGTATCCAACTTTCTTTTTTGTTGTTGTTTTTGTTTTTTTGTTTGTTTTTTCAAGACAGGGTTTCTCTGTATAGCCCGGGGTGTCCTGGAACTCATTCTGTAGACCAGGCTGGCCTCAAACTCAGAAATCCACCTGTCTCTGCCTCCCAAGTGCTGGGATTAAAGGTGTGCGCCACCACTGCTGGCTGTATCGGGCTTTCAAAGTAACATTGTTACAGATCACTATGGGCAAACAAACTTCTTCAGAGAAGTACGTGACCCAACTTGTTTGTCTGCAGCTCGTTCCAGCTATGCCAAGGAACCCAGGTAAGGCATTAACATCAAGCTCAGGTAAATATTTACTTTTAATATATGTGCTTTTTATCAGTATTGGGAATATAAACTAGGATGTTAAATGCATTGTTTAAAAATTAAAGTAATGGAGAGATGGCTCAGTAGTTAAGGGTAAGGTTTTGTGCTTGCAGAGGGACTAGGGTTTGATCCCTAGCACCTCATGGTGGCTCACAGCTGTCTGTAACTCCAGGGAAACTGGAACCCACTTTCATGAGGCCTCTAAGGGCATTCCCCATACCACATAAGCATAAATGAAACATAAGTTTTTTAAAATAAAAATTAACCGCAGGAAGATGGGTAAACTTATTCATCTCTTTGTTTTAAAAAAAAAAAATTATTAGCTCCGAGCCACTGGTGAGAAAAACTAGGAAAACTTGAAATCAACTAAAATAGATCAATTCATCTTTATTTTTAATTATCTGGACAAGGTCTCACTGTGTAGCCCTAGCGGGCCAGCAATCCCCGTGTAGACCAAGTTGGGTTTGAATTCGTAGATTCTCCTGCCTGTACTTCCTGGGTGCTGGAGTGAAAGGTGTGTGCCATCTCACTAAGCCACGACTATCTTTTTATAAAACGTTATCTTCAGGGAGGCTGGACAGATGGCTCAATGGGTAAAGCTTGTAAATTCTAGAGGTTAGAGAGAGGGCTCAGCGGTTAAGACTGGAGATGGAGTGGGCAGTGGTGGTGTGCACCTTTAATCGCCTAAGAAGCAGATGCAGGCAGATCTTTGTGAGTTCCCGGCCAGTTTCCTCTACAGCGCAAGTTCCAGGACAGCCTAGGGCTACACAGATTAAAAAAAAAAAAAAAAAAAAGAACATTGGAAAAACAACAAAGCAAAACAAATGTAAAAGACTAGTGATTGTTTCCAGCGTCCAACCGGGTGGCTCACAGCCACCTGTAACTTACACACAAAATTGAAAATACATCGCCAAGAAAGTGAAAAATAAGGGAAAAGACGAACACTGAAAAATTAAAGAGGTGTCGTTAGAAGGAAGGGAAGAACGCAGGGATGGAGGGAAGGTGGGGGAGGGAGAGGGAGGAGCTGCCTGCTACTCAGAAGCACCTCCGTGGTACTTCCTTCCCATTGGTGGAAGGGGAGCACGTGACGTCTACGGACAGCTTATTGGAGTATGTGCTTCTGAGCAGTTAGGCTGGAGCCTTGGGCTGTAGCAAAGGCAAGGTTAAGGTGAGGAGGTATTGAGACCCCATCACTGAGCAGTGTAAAAATCCAAGTACTTATAGAAGCCCTGACCTCCGGAGCCCGCGGTCCTCCGATAGCTAATTTTAGAACAAAATTTATGCGTATAAGTGCTTTGCCTGAGTGTCTGTCTGTGCACTACTACGTGTGTCTGGTACTGAGGTCAGAAAGAGGACGTTGAGGGCTTCTGATCCCCTAGAACTGGAGTTACAGATGGCTGTGAACTGTTGTCTGGATGTTGGGGATTGAACCAGGTTCTTCTGGAAGAGCTGCCAGTGCTCTTAACTCCGGAGTCATCTCTCCAGCCCCTACGGCCATCATTTATGTCCCTTGTACTCTATTCCTGAAGTATTCGGGAGTTCTCTATTGATGTTCATTCTTTGCAAGGTCCCCAATGCACCCATGAGTGGTTGACACTCTTGTGTTGCTTAAAAGCAGCCCGTGGATGCTGGACACTTGGAATATTGTTGAACACTTGGAATATGGCTTGATGCATATCCTTGTTTCATAGGAAGGGAATTGGAAATAAACACAAACTCATCACGTACACGCGTATGTGCACGCGCACACGCGGCGCTCGAGGACAGTTCTGAATTGTTGGAGGTGGCTCTTTACAAAGTCAATGTCTGTCTCTCGAACACTTCTGTCCGTGCAGGTCCCAGTCCGATTTGTCAGCCTAAAGAGAACACTGGCCAGAAACGTCACCAGCCGGAAGAAGTCCAGACACTGGCCATGCAGCTCAGACACATTGGGGACAGTGTCAATCACAGAATGATTCAAGAGGTGAGAACCAGCAGGGGCCTGCCAGCTCGGGGAGGGAAGAGAAGACAAACCGATGGCCGCCAGGTCACCAGGGTGCGCAGGAATGATCAGAATTAGTGGTGTTTACTCACCAAACATTAGACCTGCAATCTATGACCCTGGGGCAAAGCTGGTTTCTCCGAAATGTCAACTCTCAGGCAGGTTCACTGATCTCACTGGTAGAGGTCAATAAAGTCATGGACCTCAGATGAAACAAGGAAGGTTTATAGATCATAGGCACATGTACCAGCTAGGAGCTGGGACTGTGCCCATAAATGGTCAAAAACTGAGCCCCTGTTCGAGTACTCTTCGGTGGGTCACCAGAAACTTAGAGACAGGAAGTGATAACAGTTTTTTCTGTGCTGGCAGAGTTAAGGGAAGAAGAGCAGATGGGGGTGGGGATGGGGGTTCCCAGCTTGTGCAGGGGTGATCGGGGTCCCGACCTAACCGCCAACATTTGGTCTCCTACCTGAACCTGACACTGTGGCCTAAGGACAGGCAGGATGGTCATCTATGGGTAGCAGATGTGGACTCACTTAGGTTGCGGCCTGAACCAGCAGTCAATGCTTTATTCTTGGGGGGGGGGGGCGGGAGATCTGTGTGGTATTACCACAATGGCACGCAGCCCAATTTTACAGAGACATTTTCTCAACTGAGGGTCCCTCCACTCCAGTGACTCTAGCTTGTGGCGAGTTGACAGGGAAAGGTAGCCAGCACCTATGTCATCGAGAGATAGTCAGGTGGACTGGTCTGTACCATTTGGAACCTTTGGGGTGACGAAGCCCACAGCAAGTTTAGTGCTCCCCCAGACACCTGCAGCAATGGAGAGTGATCATGGAGGTTCCCTGGCAGGAGGCCAGTGCTGTCCCTCAGAGCAACCTTCTGGCCCTTAAACCCACCCGGGCTCCTAAGTTAGTACGGCTGTTTTTATATCCCAGTCCAAATGTAGACAACACACAACCTTTCCTTTAAAATTTGTAACCCTGGAGTTGACATCGGAGGACAGATTACCGTAGAAGGCTGAAGAAAGAGAGGAAGTAAGCCCCCTCTCCTATCTGTCTCTGCACCCCCAATTTGCTAATCTCCTTGTCTACTCAAATCCTTTAGGCCATGTTTTTTAAAAAACATGTTTACATTATTTGATGTGTGTGGGTGTTTTGCCTACATGCCTGTGTCTGCAGTACCCTCAGAAGCCAGAATTCTGATACCCCCTGGCCCTGGAGGAGAGAAGGCTATGAAATGGGAGGTGTTAGGAATCCAGTCCAGGACGGTTGGAAGAGCAGCCAGTGCTCTTAGCTGATAAGCCTCTCCAGTCCATCCTGTTTCCTGGTGGTATTCCTTAATGCAAGTTTCCAATATCCAACAAGTTGAGTTCATGTATTGTTCCTTTGATTGCTAGTATTTTTTTTTTTTTTTTTTGCTCTCTTCAGGAAGACGCAATGCCCTAACCCAAGGCCATGAAGATTTATACCATTCTTCTAGAAGTTTTAGTTGTAGCTATAGAATTTGAGTCTGTGGTCCTTTTGGAGTTCATTTTGTAGACTCTGAGTTAGAGGCTCGTCTCCTCCAGCCCCTCACCTACCCCCATGTAAGTCTCTAGTTACCCCAGCCCCAGTTGTTGAAGACACTTTTTTTTTTTTGCCCTATTGTTCAAAATCAATTGACTGTGGCTGTGGGGGGTTGCTCCTGGACTCTCAGCCCTGTTCCACCCATCTCCTTAGCTAGAATAATTTCTACCTTGGCTTTGCTTGCAGGAGGCTTTGACCTAGACTTCCAGAGCTTGCTTGGTCTGTATGGCAGACTCGAACCTCAGATCCTTTAAATCACAGCTTTTGTCGGTCTTGTTATTGGTTTGGTGGTCCGTCTTTTGAGATGGGGCTTCACTCTGTAGCTCAGACCAGGGACTCACTTTAGAGAGCTGGCAGGCCTTGAACTTGTAGACTGGCATCCTGATCCTGCCTCCCACCTGCTGAGGTTACCGGGATATGCCACTGGGTCTGGCTCCTCAGAATATAGTTTAAAAAATAATGGACAGACCAGGTGTGGTGATACACACTTTCAGTCCCAGCACTGGGGAGGCAGAGGCAGGCAGGTCTCTGTGAGTTCAAGGCCAACCTGGTCTATAGAACCAGTCAGGACAACACAGTAATACCCTGTCTATAAAACAGAACAAACCTCCTAGGTTTGGCCCTAACATGCTACTGTCTCTTCTACTTCAAACTAACAGTTTCAGACCTGGCTCAGCGGAGCACTGATCTGTGACTCGCAGCCACATATTGGCCTGTCAGACTGACCTTTTCTTTCTTCCTTCCTTTCTTTCTTTCTTTCTTTCTTATTTTTTATTTATTTTATTAACATGAATACACTGTCGCTGTCTTCAGACACACCAGAAGAGGGCATTGGATCCCATTACAGAGGTTTGTGAGCCACCATGTGGTTGCTGGGAATTGAACTCAGGACCTCTGGAAGAGCAGTCAGTGCTCTTAACCACTGAGCCAGCTCTCCAGCCCGGATTGATTGTTCTGAAGCTGGGTTTTTGTTTGTTTGGTTTTTGGTTTGTTTGGTTTTGCTCTGTTCTTTTCACTTAAACAAACATATTCACGCGCTCTGTGCTTCTTAAAATAAGAGCCGTTTAGTTGTGTGAGGTTTCTGGTTTTGTTCCACCTGCTTATTTTGTATAGTTTTTTTGTTACTGCATCTCTCCCGATCCCAAATCTAGGCCATGTAATTTCCACACATATAAACTTTTAGGATACTACACTTAGAAACCAGGTGTGGTGGCTCAGACCTATAATCCCAGCACTCGTGAGGCAGAGGCAGGGGGATTGGGAGTTCAAGGCCATTCTCAGCTCCACAGGGAGTTTGCGGCTAACCTGGGCTGTTTAAGATGTTGTTTCGAGCAAAACAAAACAACCCCATGGCTTCACACTTTGGCTTCTTAGCCTAATGAAGATCTTTGTGTCAATATGGATCCCTCCTGGGCCCTGGGGACTGTCCCTCTGGGAACAATCTCTAAATTTAACCAAATTAGCCTGACTGGGTCATTACATTGTTCCTAGGGACCTGAGCTATGTAGTAATACAACAGGGAATTCCAAGTTTCCTAGGAGGTGGGAAAGGAGGCCAGCTTCTTCCAGTATGTGAGTGAGCTCGTCTCTGAGAAAGTTCCCAGCAGCCCTGTGAGTTACTGCAGGGCACAGGTCAGGGGAGGCGGCTGAGTGGCTGAGCGGTGATTTAGACGGAGTGCTCTGTGGTTTACCTCATGACCACGGGCATTCAACTCCAGAGAGGTCAAAATGCCTTGTTTTTCAGTAACTTCAGAACCAAGTCCACATTCCTTATTCCCTTGCTGGCGGCTTCCCAGTACTCGATCTGGTCCGCAGCACATCCAATCACCTCTCACGAAGGAGCTCCGGCTGTGTGTCAGCCACCGCTTAAACTCCGAGTTACAGCCACGGTCAGAAAGGGACCAAAGCCCGGCCTCCGGGAGTTTCTGAAGGAGACAAATAGTAAATGACGTTAATTATCAGATTATAGGAGGTGTCTGGGAGCGAGACAGGGAGAAAGGGAGGCAGCGCCTTAAGAGTGACACCTGCTGGAGACTGGAGAGCTGACTCAGTGGTTAAGAGCACCGACTGCTCTTCCAGAGGTCCCGAGTTCAATTCCCAGCACCCACATGGCGGCTCACAACTGTTCCTGAAGTTTCACGGGGTTGCTGCCCTCTTCTGGCCAGAGCGGGCATTGCATGCAAGTGCTGCATAGACACGCATGCGTCAAAATGAATACCCGTAAAGGTGCAGGAGAGATGTCAATGAAGAGCACGTACTGCTTTTCCAAAGGACATTGAGATGTCTCACAAGCACTTGTTAACTTCAGCTCTAGGGGCATTCTGTAACCTCTGACCCTCGGTGGGTGCCTGCGTGCAGGTGCACACCCCTCATACATAGACATTGTTAATGATAATAACACCCACATACACATATAAATAAATAAATCTTTTTAAAAAAGTATTTATTTATTTATTTATTTATTTATTTCATTATGTGAACACACTGTCGCTGTCTTCAGACACACCAGAAGAGGGCATCAGACCCCATTGCAGATGGTTGTGAGCCACCATGTGGTTGCTGGGAATTGAACTCAGGACCTCTGGAAGAACAGTCAGTGCTCTTAACCACTGAGCCATCTCTCCAGCCCCTCTTCCCCCCCCCCCCCTTTTTTTTTCGAGACAGGGTTTCTCTGTACCGCCCTGGCTGGCCTGGAAGTCACTCTGTAGACCAGGCTGGCCTCGAACTCAGAAATCTGCCTGCCTCTGCCTCCCAAGTGCTGGGATTAAAGGCATGTGCCACCACTTTGTAATTCTTATTTATGTTAGAGGTTGGGGATGAGGTGGCTCAGAAAGGGTGGGGGGAGAGAGAAATATCTGAATGTGGAGGTCGGAAGCTAACTTGCAAGAGTTGGTTTTCTCCATCAGCACATGAGCTCGGGTTGTTAGGCTAGCACCTTTCCCTGCAGAGACTTCCCGCCGGTCCCAAATTAGCAGCTTAACACACACACAAAACTGTCTTTCCACACAGCATTTTCTGCAGGAAGTCGGGGATGCGCTGGTTCCTTTCGTGGAGCTGATGTTCGTGAGAGGCCAGGTGCTGCTGAGATTTTTCTGGAACAACCATTTGCTGTAAAAGGAGAGACAGACAAGCCCCACCCTCCGGCTGCCTCCGAAGGGGCAGGAGTCAAGCTGGGGGGAGGGGGACAAATCCTTGACCCCGCCTCCTCCCACCGCTGAAGTTCTGTGTCTGTGCTGGTTTACTGAAGTTGCTGATTGGATGTCCAGAGTCTACAGAAGATGCGAACCGCCAGAGAAGTCAGGGAGCGTGGGAGGCCTGGCCACACAGAGGACATCAAGAGTAACCCCTGTGAACCTCTTTACAAACTTCTCCCCCCCAACCCCCATCGTGCCCTCTGACCCTGCATTTATCACCTGTATCTTCATTAAGAACCAACTTTGTTCAGAACCTGGTCTATTTGGGCCCCAGATCCTATGCTCTGTGCAAAGTTGGAACGAGCTGGGTCGCCAATATGCAGACCCGCGCCCTGGACCTTCCCTTGCACGCTGGACACCATCACCTGTTCCTGGTCTATCTCCTGCTCCGACTGTGCCAGGCAGATCTCGTTCTTTCTCAGGCCTCGCCTGACCCCATCCCTCACCCTGAGGCCCACAGACATCTCTCCAGCCCCATCCCCTCCTGCTTGCCCAGCAAGCTCACTTTCTAGGGAGCCAGAGGTTGAGACAGTTACACCCGAGGCTCACCCGAGGCCCACCCGAAGTTCTCCTGAGGCTCGCCCGAGGCTCACCCGAGGTCCACCCAGATGGCTCTGCCTGTTGCGTTCGTTTTACTCTTTCTCATTTTCCCAGGCTCTGTCTGTCTCACAGCCCCTCCCACCCCTGTTAAAAGAATTTCTAGTCCTAAGAAAGTTCGTTAGTAATTACGAGTCCTGTGTGTACACATTCTGAGTTTTTAGTATGTAGCGTTTCTTTTTTAAAAATCGAAATAAACATTTTATTGAGCACAAGACCTCTGTCTCTTTTGCAGAGGAGGGATTCTCATCTTTCTGCTTAGGTTGGTAGATATACATACTCATCCCCTGCCCTTCCAAAGGGAAATGTTCTCCATCTTGTTAATCTTTTGGGTCGACTAGATGGCTTAGCCAGTAAAGGGGCTTGCCAACAAGTCTGAGAGCCTAAGTTCAATTCCCCCGGACCCACATGAGAAGGAGACCCGGATTCCAGAAAGTTGTTCTCTGACCCCAACATGTACCCCATGCTGTGCACACACACGTAGGCACATGGAATAAAATACAGTTAGAATATATCTTGAAATCCTTTGAGTAGGTATTTGTGTGGTTTCAAAATCAAAACAATAGGAAAATGACAATGAAACCCTTAATTTTTATCCTGTGCCCTCAACTATACAGAGAAATAAATACATATATACGCAAACATATGTATGTGTATATATATATATACACACACACACATACATATACATATATGTGTACATATGTGTTGCAATAATTATTTAAAACGGCCGCCGGTCATGCCGACTATTTAAGCTGTGGCGGCTCTGCCTAGCTCAGCCGCCATGTTTCTTGGCTGGAGGCCACGTGCATGCTGCAGCTAGAAACGGCCAGCTAGAAAACACCAGCCCTGCCACCCATGAGATGTCAGCGTGGGAGATGGCTCTGCCAATCTTCCATGCTGTCTCCCCAAGGCTGGGCATTGCCCAGATCATTCCACCATCCACACGGGCCCAGTAAGAAAATGAGACTCTAATGCTTAAATTATCCAAAAGCTTATATATTTGGTAATGATCAGTAACAAGATGCCCATACAATCAGAAGTGTAACCCAATACCCAACCTAGATATACCAACCACCTTTGACTGCTACAGATGTGTGAACATCTGCCTCCATGTTCCCCCCTCTCTCTAGTTCCTCTCCTAGCTCCTCCTCTCCTCTTTACTCCTCCTCTTCCTCTCCTTACTCCTCCCCTTAGCTCCTCCTACATATATGTGTGTATATGTATGTATATATATATGTATGTGTGTGTGTATACTCTTCTAAAATCCATAATGTTCCTCTTTTAAGAACAGAGTATTAGCCAGGCAGTGGTGGCGCACGCCTTTAATCCCAGCACTTGGGAGGCAGAGGCAGGCGGATTTCTGAGTTCGAGGCCAGCGTGGTCTACAGAGTGAGTTCCAGGACAGCCAGGGCTACACAGAGAAACCCTGTCTCGAACCAAAAACAAAAAAACAAAAACCCAGAGTATTAGTTACCCATAACCTCTGGCATCCTGTATATTTGAAGGGTCTCTGAATTACTTATTGTACCTATAACAACCTAATGCTATACCGCCAGCTGTTAAATTATAAGGTTTAGGGATTAACAGCAGGGCATATTCACTACACAAGCAATTTCTTTTTCTGAAATAGTTTGCTTTTAACTTTTAATTTTATTTGTACATGTGTGCACCCGGGCACATGTACACACATGTATGGTGTGCGGTGTATGTGTGTGTATGTGTGCAGTGTGTGTGTATGTGTGTGTGTATGTGTGTGCCAATTGCTTGCATCCCTGTTCCAGTGGGAACCAGTGGACGGTGTTGGGCTCCCAGGTGCAGCAGCCATAGTTTGTGGAGTTGTTTTTGCTGGCTCAGCATCAAAGACCGTGTCCTCAAGGACACCAAGTGAAAGCCTGGCCCTGGCTGGAGCTGCTGTTACGTCCTGTGTACAATACAGGAAGCAGCCAGTGCCGGACAGAGCCCAAAGGCCTGTCTACCCTGCATCTTGTCTCCTGTGCTTTTTGTTTGTTCTGATTCGGGTCAATCAAACCACCCAGGGTTGAGCTGAATGTAACTCGGTAAAGACAGACTTCCCTCAGGAAGACTTCAGGGGCTCAGGATTTCTTTCCTTTTTCTCTTTCAAAGAAGTGTCTGCTTATGTGTTTGTATGTTTTTTAAAATTCAGTTTATTAGCCTGGTGGTGGTGGCACACACCTTTAATCTCAGTGAGGCAGGTGGATCTCTGAGTTCAAGGCCAGCCTGGTCTACAGAGCAGGTTCCAGGACAGCCAAGGCTACACAGAGAAACTTTATCTTGTCACCTCCCCCCCCCCCCAAAAAAAACCCTGTCTCAAACCAAAAAATAAAATTAAATTAATTTTGCACCTAAGCGTATATCATATCTGTACAGTGTGCGCAGGTGACATCAGAGGACAGAAAAGGGCATCAGATCCCCTGGAACTGGAGTTGCAGACAATTGTGAGCTGTTGTGTGGGTGCTGGGAATTGAACCCAGGTCCTCTGGAAGAGCAGACAGTGCTCTTGATTACTGAGCCATCTCTGTAGCCCCCTTATTTTTATTTTTAATTTTGCATGTCTGAGTGTGGGTATGTGCACACGTGAGTCTGGTGCCTGTGGAGGCCCGTTGGATCTCCTAGAGCTGTGAGTCACCTGACAAGGGCCTGGGAACTGAACTGGGAGCCCCTGCAACAGCAGCGGGTGCTCTTAATTGCTAAGGCATCTCTGCAGCCCTGTAGAAAATTTAACATGGCGTGTAAGAATAATAGTTGAATTCAGGACCTAGATTGCTCCCAGGAGCCTAGAACACCATATTTCTGTAAATCTAAACTTCCCAAACTCAGAGGCACAGGAAATATTTTGTTGAAGGAGTGAACGAGTAGTGCGAGGTCAGTGAGTGATGGTTTGTAAAAACCACGGTGTGATGCGGAGAGAAGGGGGCGTGTCTTAGCGGGCCTGTGCTGAGCCGCCGCCCCACCCCCAACCACAACCCCCAGGTACCAACCATTAGCGATGGGTCTAGTATAAAATGAAGTTTGTTTTGGGGCACGAGAAAAGGGATTGAGAAGGGAGTAGAGACAGAGAAAAAGAGGGGACTCTGTGTGTGTGTGTGTGTGTGTGTGTGTGTCAGAGAGAGACAGAGAGACAGAGAGACAGAAAGAGACAGAGAGAGAGACAGAGGAGGAGAGGAGAGAGGAGAGAGAAAGAGAAGAGGCCAGCTGTGAACAGGTGGAGAGACAGAGAGGGGAAGGGAGGAGGAAAGAGAGAAAGAGAGAGGGCAGGGGGCGGTCAGAGAGAGTGAGAGAGGCCAAACAGTCCTTTTATAGCAAGCCAGGCTCCTACCTGTAGTAGCTGGCGTTGCTAGGTAACTGTTAGGCGGGGCCTAGAAGAAGTGCTAGCCCTGAGCTCCTGAGAGATGGTAGCCAGGCCCTCTGCGTCTCTCTAGAGACGTGGCTCTCTTCTCTTGAGCGGCCTGGGACGCATGTTCTAGAAGCAGGCCTTTGGGAACGCTGATGAGGACTGGGGAAGGAAGGCGCCACACAGAAGGGGGTCTGGAAAGTATTCTCAGGCTGTCAGGGACAGGGTAACTGAAGGTCAAACTCTGTGGACAACTGAGGGCACACACCCTTAGGGATGCTCCAAGAATGAACCCGTGGGAGGAGAAGGTTGACTGCTTGCGGAGAACACGGGGAGAAAGCAAGCGGAAACTTGTAGCGGGTTTCCTCAAAACATGGAATTGTTCTTGGACCGGGATTTTGCGCCCTCCGCTCCCCACCTGGTGTGGCGGCTAGGAACGAGCCTGTTTCAGATTGCTCGTTATTGCTTGCTGCTTATTAGTTAAGTGTTTAGATTCTTCTCTATGGAAAAACAGGGGTTTTTTTTTCTTTTTCTTTTTTTTGCCACGTGTGGCTTGACCTTGTGTACAGCTTAAACCCATAAGAACTACTTGTGAGGGTTTGAATAGAGCTGGCTGTTGCCTGAGAATCTACCTCATTTATCAGCTCCATAATCCCAGGGTTCCACCACCTCAACAGCGGGTGACAATGTTCTTTGGGGCGATATCTACTCATGGGCCATCCATGCAGGGTTGTATTCAAGGGTATGTGTGTGTGTGTCCTTGTCACCTTGTGCTTGGGGCAGAGGGAGCCACTCCAGTTGAAACAAGGCCTCTGCTGGAGGCCCTCAGAATCCAGAAGCAAGCTAGCTGTCTGTAGGCGGAGCTCTGGTTGAAACTGAACCGATGGCCTCAGATTCCATGACTCATGTTTATTGACACATCTGAGAATACAGACCACAACGTTGTGACCCTTCGTAAACATGTAACTGTTTTAGAAACTAGGTCACTAGCACTGACTGATTCACTATCCCGTCCAAGTCTAAATAAACAAATGGCCAGCACCAGACAGAGGCTGGACTTCTTTTTAAACTTTTTGTTTGTTTGTTTGTTTTGTTTTTTCGAGACAGGGTTTCTCTGTGTAGCCCTGGCTGTCCTGGAACTCACTCTGTAGACCAGGCTGGCCTCGAACTCAGAAATCCTCCTGCCTCTGCCTCCCAAGTGCTGGGATTAAAGGCGTGCGCCACCACTGCCCGGCTGAGGCTGGACTTCTTGTGGACAGCTGGGGGAATACTATCAGCTCCGTACATTTCTGACATTTGTACCTTTTGGGTCCTCTGCAAAAGCAGCATGTG
The DNA here is from genome assembly GCF_004785775.1 of Grammomys surdaster. Classification (NCBI taxonomy): domain Eukaryota; kingdom Metazoa; phylum Chordata; class Mammalia; order Rodentia; family Muridae; genus Grammomys; species Grammomys surdaster. The sequence goes on along the minus strand of NW_021604628.1, from coordinate 131,466 downwards.
CTCTTAAGCTGAGCCATCCCTACGGTGCCCAATTCAAGAATTCTTGTGCTTGTGAGTCACCTTTGACACCTTAGAAACAGAAATAAAATAGTGAACTGTGGCGATAAGTCCATCCCTCCAGACTGACAAAGGTTTGAGTGACTATTGAAAACAAATATGTCTGAACAATACTAGTAAAAGCTAATGTTGTTGGAATACGTGCTCTTGTGTGTGGGGGCTTCCAAGCCTCTTTCCCTGGGGCACCGTCCCCAGAGAAGCACCTCGGACATCCCACTTCCCACACAGGGGACATCTTTGTAGAATGTCTGTAGAACTAAATATGACTGACCAGAAAAGGATCGTCAGCAAAGCCTGTGGAGACCAAGCCATCTGGGATCATCTGGGATCAGAGTGACACAAAAAAGCCAAGGGCTGTGGTAACTGGTAAACAAGGGTTCACAGAACAGAGGGCAGAGCAGTAATGGAGGATCACATAGCGGAGAAGAGGGGGGTGACCCCACGTCCAGCCCTGCTCAGGATGCCAGGAAGTAGGGACTCCTTGGGGACACCCCTGAGCTCTCCAGTTGTGTCAAACAGTGCTTCTGGTTTCCCTAGCTCTGGCCTCTGCTCAGACAACTCTAAGAGCTGGAAGCCAGCCAGCTGGAAATCCCCAGCCAGCAGGCCAGCAGGCAAACAACAAAGAGGAGGGAGCCCGGAGCTGTAGCTCTGGTGATAGAGGGCTTCCTTCCCAGGGCCACTTAAAGTAGGCGTAGGATTCAGAATCGTTCTAGGGTTCAGATCATCTGCAGGGTTTTCCTTGCTTCGGGTGTGGGGGAGGTCCTCCGTTTCACAAAGCAACATTTGAATCCACTTGGAGTGTAAACAAGGAGCCCAGTGATGGAGTGGAGTGATGGAGTGACGCTGCACTTTGGCAGACTTGTACACAAAGCCATCTGCCTGGTACCACCCACAAGGAACAAACCGATAACTTAAAAATAGAAAAGGTCCCGCCCTGTTTATCAAAGCAAATTGGGACTGTAGGATATGGGTGTGTCCCAGAGGTGTCAGAGAAACAAGGTGGGAAGATGGGGGTGCAACTCCTCCCTCTGAACCCCATAGAGGAAGACAGCTAACACACCAAGGGACCCCAACAGGGAGAGAGTTCCCCAGTGCCTTGGCCTGAGCTAAGCTTGCTCCCCACTTGCTGATATGGCCTGGTCCAGGTGACTCTAGTTCATATAAAGCTTGTTTTGCTCCTTGCCTCCTCACCCTGCCCCACCTCCCTTCTGCAGCTTGACTGTGTTCTACCCTTGGCACCTCCAGGGAGCACTTCCAGGGGAGCACCTCAGCACCTCCAGGGAGCACTTACAGGAGAGCACCTCAGCACCTTCAGGGGAGCACCCCTCCCCCCTCCCTCCCCTGACACTCTTTTCTGGGAGGATAGGGGTGGGCAGAGCTATCTTAGTTTTCTTAAGATTTACTTATTTCTGTATTTGTGTCTGTGTGAATGCGTGCCACGTATGTGCCAGTGTCGGTGGGGGTTAGAGGGAAGCCTTGCACATCCTGGCACTGGAGTGAAAGCTGACTGTGGGCTGGGAACGGAAGTCAGGTCCTCTGCAAGAGCAGCCAGTGTCCTGATTTCTACACAGCCCTCCAACCTGCTGTCTGTCAGCTTCTCAAGGATGGCGTTGCCTTTCTGTGACACACAGATCAGTGCTGTAGGATGTGCAGTGTGTGGTCTGAGGATGAATATTAATTGTTAAGATTAAGAGCCGGGCAGTGGTGGCACACCCCCTTAATCCCAGCACTTGGGAGGCAGAGGCAGGCGGATTTCTGAGTTCGAAGCTAGCCTGGTCTACAGAGTGAGTTCCAGGACAGCCAGGGCTACACAGAGAAACCCTGCCTCAACACCCCCCCCCAAAAAAAAAAGATTAGAGTAAGGGTTAGGTGTGGTGGCTCACACTCTGAATCCTAGAACTTGGGAGGCAGAGGCAGGTGAGATTTTTGTGAGGTCAAGGCCAGCCTGGGCTACATAATGAGTTCCAGGACAGCCAGGGCTACATGGTAAGTTCTAGGCCCTATTTTTTTTTTTTTAATGTAATAAGGGTGAAGACGGCTTAGGGAGAAAGGTGCTTGCCACCAAGCCTGAAGACATGAGTTCAATCCCAAGAGGGGAGAGAGAGGACTCACAGAAGTCTTCTGACCTCCAGACACTATGGCATGAGCCATCAAGGGAAACAGGATTACCTGGCAAATCAATGCTGATAAACTGCTAAGTTTGTGCATTCGTTGTTACCCAATGGAGAGACACAGAGGTGTCTGTTCATCTGTTTCAGACATGCGCCCTTGGCAGGCAGCGGGTTCAGGGCTAACCTGGGCTACCTGAGAACCCATCTCAAAAAGAAAAGGGGGACTGGGGAGCTGGCTCCTCAGTGGAAGCATGAGCTACTCTAGAGGGCCAGAGTCCCAAGCCCCCACACCGGGCTCACGAGCCTGTAACTCCAGCTGCAGGGCACACACCCTCTCTAGCCTCCAAAGATGCCTGCACTGATGATGCGTGTGCGCACACACGCATTTACACACATAGAAAATTAAAATGGTAAAAAAACCAATCAATCTTTAACAATAGAAAGGACAAATGAAAGCATCTTCCAGGGATGGAAGGTTTACAGTGGGGAAGAGTTTTTTCAGAGAGAGAAAGAACTGTCACGGGGTTGGTGTGGGGTGAACCACGGCAGGAGTGGGGTGGGGAGAGTTTAACTTTGGGGAGTCCACGACTGGCTCCTGCTGTAACAGGTCAGGGAGGTCCTGGGGAGCAGACACCTGCCTCGGTGCTCACCGCCATTGGTTGTGCCCGCCGTGCCTTGGGCTCCTGCTAGGCATTTACAAGCACCCTCTCCTCTGTTTATCTTGGAAAGTACCTTGATGCTCTTTAAATGAATGGTGTCACCACAGCTCGTGACAATCCCGTGTGACCTCGATACGTGGCTGTTGTCATTGTCCTCATTTTACAGAAGGGTGACCAAGACACGGGTAATAACTCATATCCCTGACAGCTGACCAGGCATGTTCCTCATTTATTTATTTATTTATTTATTTATTTATTTATTTATTTGTGTGTGTGAGAGAGAGAGAGACAGACAGACAGACACCATTCTGGGCTCTGGAAATTTCTAAAGTCTAGTCCCTGAGGTGTCATCACAGGTGTACACACACAGATATGTGCATGAGAAAGCTTCTCACTGGCCGATGCTCAAATTATGCTGTAAAACCCACTAAACATAGAGCCGGGTATGGTTTCTCAGGCCATAATTCCAGCATCTGGGAGACTGAGGCACGAGAGTTGCAGTCCAAGGCTAACCTAGGCTACAAGAACTTATCTTAGAAAAAGGTGGTGGTGTGGGGGCTGACAAGACGGCTCAGAGAGCAGAGGCACTTGTGGACAAGCGCCGAAACCAGAGTTCAGTCCTTAGGACCCACAAGATAGGGGAGAACCAACCCCTGCAAGTTGTCAGCAATTTCCAGCAGGTAGGAGGGACAAAGTTCTTCCGTGGCCCTCTCCTTCCAAACACAAGAGAGCTATCACCAACCTCATTTATTTTAGAAGATCTCATTTAATTTTTAAAATAAGTGTGTGCCTGTAGGATGGGCACGCGGGAGCAGTGTCCGCAGCAGCCAGTAGAGGGCGCACTGGATTCTGAAGCTGGAGTTACAGGCAGTTGTGGGACCAGCGGGTGCTGGGAAGCAAACACCGCTTTCTGCAAGATCAGGAAACACTCAGCTGAGGAGCCGCCTCTCTGGGCGGCCCGTTATTTACTTATTTAGAGACAGCAACTCCGTGTGTAGACTTGGCTGGCCTAGCATTCACTGTGTAGGTAGGCCTGACTGGCCTCAAAACTTGCAGCAATCCTCCTGTTTCTGCCTCCCGAGGGCTGAGCTTAGAGGCGAGCACTACCGTAAGCAGCTTCTTTATTTCTGAGTGTGTATATGAGTGTAATGTGCATAGGTGTGTGGCCTGTGTGTGTATGTGCACACGGTACCTGTGTTTGCATATGTGTGTGTGTCCCTCGCATGCAGGAGGTACACATTCATACGTGTGCCCATGCATGCATGCATGTGGAGGTCTAAGGTTAGGCCTTGGGTGTTACCCTCCACCTTATACCTGAGGCCGAGCTCCCACGTAACCTAGACCTTGCTGATTCAGTGAGTCTTGCTAGCCACCTCTGCAGTGAGAATTCTGGAATCTTGATTTTTTGAAAAAACAAAACAAAAAAACAAAAAACAAACAAAAAAACCACAGAAATACTATAAGTATGTGCTTTCGTTATTCCCGGGTGTGGGGACGTGAGACTGCTCCACTCTGTCCGCAGCAGCTGACTATGATTTACCTCGCGCTCCAGCAGAGGCATGGTTTTGCCAGCTGCAGATAGTTTCCGTGATCCTGTGACGTTTGGAATTCTGGGAATTTTTCAGAGGGTGCATAATTGCTAGCGTCCCTGAGATTCGGGGTTGGTGACTGTCAAGTCATTATTGGGCAGGTGGGAAGGGTTGGTTGTGGTTTGTTAGTAGTTGTGCTCAAAGAAGAAACAAAAGGAAAGAATTAGATTCAAGATTAGAGTTAGATTCAAGGGTCTCTCTCTCTCCCCTCCTCTCTCCTTTCTCTCCTATCTAGTGATTGGGTGTGAAACTGGAAGGATATAAGGGGTAGGAATAAAAAGGACCCATAGAGTAGCAAAAACCAGCTACACAGCTCACCCCAGGGTCTAGCTCTTCCTCCTGCATTCTTGGATTCCAGGAGCCCCACCCCCACCACGCCTACTGGGCTTTGATGTAAACAATTAATTGTCATAGTTTGGGTTTTACTGCTGTGAACAGACACCATAACCAAGGCAACTTTTATAGGGACAACATTTAATTGGGGCTGGCTTACAGGTTCAGAGGTTCAGTCCATTATCGTCAAGGCGGGAACATGGCAGCATCCAGGCAGGCATGGTGCAGGAGGAGCTGAGAGTTCTACATCTTCATCTGAAGGCTGCTAGCAGAATACTGGCTTCCAGGCAGCTAGAATGAGGGTCTTAAAGTCCACACCCACAGTGACACACCCACTACAACAAGGCCACGCCCACTCCAACAAGGCCACACCCACTCCAACAAGGCCACACCTCCTAATAGAGTCACTCCCTGGGCCAAGCATATTCAAATCACCACAGCAATTCAGATCTGATTTTCAGTCCGCACTTTTGTGTGGCCCAGTGTTTTACCCATGAACCTTCTCTCTACTCCTCTAGAACGTTCTTCACCATGCTGTCCCTGCCGTGTTTTGGGTTTTTCTTGTAGGAAGCCATGTCGATGCTGGTGGCCCATCTATGTCAAGGATCCTAGAGGCAACAGTCAGGTTAATCAGCTCCCATAACCACGTGGGAAGCCTGAGGTAAAGGAAAAAACGGCTTAGCCTGGCTCGCGGTTTTGGACTTTGGGTCTATGGATGTGCAGAACTGTCGCTCTCGGGTCTCAGGAGGTGGGTGGGCAACACGCCATGACTGCCCAGTACTAGGCGACCAAAAAAACCAGTCACCTAGTACTGAGGTGTGAAAAGGAGGAGGAAGAGGAAGGTATTGAGTTCAGCAGTCTTCTCTGACAGCACACTGCCAATGACCTATGACCCCCCCACTAGACCCCGCCCCTAACAATTTCCCAGCAATGCCAGGGAACCAAGCCACAGCCCAGCCTGTCTTGGCTTGTCTCCAGTCCCTCACCTCCGTGTTTGTCCTGGTTTTTTACTCAAACGTTCTCTCAGAAACTTTATGAAAGCGCACATCGAGACTAGCTAGCAACGTGAAAGTCCCCTTGGTCTGGGCTGCGCACACCACTCATAAAAGTGCAGCCTGAGTCAGGGCAGTGGTGACGTATGCCTTTATTCCCAGCACTTGGGAGACAGAGGCAGGCGGATTTCCGAGTTCGAGGCCAGCCTGGTCTACAGAGTGAGGATAGCCAGGATTACACAGAGAAACCCTGTCTCGAAAACAAAACAAAACAAAACAAACAAACAAACAAAAAAAGTGCAGCCTGAGACCCAGACCCAAACTGTGCTCCACCCCCACCCGCCATCAGACTCCTGATGCTAACCTCCAATCAGATCAGCTTATGGTGGAGGGGAGGCGGGAATATTTTTTGATTGATGATTGATGTCAGAGGTGCTATCCCTGGGCAAGTGGTCCTGGGTTATATAGGAAAGTCGACTGAGCAAGCCAGTAAGCAACATCCCTCTGTGACCTCTGTATTAGGCCAGAAAATGGGTTTGGGGACCCTTAGAGTCCTAAGCATCTCTTCAAGGAGAGGCCTGCAGTTTAAAGCTACGTCCAGCAGGGGACGCACAGCCCCTTTGTGTTGGTGTGGTGGCCCGCTGCTCTGTTTCTGTGAGCCTAGCAGAACTCTTCAATCCAGGCAAGCTCTGCAGGAGGGCTTCCAGGCCCTGGAGGGTCGGTTCAGTGCGAGAGACAGACGCATGTCAGAAACTTCTGTGGTCTCTGTCGGCAACTCTGCTGGTCCTGTGAAGCTGAAGAGAAACTTCAAGAAACGACATGTTCATTTATGTAATGAATATTCCTTGTGCATATTTCCGTCATATAGTCGGCATTGGTCTAGACGGTGGGAGTACAGAGGGCATCCGCCACTGGGGAGGCTGAGGCAAGAGGCTCAAAAGTTTCAGGCCAGCCTGTGCTACATACGGAGTCCCCGTTTCAAAACTACAACAGCAGAGAGAAACAGGAAGAAAGAGAAAGTGGGGACCAGAGAGGCCACCGAGAAGGAACGAATAATCAAGTTCAGACTGTAACTGAAGCAGTGGTGAGCGCTAAGACGGAAGTGCCGTGGGACCAAGTGTCAGAGCCATGATGCGTGTGCCATGTGCCCTAAGAGGCTTGAAGCTCTGTAAAACGCCACCAGCAGCAACTCTTCCTGCAGCCTCTGTCCCCTTCCACTTGGCCTGTGGTTCCCCGACAGGTGACAGATGCTATTATTCGTTTCCATAGCAACCAGTCAAATGTGGTCCTACTGAGTGTGCACTGTGGGAAGAAGAGACCATTGTCCATGGCTACATCTCCCCTCTCCTTCCCAGTGGGAAATCACGAGATAATAGACCAAAATCATATAGCATCTAGAATGGTTCTGCAGATCTAGATCTATAAAAACAGCACTTGAGCCGGGCGGTGGTGGCGCACGCCTTTAATCCCAGCACTTGGGAGGCAGAAGCAGGCAGATTTCTGAGTTCGAGGCCAGCCTGGTCTACAGAGTGAGTTCCAGGACAGCCAGGGCTACACAGAGAAACCCTGTCTCGAAAAACAAAAAAACAAAAAAACAAAAAAACAAAAAAACAAAAAAACAAAAAAACAAAAAAACAAAAAAACAAGAAAAAACAGCACTTGAGGGATGGCGGCAGATGGGTTGCATATTTGAAGCCAGCCTGGGCTACATACAGAGAGAGTTTCAAGAACTTGGGCAGGGCGTGTAACTCACCAGGGCCTTGTCTGTCTCCTGCACAGCAGCACGAATGAATAGACAAAGGCAGTTTCTCATCTCATTAGCCTGACTGATGTTCCAGTTGAGGAAACATGGGGAGAAGGGGGGATGGAGCACCTGGAAAGTCCCCTGGCTTCTGTTGTGACCCTTGAAATCCCAGCAGTTCTGAGCAAGAACCCATTTCCCAGTAAGGCCAAGCTCAGGTTCTCAGGCTGGGTAGCTTCAGGTACCCGTCAGAGCTCTGGGGTGGAGGGTTGTTGTGACTGGCACGTGGCGTATGAATCACCAGAAAGCCTTTGAGGTACCTGAGGAGCTAATCAGCCCCCCTCAGCCCCCCAGCATCAGGGGTTCCCCAGATAAGAGGAAGATCAGAGCCACCACTGGAGCTCTAGGGGTCCAGCATTCTACAGCTACCCAGGACCCCTGCAAACTTCAGAACCGACCAACGCCCACCCCAGTGTCTTTGAACTCAAGAGCGATTTGCATTAAGGTTACATATTCATGGCAGATGACTCACTCTCGGACTCAGGTCTTATCAGCCACACAATGAGAGAAAGGACTTTGACAACACATCTGACCTGAGCCAGGACAGGAGATCCCCACTGAAACAGTGAAACGGGTCTGGATATGTGGCTCAGTTGGTAACATTCTTACTTAGTGCTCAGGGGCCGGGCACAGAAGTACAAATCTGCCATCCCAGCATTCTGCGACACAGAGGCAGAAGGATCACCAGGTTCAAGGAAATCCCCAGTTACAAGACAGGTTCCAGGCTAGCCTGGGTTACCATGCCTTTATTTTGAGCGGGGGTGGGAGGGGTATCTCTGACACGCTCATTTGTCTACCCTACTCTGCAGACAGGGTGACATGTCCACACCAGAACCCCACTTCCAGGCTGTCACCTCAGGGCCACATCAGCTGAAGCCAGGCAAGCTACTGTTGAACCCAGCACAGGCTGTCGCTAAACCTCCTGAAGTTCATTCAGGGCTGCCGACAGCCAGCGGGTGGGGGAAGAGACCCTCTGAGGACTGAGTGGCTTGAGAGGGGCTCCATCAACTCTGCCCATCCTTGTGGCCAGAAGTCAGCATGTGACAAGCCAAGGACCTTCCCTCTGAGTGGACTTACTACTTCTATGCATGCTACCCTCTTCATCCAGCTTGGAGGTCTTCTATGGCTGGCTTGAGTTCCCTCTGGCTTCTGGTAGATTCTGATAGGCACGGCTCTGGCCAAAGTATCTATTGTCCCTAGTTTCTCCTTAATGGCTCCCACAAGTTGGCCACGTTTCTTTCATTAAGACTCAGTTTTGGGCTGGTGAGATGGCTCAGTGGTTAAGAGCACTGACTGCTCTTCCAGAGGTCATGAGTTCAAATCCCAGCAACCACATAGTGGCTCAAACCATCCCTGATGAGATCTGATGCCCTCTTCTGGGGTGTCTGGAGACAGCTACAGTGCACTTACATATAATAAATAAATAAATAAATAAATAAATAAATAAATAATCAACCAACCTTTGGGCCAGAGTGAGCAGGGCCAGAGCGAGAGGGAGAAGGGAAGGGTGGGAAAAAGACTCAGTTTCTCCTGTTAACTGTTCCAGCCACACAATATTTCCAAGTTTCTTCTGACCTGGACCATTTAGGGGTTATGCCAGCCCCTGCTGTCACAGCCCTAAGGACTCACAATATTACTGGTCACTTCTCCACACCCATAGTCATGGCCTTTTAAACATGTTAGTAGAGTCTCTCAATGACCTACCATGAACAGGCCACCTCTTTCCTGCTGTGACCCACACAAGGAGGTTGGGAATGCAGGCCCTGACCTGGGTAGCCTCTTCCCGCACTGAGGACACATATTCTGGAGATAGCCAGTGTCACTGTCCACCTGCTGTTTGTTTTACTAGTCTTTCTGCATGGGCAGCTTGTCTGACCCTGGGTCTCAGTTTCTAGCTGTTTCCGGCTCCCATGTGTGGTATGAGTGGGCTGCACACTAGGAATCTGCTTAACTGACAGAGACAAATCCTGTCTCTGCTTCTCTGAGATTTCTGGCTGCCCATCTGTGGGCTCCAAAACAGATTTCTTCTCCCTCTGGGACCAGGAAAGAGCTCAGCTGTGGCCTGCAGCCTGACACACATCCCTCAATTTCCCGTCCAAACCTCTCCATCCTCACTTTGCCTTTTCACGCTTCTCTGTGATAGATTAGGCTGAGATAGTGCTTTGATGTGTGGCAATGAACCGCTTCCCTCACACTTCCCTTGGGCACAGCAAACTCTTTAAACACTGGGCCATCTCTCCAGTCCTAGTCCAGAGGGATTTTTTTTCCTAAGGGGGGGCTGATGGTGGCTGCCCTCTGAAGCAAGACAAGGTATAAAGCGGCTGGGTCTGGTCTCCTCTTCCAGTCAGTGAGCCAATCCCAGTGACGCTCCCTGCAATTCAGCAGATAGATTTTGTGTAAATTGGCTGGGCTTGGAAGGGTGTGTGTGTGTGTGTCCTGTATCATGGAGAGGGAGGGCTCTATACCTGATGAGCAGGTAATGTGTCTATTCCCACTATTGTGTGGTGCTTTTCAAGTTCCCTCCCAAGCCCTTTCTCCGGGTCAGTCCTGTAACTAGCAGTTTCCCGGAAGGAGAGAGATGCCCTCTGCTTGGGATGAGACAGAGCTGCCTTGAAACTCAGGTTTAACTGGGAGGAGTCAGGTCATCCCAGTCACGATTAAATTTTCTTCCTGGCCAAGGCTAAAGGCCTGGCATTCGAGTGAGTTTTATCTCTAGTCCATGGATCAAGAGGTAAAGAGTCGGGTGTGCCGGGCTCATACCATGTAATCCCAGCACTCGTGAGGCTGAGACAGAAGGATCGCTGCCAATCTGAGACTCTGTTTCAAAACAACAAGGGTTTATGGTATCTGTGTAATACAATGTATCATTGAAAAACAAAGCTCCACTTAGCACCTGGACAGACGCAGGAAAAGACCCTTTAGTCATTTCTTTTGTTTGCCTGTGTCAGGGCATGCCACAGTGTACTCAGAATAAAGGACTTCTCTTTAACAGTGTACCACAACGGAAGGGGCTGGGACTCCCTCTGACACATTAGATGCATCAGGACAGCGGATGCTGTGACCTGGTTGGCTGAGCACTTAGCTCACGGTGCACTAAGCCCTGGGTTCCATCCTCAGCACCAAATCATATCACATGCAGTCGCGTGGATCTCTGCATTCAGAAGGCGGGGATGAAGAGTTAAGAGAGAGCAGGTGTGATTGCACCATGATGTGGTTAAGGGTTTTTTTGGTTTGGTTTGGTTTTTGTTTGATGGTGGTTTTTTTTGTTTCTTTTTTGTTTGTTTGTTTGTTTTGTTTTGTTTTATTGTACATAAAAGAGAAAGAGAGACCAGACAGAGGCACCTGGACAAGTCCAGGGCACTGAGAAAAAGAAATAGATGGAATATGGCCAGCAGAGTTGAGATGGACAGGAGAGGGGAGGGTGGGGAAATGGGAGAGCAGCCTGGAGCGGAGCGAGAGAGGAGGAGAATACTTGCGGGATTAGTAGAGAACAGGGAGAGCAGCCTGGAGCCGAGGAGCAAGAGAGAGGAGGAGAATACAGGTTCTCAGTGGGTGAGAACCTGGGGGAGGGGAGGGCCAGACATCTAGGGAAATGCATAACAAGTCCTCGTGAAGAAGGACTGAAGGAACCTGGAGGCCACATGGGCAGGAACATGTCACATGTCAATGGAGCCATAAGTCCCTTCTGCCAGAGACAAAGGCTCCTGAGGAGTGCTGGCTTTCACGCATCTGTCTGTAGCCCAGGTGGAGCTCAGGTCTGGATATTTGAACAGCCTGAGAACTAACAGTCAGAAGTTCAAGGCTATCCTCTGCTATACTGTAAGTTGAGGCCAGCCTGGGCTTTTAGAGACCTTGTTTCTAAATAAATAAATAATAAATAAATAAATAAATGATAAGCCGGCCCCCTCAAACCAACTTGGTCTATTAGAGCTCAAATAAATAAATAAATAAATAAATAAATAAATAAATAAATAAATAAATGGTGAGCCGGTCTCCTCAAGTCAGCCCATAGCCTACCGAGCTTTTCCTTCTGCTCTGTAAGACGTGGCAAGGCCGTCCTGGCACACCAGGTTTAGTCAGTGAACTTCGAGAACGGGCAGCTAGTTAAGATATTATTGGAAAATCCGTGAGAGGCTGACTCACTGCTGCCTCGTGCCGTTCTCCTGGGAGCTTCCATTCCACTTATCTCACGGGGAGATAAGCGCCCTCCGCGGACTGGAATCAACCCGCTCAGTTGCTGGAAGTGGAAGGGGTTCCGGCTAATCCCACGGGAAGGAGTAAGGACTGACAAAGTCACGGGGTGAATTAGACAGGCTCCAGAATGAGCAGGGTGGCTCGCCATAGCTGTGCCGTGGACAGTGGGGCGCCACTGGGACTCGTGTCCCGGCACGTGGCTGAGAATAAAGGACTTCTCTTTAACCGTGCTTGTTCCTGCGGGAAAATGCCCCCCGACTGATCTCTTCCCTTGAAAACAGGGCCAGGGACACCCCTGCCAGATCCCACATCACCCTGAAACTCCAGCTGCAAAGGATTTGGAAAATGAAGTCCTTGGATCTCCTTGGGGAGGAGGGAGGTTGACAGAGGCAGGGTGGATTTGTCAGAGGCTACAGCTCAGTTGATAGATCACGTAAGTCTCATGGAGCCCTGGGTCCCATGACCAGAATCCTATAAACCGAACACAGCCTTGGCATCTGTAATCCCAGTACTCCAGATGCGGAGGCAGGAGGAGCAGGAGCAGGGTCATTCTCAACAGGAGGCCAGCCTGGGCTTCTTGTCAAAACAGCAAAACAAACAAACAAAAAATTTACTTTTGACAGCATTTCTGTAAGCAGACTTTTTTGACTTTGGCTAGTTAAATCTGCCCTTCATTCCTTGGCCAGGGCAGCAAATGCCTTCTCCCCTGAGCCGTCTCAATGAAAGGAAGAAAGAAAGCACGGATGAACATAGGAAGCTATATGCTGGACAAAGAACAGAGGATTTGTTTATTTCTTTGAGGCAGGGTCTCTAGTAGCCCAGGCTAGCCTTGAATTTCCTATAGCTGAGGTTGTTAGCCTTGAACTTTTTTTTTTTCCCAGACAGGGTTTCTCTGTGTAGCCCTGGCTGTCCTGGAACTCACTCCGTAGACCAGGCTGGCCTCGAACTCAGAAATCCGCCTGCCTCTGCCTCAGCCTC
>NW_021604628.1:116973-118652 GCF_004785775.1 Grammomys surdaster | reverse complement strand
GAGACAAGGTTTCTCTGTGTAGCCCTGGCTGTCCTGGAACTCACTCTGTAGACCAGGCTGGCCTCAAACTCAGAAATCCGCCTGCCTCTGCCTCCCAAGTGCTGGGATTAAAGGCGGGTGCCACCACCACCCGGCCAGCCTTGAACTTCTGATCTTCCTGCCTATACCTCCTGGATGCTGATGCCAGGATTACAGATGTGTGGCTGCCATGCCTGGCTCCCAACTGACTGACTTGGTTTTGAGTGTGTGTGTGTGTGTGTATGTGTTTTTATGTATGTGCATATATGTGTATATCTGCCTGTGTATGTGTGTATCTGTGTGTACATGTATGTGTATATGTATGTATGTATATGTGTGTATGTGTGTGTACATGTGTATGTATGCATATTTGTACATATATGTATGTATGTGTATATATGTGTATGTATGTATATACGTATGTATGTGTGTGTGTTATGTATATGTGTATGTATATGTGTGTATGTATGTGTGTTGGGGTGGGGAAATACATCCAGGTAGGAGGATGCAGAGATAAATTTGAGATGTCACACCTTAGGAGTCATCCATCCTTTATTTCTGAGGGAGAGTGTCCTGTTGGCTGGGACACCCAGAGTAGCCTGGCCTCAAGCTGCAAAGATGCACGTGCCTCCTGTGCTGTCATTATAAACTCCACAGCCATACTCAGCTTGGGTTTTGTCGTTTGTTTGACATGTGTTGACATGTGATTGAACCCGGGTCCTCATGGATGCCTGGCAACTGACACAACCATCTCACCAGCCCCTGTTCGACGTCTGCCATTACTGTGAGCATCCTTGAAGCATTTTATCATTTTGAGCTTCAACTTCTCGGTGTGTGTTCCAGCAAGAAGAACTTCACAGGGTTTACACGGTAAGGGTTAAGAGAGCAGTCACGGTCACCCATAAAGTCATACTCCTTTAACCCCAGCAGTTGGAGACAGCAGCAGGAGGCTCTCCATGAGTTGAAAGCCAGCCTGGTCTACTTAGCAAGTTCTAGGCCAGCCAGGGCTACATGGAGAGACCCTGTTTCAAAAATTTAAAAAAAAAAAAAAAACAATTAAAAAACCCAAATCCAAAACAAAACAGCCAGGGATGGAAAGGTCTGAAGCACAGGCCCACAGATCTACAGGTCCCCCTTGTTGAGGAGAGGGGGACCCATTAGAAATGGAAGCTGGTTGAGTTAGGGAACCCAGATAGAGCGAGACCTTGAGTCTGAGAATCCTAGGAAAAGGATAGGAGGGTGTGTTGCCAGTTAGCTCTGTGCTCTGAGGTCATGAAGGGGCCCAGCCTTATTTCTATATGCAAATTCCATTGCCGGCTTTATTTTTATATGCAAATTTCTTTGCCAGGATGAGGACAGACTTACACGGCAGCAACGTTCCACACTCCAGAGTCACTTGGGAAACTTTTCTTAGCTTTGTCCCTCAAAACTGCTCCTGAGACAAGTCTCTTCACTTCACTTAAAACAGTGTTTTATGGGGTGTCCCGTACCCAGGGTCACACAGCCACGCAAGAGGGTGCTTGCCCACAAGGGGGGAAAAGAATTCTCTCTACTTGTGGGTGTAGTGTCATTATTCATTTTCCTGATTGGAAATTTTAAGGTCTAGAGGTTTGAGTTATTAGAGATTGCCCTGACACATTCTTCTAAGTGATGCTTGGGCC
>NW_021604628.1:111427-116573 GCF_004785775.1 Grammomys surdaster | reverse complement strand
TTACAGATGTGTGGCTGCCATGCCTGGCTCCCAACTGACTGACTTGGTTTTGAGTGTGTGTGTGTGTGTGTATGTGTTTTTATGTATGTGCATATATGTGTATATCTGCCTGTGTATGTGTGTATCTGTGTGTACATGTATGTGTATATGTATGTATATGTGTGTATGTGTGTGTACATGTGTATGTATGCATATTTGTACATATATTTATGTATATATGTGTATGTATGTATATATGTATGTATGTGTGTGTGTTATGTATATGTGTATGTATATGTCTGTATGTATGTGTGTTGGGGTGGGGAAATACATCCAGGTAGGAGAATGCAGAGATAAATTTGAGATGTCACACCTTAGGAGTCATCCATCCTTTATTTCTGAGGGAGAGTGTCCTGTTGGCTGGGATACCCAGAGTAGCCTGGCCTCAAGCTGCAAAGATGCACGTGCCTCCTGTGCTGTCATTATAAACTCCACAGCCATATTCAGCTTGGGTTTTGTCGTTTGTTTGACATGTGTTGACATGTGATTGAACCCGGGTCCTCATGGATGCCTGGCAACTGACACAACCATCTCACCAGCCCCTGTTCGACGTCTGCCATTACTGTGAGCATCCTTGAAGCATTTTATCATTTTGAGCTTCAACTTCTTGGTGTGTGTTCCAGCAAGAAGAACTTCACAGGGTTTACACGGTAAGGGTTAAGAGAGCAGTCACGGTCACCCATAAAGTCATACTCCTTTAACCCCAGCAGTTGGAGACAGCAGCAGGAGGCTCTCCATGAGTTGAAAGCCAGCCTGGTCTACTTAGCAAGTTCTAGGCCAGCCAGGGCTACATGGAGAGACCCTGTTTCAAAAATTTAAAAAAAAAAAAAAACAATTAAAAAACCCAAATCCAAAACAAAACAGCCAGGGATGGAAAGGTCTGAAGCACAGGCCCACAGATCTACAGGTCCCCCTTGTTGAGGAGTGGGGGACCCATTAGAAATGGAAGCTGGTTGAGTTAGGGAACCCAGATAGAGCGAGACCTTGAGTCTGAGAATCCTAGGAAAAGGATAGGAGGGTGTGTTGCCAGTTAGCTCTGTGCTCTGAGGTCATGAAGGGGCCCAGCCTTATTTCTATATGCAAATTCCATTGCCGGCTTTATTTTTATATGCAAATTTCTTTGCCAGGATGAGGACAGACTTACACGCAGCAACGTTCCACACTCCAGAGTCACTTGGGAAACTTTTCTTAACTTTGTCCCTCAAAACTGCTCCCGAGACAAGTCTCTTCACTTCACTTAAAACCGTGTTTTATGGGGTGTCCCGTACCCAGGGTCACACAGCCACACAAGAGGGTGCTTGCCCACAAGGGGGGAAAAGAATTCTCTCTACTTGTGGGTGTACTGTCATTATTCATTTTCCTGATTGGAAATTTTAAGGTCTAGAGGTTTGGGTTATTAGAGATTGCCCTGACACATTCTTCTAAGTGATGCTTGGGCCCCTCTGGTGGTAC
The DNA here is from genome assembly GCF_004785775.1 of Grammomys surdaster. Taxonomy (NCBI): domain Eukaryota; kingdom Metazoa; phylum Chordata; class Mammalia; order Rodentia; family Muridae; genus Grammomys; species Grammomys surdaster. The sequence goes on along the minus strand of NW_021604628.1, from coordinate 115,082 downwards.
TGGTACCCAGGAGTGGACCTGCCGAATGCCAGCATTGGTGGCCAGCATTATGACTCATGGATGCCGGGTTTTTTGAGTTGATACAGTTGCTACTCCTAACATAAGCACAGGGCTGTCCTGTGTAAGTCTCCAGTTTAAGAGCTCCCCCCTCCCCCACCCATTTCTCTCTCTCTCTCTCTCTCTCTCTCTCTCTCTCTCTCTCTCTCTGCCCTCTCTTTGTCTTTCTCCTCCCCTCTTCCCTTCTCTCTTTCCTCTCTCTGCTCTGGACTCTTCCAGATGCCTCTCTGGCTGTCCGCTTCCTCATATCAACAATAAAAAACTTCTGCCTAAGCATCTCTTGGGTCATGTCAGTCAGTTTATACACCGCCTACTTTCTCTCTCATCATTTGGTATGGAGTTTTTTGCTGCTGTTTGTTTGAGACAGGATCTTATACCATGTAGCTCTGGCTAGCCTCAAACTCATAGATAACTGTCTGAACCACGGAGATTAAAGGCACACTTGACCACATCAGATCATGTTGTTGGGTTGTGAGGCAAGTCCTACTACTATAGCCCAGGCTAGCCTTAAACGCTCTCTCTCTCTCTCTCTCTCTCTCTCTCTCTCTCTCTCTCTCTCTCTCTCTTTTTAAAGATTTATTTTATTTATATGAATACACTGTAGCTGTCTTCAGACACACCAGAAGAATTCATCGGATCCCATTACAGATGGTTGTGAGCCACCATGTGGTTGCTGGGAATTGAACTCAGGAGCTCTGGAAGAGCAGTCAATGCTCCTAACCACTGAGCCATCTCTCCAGCCCCCAGACTTGAACTCTTGATCCTATATTAGCCTCTTGAGTAATGGAATTACGGGAGTATGCCAGTTAGCCTGGCCGATCCTATTTTGTACATAAGTTAGCGAGGTATATTTTTATTATTTGTGCACTTCTAGATATTTTTAGATTTAATTTCATGTATGTGAATGTTTGCCTGCATGTACGCCTGTGCACATGTCTGTCTGTGTACCACGTGTGTGTCTGATGCTGACGAGGGTCAGAAGGGGGTGTCTGATCCCGTTGAACCTGCATGACAGATGGTTGTGAGCCTCTATGTGACTGTTGGGAATTGAACCTGGATCCTCCGGAAGAGCAGCCAGTGCTGGTAATCTCTGAGCCATCTCTCCAGCCTTCTGTCCAATTTTTTTGCCCGTTACATATTTTTGGTTTACAGTTACTGAGGCTGGAAACCAGATTCTTACACACTTGCATGTGTTCCACCCTGAGCCACGCCCCTACATGGTCTCCTATAACTTATATTAAATACAAATGTCATAAAATAGTCCCAGTTTCCCCTGTTCCCACTTCTGCCCTCTCTTTACAGCACTGATTGAGAACTGTCACTATTAGAGACCCTTTGGCAGGCTGGCCTTGACAGGTATATAGGACCTTCCCTAGGAAGGGGCTCAGCTTGGTTTAGGCTCAGCTCTGGGCCTTTCTTGAATTTTTTTTTCATTTTTAAGACAGGGTCTTGTATAAATTACCATGTACCAGAGGCTGGCCTTGAACTCCTGATCCTCCTGGCCCCACCTCTGGCATGCTGGATTACTAGTGTGTATCACCCACCCCACTGCCTTAATACCGTTTGAAGAAGGGTTCTTTGTTTTTTTTGTTTGTTTGTTTTGTTTTGTTTTTAATTAATTTATTTATTTTATTTATGAGTACACTGTCGCTGTCTTCAGACACACCAGAAGAGGGCATCCAATCTCATTACGGATGGTTGTGAGCCACCATGTGGTTGCTGGGATTTGAACTCAGGACCTCTGGAAGAGCAGTCAGTGCTCTTAATTGCTGAGCCATCTCTCCAGCCTCAGAAGGGTTCTTTGTAATCACTGGGCTCCACACACACCCTGTGGCTGGCCCTGTTCCTCAGACCCCTGACTCAGTCTCTAGGGCTGCAGACTAAGACTTAGTCTGGAGGGACATTGAGGGACTCTGATAGGGGAGGCACAGGCTGACTAAACACAAAAGTCCCCCTCCTGTGAGCACTGGCACACAGTACAGGTGTGTTGGGGCAGGATTGTTCAGTTTCAGGCAGATGCCTATACAATAGCCCCCACACCTGCACAGTAACCCCACACCTGCACAGTGACCCAACACCTGCACAGTGACTCCACACTTGTACAGTGACCCCACACCTGCACAGTGACCCAACACCTGCACAGTGACCCCACACTTGTACAGTGACCCCACACCTGCACAGTGACCCAACACCTGCACAGTGACCCAACACCTGCACAGTGACCCAACACCTGCACAGTTACCTAACACCTGCACAGTGACCCCACACCTGCACAGTTACCCAACACCTGCACAGTTACCCAACACCTGCCCCTCCATTGGCTTCTTTTGGATGTGATAAAATACACACAACAGAAAGTTTATTTGAGGGGGAGGGGCCAATTTTTACTATCATTGATTGGCCTGAAACTGGTTATATATCTATGTGGCTTTAAACTCACAGAGATCTGTCTGCTTCTCCCTCCAGCATATTGGGATTAAAAAGTGCAAGATTAAATTTGGCCAAAGTGCGTGTGTGTGTGTGTGTGTAAAGGAGATTTTAAAAATGTGTGTGAGCATTTTGCTTACATGAATATGTGTATCTCTGCAGTGTCAGTGTTAGTAGAAGTCAGAAGAGGGCAGTAGATCCCCTTAAACTGGAATTAAATGATCACTTGGGTGCTGGGAACTGAACCCAGGTCCTCTACAAGAGCATCAAGCCAGCTCTTAATACAAAGCCATCTCTGCAGCCCCCCGCACAGAGCTTTTTTGGGGGTAGGGGGCTGGACAAAATGACAGGGAATGGTCAGGTAGGCCTTTGTCTCAAAAAAAAAAAAGAAAGAAAAAAGAAAAAGAAAACAAAAACAAAACAAACAAAAACCCCCAAAACCCCAAAAACAAAACCAGCAAATCCCCGAGAAGTTGGCTATCGGGAACTGGGAGTCATTTTTTTTTTAGACGGTCCTGGTCTTTAGACCTGAAGGCTCCAGTGAAGCTTCGCTTTCAACTTCATCCGTGGGCCAGACATAAAGCTGGCTTCTGAGCGCTGGTTTCGTTCTGGGATTCAGGTACAATAAGGAAGTTGTCAACTGAAACTGTGCTTGTTTTTTCTCCTCTCTCTCCTGGGTAGAGAGCTTCCTATCCCTGCTACTGCCCAGAGCGGGAAGCAACCTGGCAGCCAGCCCTCCTCTCTGATTGGCTACCTGTGAGCTCACCTCCTGGGAAACAATAACATATATAACCCAGAAGTCCTGAGCCCCTCTGAATATCACCAGCCATAGCAGCAGCTCCTTCTCACTGGAAGTGTGGGATCTGACCCGCAAAGGCCTTCTATGTAACAGGAAAGAATGCCCAGCTCCAGGAATCCCAGCCTAGGGATGTCCCGGGACAGCAGCGACTTCTGTGGTCTGAGGTAGGTTGAATCCTCTCTTTTGGAACCAGGGCAATGGGTGAGTACTTCAGGGTCCCAAGAAGAAGCTGGACCTAAAAGCAATAGACCCGAATCCAGACCTGACTCTGCTTCTAGCTCTGATCTTTCTAGAATCTGATTTCTCTTCTTTCTTTCTTTCTTTCTTTCTTTCTTTCTTTCTTTCTTTCTTTCTTTCTTTCTCTCTTTCTTT
>NW_021604628.1:108196-111327 GCF_004785775.1 Grammomys surdaster | reverse complement strand
TCCTGGAACTCACTCTGTAGACCAGGCTGGCCTCAAACTCAGAAATCCACCTGCCTCAGCCTCCCAAGTGCTGGGATTAAAGGCATGGGCCACCACCACCCAGCATGATTTTTTATTTTAAAAAACAGATGGAGCGGGGCCCAGGAGCATGGCTCAGAAGGAAGAGGCATTTGCTGCTTGGTGTGTTTATAAAAAGATAAAGAGATATAGGATATGTTCTATGTTCTATGGGGGTGTGGCAAGGTATGGGGGAAGGGGATGTCTCAGCGGGCCCATGCTGAGGTATCCCTTCCCCCTGAGGGACCAGCCACACGGTATAGTATAGAATAGAGTTTATTTATTCAGGGCATGGGGAGGAGAGTTAAGAGGGTAGTAGAGGCAGAGAAAGGCAGAGAGAGAGAGAGAGAGAGAGAGAGAGAGAGAGAGAGAGAGAGAGAGGAAGAAGAAGAGAAGGAGGAGGAGGAGGAAGAAGAGGAGAGGAAAGGAGAGGAGAGGAGAGGAAAGGAGAGGAGAGGAGAGGAGAGGAGAGGAGAGGGGAGGAGAGGAGAGGAGAGGAGAGGAGAGGAGAGGAGTGAGTGGCCGGCCATGAGCACGTGGAGAGAGGGAGAAAGGAAGGGGAGAGGGGTGAAGGGACAGAGGGGGAGCAAGAAGATCAAGAGATCATGAGAGAGAGGAGGGGCAAGCAGCCCCTGGGTGTTGCCAGGTAACTGTGGGGTAGAGTTTAGACAGAATGCTAACACTACTGACACCCAAGCCTGAGTTCAATCCCAGGGTTCAAGGGTTCATCTGAATCTTCACATGCTACTCCCCTCATGACACCCCTGCATACACTACACACATACACTCACGCACATACACCATATCCACACACCACACATGTATGCACAGACTCTATACAACACATACTACAGACACACATGTTACACACATACCCCACACTGCACATAAACACACATACACACCACACATACACCACATGCATGCATACACACATATACACACCACACCGCACACACAGGGAGCACCAGTGGGTAATGGGTGTGAAGGAGTCCCTCACTACAGAGGTAGGCTTAGCACTTTTCAGGGCCTGTGACTGTAGGAACCCAAGAAGGACCCCACAAAAAAGATGAAGACCTTAATTTATCACCACTTAACAAGTGGGGCTGGGTGTGGTCGAGAACAGGCTTGCCAGTGGAGGCTCTAGGGACCCCGAAGAGCCCCTCACTACCCACCTGTGGAAAGGCAAGAGCCCTCAAAGTAGCTGTATCTCTGTGCAAGAGTCCAAAATAATGGCTTTGCACTTGACTTCTCCTGGCTCTCGCCTGCCTGGAAGGTTCTGAACTGGGAGATATGGGAGATACGGGCCCCGGAGAGACATCATGAGCTTAGGCGGACAGCCATTGGCCATGGGGCTGTGAGGCGCACTCTGGATTCATCATCGTTGTACCTGGTGTGCATGTGTCCACTCTCTATACACACACGTGGATGTGTGACTACACAGTCAGTGTGTGTATGTGTGTGTGTGTGTGTTTAGAAGACATTGCTTGGTATAAGTGTTTTTGGAATTGGACAGGGAGAAGAATGTTCAGGCTCAGCTCTCTGTTCCCAGCTCTGGGACTTTGACCATGTGTCAGCTGCTCAGGACCTCAGTACCCTCCCTGCCAGACAGTCTGATTCACCGGGCACTGTCAGAGTCAAGGCAATCACCGAGGTGAAAGGGCTTACAGTGTGTTTGTGTGTAATTATTTATTTCTACTATAAACAACCAGGGACTGCCTGGCCAGGGGTGGGGACGCAGAGAACCTCTGGCCAGGCATCCCTTACGGATCTTAGACATGGGGCCAGGAGCAGCCTCTTACGCTCAGAACAGAGACTATTGGGTATCCTGAGTTAGTGCAAGCAGACAGTACGCATGCTGTACTCCTACACTCCTTCAGGGCCTTCCATAGCGTCTGTGAGGTGCTGTGTGTGTGTTCCCTACAGGGGTGGAGGAGGGAGCACTTGGTAGCATGAGAGTAACAGGCCAGGCAAATAAACGTAATGAGGTCAGAGTTCAGTTTAAGAAACATGCCAAATACAGCCTCATGCTGGGGAAAACCGTGCCAGCTCGGTGTGACTTCTCTGGTTCTTTGTGGCTGTGAAATGAGTCACTGGAGCCGTTTCCCTATCTTAGCTCCTGTGATCTGTGCATCAGACCGAGGGTGGATGGACTTTGTTCTGAAGTCTACTCTCAGCCGTGGCAACAAACATGTTTACATGAGTGGTTGGGTATCCATGCAAATGTCCCTAGGCTCTCCCGGTCTGAGCCAGGAAGTTGTCCGTGCTGACTTCTAGATGGGCAAAATTTCCTGCTGAGAGACACCCAGAAAGATCACTGGTGGTGTGATTTGGGGAAGTGGGTCAGCATCTTCTCAGAAAAGACAGGTCTGCACAGAGAACATCTCTCTAGGGTAACAGGCTCTCCCTCTCTGGCTAGCCATACTCTCTCAGTCGCTGACCTGGAGCTGGAACAGTGTTTCTTTCTAGAACATTCCAAAGAAGGAGCAGAGGGTAGAGATGAGTTCAGTCAGTTGAGGCCACCTGGAAAGAGTTTCCAAGACGTGGTCACGGGATCAAAGGCCAGGACACCTTGGGCAGGAGACTGACGAGTAAGAAGAGGTTTCTGGTCTTGGTGTCAGGAGGTCTTGGGGACCCTGGAGTGGTTCTTCACTGGGAGTCTTGGAAAAGCATCATGGGACTGTGTGTGTGTGGCAAAGCCACCGGCAGAAGAAAGATGCTGAGTTCATCTCCACAGCTGGGGGAAAACTGTTTCCATGGCAACGGCCCCCCTTTAAAAAGATGGCTGTTCATTTCTTCCAGCTAGGTGAGGATGCTCCCACTTGCTGTAGGGTGGATCCCTGGTGGCAAGCCACCTCAGAGGGGGGATGAATATGGTGTCCCACACATTTGATTGCTTTCACGATTTGGTCAGACAGCCATTCTGGCTAACAGAAGCCCTGACTACTTTTTGAACAACATCTCTGGCTCAACTTCCTTTGAGCTAATTAATATTTGTCAGGTGGTCCATTTGGTCTAAATTTGTCTTCTCTCTCTCTCTCTCTCTCTCTCTCTCTCTCTCTCTCTCTCTCTCT
>NW_021604628.1:102111-108186 GCF_004785775.1 Grammomys surdaster | reverse complement strand
TCTCTCTCTCTCTCTCTCTCTCTCTCTCTCTCTCTCTCTCTCTCTCTGGTTTTTCGAGACAGGGTTTCTCTGTATAGCTCTGGCTGTCCTGGAACTCACTCTGTAGACCAGGCTGGCCTCAAACTCAGAAATCCGCCTGCCTCTGCCTCCCAAGTGCTGGGATTAAAGGCATGCCCCACCACTGCCCAGCATATTTGCCTTCTCTTAAGCCTGCAAGCTACTAAAGGAAAGTAGCTGCAAGCTACTAAAGTGGCTGCTACCCTTGAAGGTCCTAGCTTGACCAGTTTAAATGCCAGAACATTTTCTTTTGGTGTACATTGATTGCCTCTTGCTTGAGATTGTATCCTTAGCACCAAGAGGGATTCAGAGGCTGGTGGATGGTAAAAGCCAAGAGAAGTGTGTGTGTGGAAAAGGTCAAATATTTTCCTTGACTTTTTATTCTCCTTCTCCCACCCTGAGCTGTATTTTGGAAGCACAACAGTAAGGCAGCTAGCCTCTGGGGCGTCAGGAAAATGAGCCAGTTTCCATGTAAGGGGCAGGCATTATTTCAGGTTTCTACACGGCCCAGATGTTCCCTTTAAAGAACTCGTATTCCTCTGGGCCACTCTGGTGATGCCACTCACCGGCTGGAGGAGAATCTGATTCTGTTTCCTTCTCTGGGAAATGGGGATAGTGACCTCCTTCCCTGTGGGGTTGGAGAGGGGACATTAAACAGGACAGAAGCTTTGGAAAGCATCACCAGGTCAAGGCAGCATCATGGTGACAGGATGTGTGTGCATACAGGTGGGCATGGGGTAGTCTTCCAGGGAAATCTCCTGAGGAAGCTGTTTGTTTTGATTGTAGACCAGTGGAGACCCCGAAGAGCTCAAAGAAGCCTCCGGGAAATAAGAGGGCCCGATCGTTGGACCGGCAGGTTCCCAGAAAGGACCCTGAGTCTTCGAACTCCAGGTACCCCTCCAGCTCCACCTGCAGGAGGACAGCCAGCGATGGGGCCAGAAGATCTGAGAATCCCTCTCACTTTTCAGAGGCCCAGGGCGCTGCAGCCCTCCCTCTGGGAGAGGGAAGCAGATTTCTCCCCAGTGAGCAGGGGGTCCCAGAAGACACCAAGAAAGAAAAGCCTCCGAGGGAGGCCCAGCATAGCTGGATGAGGATAGTACTGAATCTCTTACTCATGAGACTGGAAGAGCCCAGAGAAAAAACCAGCAAGACGTCAAAGGGGAAAGGGGACCTACCAGAAGCAACTGAGGAGCCAGCCCTCAGGAAGAAATCCCAGGAGAAGAGGACCAGCCGCAAGAAACACAGTCACAGGAAACCTATTACGGAAGAGCCTCCTGGGCCCCAGAACACAGAAGCACAAGGCCAAGAGGACATACCGCCTGGTTTGGTTGCCTCACACACCACCGAGGAGGCAGACCTGGGGCTGATCTGCACGGGTGAGCAGACCAGGGTGACTCCATTGCCCCACCCCACCCCAAGGACCAGGGTGCTCTGAGTTTGTTTACTAAATATCGTCAGATCAGAAGTGGACAGTGAAGGGACATTTCTAGGACATTAAACAGCTGAGTACTTCAGTTCAACCCAACGGAGGCGCTGCCAATCAGCATGCGGTGTGGGCCTAGGGATGATGACTTAATGTATGCCCCCTCAACCACAAGAGAGGCAGACAGACAGACAGACAGAGACAGACAGACATGTTGTCTCCTGGGTCAATACAGCTTACACAAAAACAAGTGCTTGCTGCCCAGTAGCTGGTGTTAAATGCAGTGAGATTTGGGGAAGGGCAGAAGCAGCTGCTCTCCCACCCCACAGGTCTATGGGTGCCTACCAGTGCCCTGTCTGGACTCTGCTCTGTCAAGAATAAACCTGTTGCTGGGCATAATGGCACACACCTTAATCTCAGGACTCAGGGGTAGGGGGGTAGAAGCAGGCAGATCTCTGAGTTTGAGGTCAGTCTAGTTTACAGAGCAAGTTCCAGGATAGCCAGGGCTATGCAGGGGAAACCCTGTCTCAAACAAACAAACAAAACAAATAAACAAAAGAACAAATCCATGGTGCTAGTCTCTGCGGTGGCTGCCCCTGGAGTGTCTGATTCCTCTGTGGTGAAAGGAGAGACCCAGGCGTCCCTGTAGCTGCAGATGTGGAGCAACGTCTCCTCTCCCAGGGGTCTCAGCCGTGTGCTGGTGGCACTGGTGCAGACACACTGTGGCTTTGGTGGGAAAGGAGGCTCAGGGCGAGCTGGTGGGGGAGCCTGGCCTGAAACACCCCACTTTCCCCCTGGAAATCCTGGCCAGTTTCTGATTTGGGGTAAGGCTTAGGGGTGGCTACTGCCTGGCCTGTCACTCTGTGGCGGTCATGTTGCATGCTGGTTAACAAGGTCTGAAGAATGTCACGACATCTGGTTTTGACTTGCTTTCATGTGATTTCCAGGGGGACCAGATTCTGACTTCCCTCAGGCCTTGCCCACTGAAGGAGGCCATGCTGAAACCCCACATTGCTCTGGCCAAGCTGCAGGTCCTCCATCAGAAGATCCTAGGAAACCTGACCGTGAGTCCAAACCCTTCTTTCTTTATAGATGGGAGTCTGCACCAGATTAGAGGGGTTGCTCAGGGCACACACAGATCTTTTTTGCCTATTCTGCTGCCTCTGGCATTGAGAACTTAGAGTCTGGCAGGAGAGAGGCTGAGGCAGCAGAGAGGCTGCTGGCAAGCGCTCCTGCCTCTGTGACCATGGCAACGTGACTTTGCTTTCAATTTCCTAAAATGTATTTTAAAATATGTAGAAGACTGAGGGCAGGGGTGCACCTCAGTTCGTACAGTGCTTGCCTGACATTGGGAAGCTGGCGTTAGATCTACAGCATTGCATAAACGGGATGTGGTAGCAAACACGTGTCATCTCAGCACCGGGGAGGTGGAGGCAGGGGGATTGGTTCAAGACCACCTGCTATATAGTGACTCAGAGGCCACTTGGAGCTACATGAGACCCTATTCATCTATCTATCCATCCATCTATCTATCTATCTATCTATCTATCTATCTATCTATCTATCATACCTACCACCTAGCTATTGAATAGAGACTAAAGCTGTAGTTAGACAGGGACTCTGCTTTAGCAGGTAAGAGGTCTTGGGATTGCCGGGCAGTGGTGGCGCACGCCTTTAATCCCAGCACTTGGGAGGCAGAGGCAGGCGGATTTCTGAGTTCGAGGCCAGCCTGGTCTACAGAGTGAGTTCCAGGACAGCCAGGGCTACACAGAGAAACCCTGTCTCGAAAAAAAAAAAAAAAAAAAAAAGAGGTCTTGGGATTAACTGGGAAAACGGGAAGAACTGTCCAACAGCCACAGCGAGGAGCCGTCAGACGACTTTGAATCTTCTTGCAGAATTATAGGGAATAAAATGGAGCTTCATCAGCCCAGACTTAAACGTCTCTCAGCAGTGTGTCCAGCCTCAAACACAACCAGAACACCTCCACAATTCCCTCTTCATCTAACTCTCTAAAAACATCTAAATTCTTAAAGCCAGGACATGCAAGAGATAGAAAGACATTTCTGTGGTGGATTTGTAAGTTACCATTGTCTCACCTGAGAATAAACTGAACTGTAGACTGTGTCAGGAAACAGGAATGGGGCTGGGAGGGGGCGGGGATCAGGGGTAGGGGAGCTGGTGAGAGACCAGGAGTGAGGGGTAGAAACCCCCACAGCTAGTCGGGGACAGAGACGCCTGTTTGTTTGACATTTCGTGCAAACAGACCTTTGGGGTACAGCTAGTGGAGTGAGCTCGGCACCCTTGTGTAAGGCAGAGCAAGCCACCCAAGGAAACGTTCTCACATGAGGTGTAGTGGAGGCAGCTATGGGGCAGGTCCAGTGTGACCTGCGGAGTGTCAGCCGATGTCCTTTCCGTGCCTTAGGCTGGGACCCAGTCATTTATCCTGCCTCCCCCCCCCCCCCCCCCCCCCGATTATTATGTGTAGCTGGAATACTTGGAATCAGCCTTGGGAAATTTTCCTTTTTTTTAATTTTTGGTTTTTTCAAGACAGGGTTTCTCTGTGTAGCCCTGGTTGTCCTGGAACTCACTCTGTAGACCAGGCTGGCCTCAAACTCAGAAATCCGCCTGCCTCTGCCTCCCAAGTACTGGGATTAAAGGCGTGGGCCACCACTGCCCGGCGGGAAATTTTCCTAATTCCTGTTCCGTGTTTGATGTCCTGACAGCCAATGAGAGAGGTGGGGGGGGGCAGAGATTGTGACCCAAATTTCACAGGGAAAGTTATAAAGACCCCGGGGGAGGGGGGGAAGACTTAGTCACCACCAACTCAAAGTTCCCAGATCTATCAAGCTCAGTTGGCAGGGCAGGTGGACATCGGGACTTGAATCCCTGCATAAAACATCATGCTTTGGTCTGTGAGATGGCTCAGAGGGTAAAGGCATGTTCCATCAAGCCCCGATGATCTGAGTTCGATTCCTGGGACCCACGTAATAAAAGGAGAGAACTGGCTTCCAAGAGATGTCCTCTGACCTCCACATGGGTTTCTCTTCTCCCTAATAATTAAATTATAAAAGTTAATTAAGAAATTTAAAGAGTCATACTTTGCCTCAAAAAACCCTTCCCTGGTGACTCGGCTAGTTCTTAGTCAGGATGGCGGGGGATGGGGAAGGTGTTTGTGTATTGGGGAACCTCAGTCCTGAGGGATCCAGGGTGGCTTTGTTCTCCTTGGGAGTACAGATCTGGATACTGTCTGCGTACTTAGGAACGGTGGTACCCATGTTCTCTTGCAGAGGACGACGTCATCTGGCAGATCGTGGAATTGCTCAAGAAAGCTGGAGACCAACTGGAAGAAGAGGTGAGGCGCAGGCATCGGAGAGCGCCTGCAGAGCTGCTGCCGCTCCCGGTTCGTGCCCCGCCTCCCCTTCTCTGTTAACCCCACTCCCTAATTCCAGAAGCCGCCTCCCGTTCTGGGTCGGCCCTATCTGGGGCTGCCTTTCTCCTCTCCTCAAGACCAGGGCTCTGACTCAGTTTCTTTCTCCTCCCCGCAGCAAGCGCAATTCCCTCAGCTAGAAGGGGTTCCTCCGCAAAAGCCAACGCCACCTCCCAGGAAGAAATCCCAGGAGAAGAAGTCTAGCCTCAAGAGAGCCTTGTCCCTCAAGAGGCTTGCCTCCGAGGAACCCAAGAGAGTAGTCATAGCCACCACCCCTGGCCAAGAAACCCGACCCAAGAGGCCCAGCTTTCTACCCCTGTGTGTTAGTAACCAGCGAACTTCGTCCTTCAGCAGCCATGGTGAGCAGGCTCTAGCTGTTGCCATAGCAACTGCAGCTGCCTCCAGCTCTGGAGTCTTTCTGATGCCCACACTAGGCCTCGAGCAGTGCGGGGTGGGTTGGAGACCACCTCCATGTAGTCTCACTTGGGTACAGGAAGCTCACCTCAGCCCTTGAAGAGACCGTGTGCAGGGCCCTCAGCCACTCGTGTCTCTGCAGCTGGCCTGGGGATGTTTTTGTAACAGAACTGGAGACAAGGGTCCTGGGTTTCCAGCTACATTTTTCCCCCTCTTTTAATATGTGTGGATGTTTTGCCTATGTGTATGTCTGGGCACCGCATGCGTGTCTGGTGTTTGTGGAGGCCAGAGGTGGGCATCAGATCCCTGGAGCTGGATGTTACAGATGAGTATGGGTCACCGTGTGGGAATCAAACCTGGTCATCTGGGAAAGCCGCTGGTGCTCATAACCACCGAGCGCCATCTCTCTGCACGCACACAGACCGATTTTGTTGAGATTGTTTGCTTGGTGGTTGTTTGTCTGAGACAGGGTCTCATGTAGCCCAGGCTGGTCTCAAACTCTCTTGTGTAGCCAAAAATGACCCTGAACTTCTTGTCTGCCTGCCTCTACTTCCTAAACGCAAGACTTACGGGCTTGTACACCACCACCCAGTTTGTGTGGTACCAGGGCTGGAATGCAAGGCCTGCTGGGCAAACCGTCTATCAGCTCTCCCAGTTGACCACTATTCCATCCATCTCCATGCTTCTGATTCCTCTGTGTGTCCTATTGTCTGTCTGTCTGTCTGTCTGTCTGTCTGTCTGTCTGTCTGTCTGT
>NW_021604628.1:93842-102101 GCF_004785775.1 Grammomys surdaster | reverse complement strand
TGTCTGTCTGTCTGTCTGTCTGTCTGTCTGTCTGTCTGTCTGTCTGTCTGTCACAGAGACCAAGGAAGCTGAGTGCAGGAGCAAAGTGATGTCATAGTCACATGGGTCATCAAAGTTGGAGCCAGAGTTAGAAGGAGCAGAACTAGTCACATTGGCTTTTCCTGGGCGTTAGGGTGGATGGGGACACTGTTGTCAGGAGAATTTCTGGCTTAGAGAGCATAGATTTGGGGTCATGAGAGGAGGGATTTTCATGTGAGACAGTTTAGGCCATGGATCTTAATTCATGGCATGGAGCCCGGGCACCTACTGCCCCCTAGTGGACTAACCAAAAACAGCGGCTAGGTAAGGGAACCCTATGGAAAGAGGTTTTTTGTTTGTTCGTTTTTAAAGGCAGAGAAGCCAAGGAAAGGTAGTTCTGGGGGCTGCAAAGAGCATGATCGGGATCCCCAAACAGAGCCCCAGACCTGGCCCAGCCCAGAAGCTCACTGTAGCCTTGCAGAGCCCGAGGGTGGGGTACACTGGCACCTGCCCGGGCTCAGGGCCAGTTGCTGGGTGTGGCTGACACACACACTTACTCTGCCTTTCTGCTTCCCAGACTCGGAGGCGCCCGCGTTCCATGAGGTCCTGTCTGTAGATGGTGGAGGCTCCTGTCCCTCTGAGCGCCACACACCAGCTGCCGTATTTCAGGGACCCGAGGAGAAGCCGCTGCTGGACAGAGCCTCGGAATCCAGTTAGTTCCTTGCCCCTCAGAGACGCCACCCCCTACCTCTGGCAAAGGACCCATCTTGATTCTGCCATTTGGAAAGGGGAAACCGAGGCAGAAAAAGGAAGGCCAAGGCCTGTTTCAGTTTCCCTGTGGGAAGCCACAGGCTGTGGAGACAGCTCAGGCCCAGAGCATACTTGACCCGTTAGCCTTGGTTTCCCCGTTTTGCAAGGGTGGCCCTTGAGAGTTGCTGGAGGTTCTAACTGAATGACAGTCTGTAAAACCTGTAGTGACAGGCTGTGTCACTACTGATTGCTGTCATTGCTGTTAGGTAGCCGGCTTGAGAGCTGGCCAGGTGACAGGAGGGGACTGAGAACACAGAAGGGAGGTCTTGCCACAGTTATCAGTTTATTGTTGACAGAGCCAGGCCTGGATGTAAAATATTGTCTAGCATCTGGAGATGCTGTAAACCGCTTTGGGGGAGGGGGGAAGGGGCTGGTGGAGAGATAGCAGGCCATTAAAGTTCTGGCCTCATAACCACAAGGATCCAAGTGTGTACTCCAGAATGCAAAGAAAAGAAAAACAGAGTTCCAGGACAGCCAGGGCTATACAGAGAAATCCTGTCTTGAAAAACAAAACAAAAACAAACAAACAAAAAACCCCCAAAAACCAAAAACAAAACCAAAAAAACAAAAACAAAACAGAAAGAAAGAAAGAAAGAAAGAAAGAGAAAGAAGGAAGGAAGGAAGGAAAGAAAGAAAGAAAGAAAGAAAGAAAGAAAGAAAGAAAGAAAGAAAGGGAAAAATAAGAGAAAAGTTGGAGTATGTGGCCCTGGCCCTGACCTTAGAGGCCTTTGTAAGGAACCCTGTCCTTTTCCTAGGAGAATTCAGGCGGAAGATCCTGGCCCTACTCCAGAATACAGAGGAAGAGAGAGGAGAACAGGTGAGGATGCCTTCCCGGATGCTCCTGCTCCTCAGGGGACCCCACCCCACTGCTTCATTCTAAGCTCTGAACTGGCCTCCTCCAGAGAACATTCCCCAGTACCAAAGGCCTTCACCCCTCCTGCTCCTTCTAGGCCAAAGTTCACCTTTGACCTTCTTGAGGCCAGGGGCCACGACTCAGTTTCTCTCTTTCTCCCCATAGGAAGCTCAAGTGCAGGAGGCAGAGGAGGCCGGAGAAAACCCGGCCCCAGCCGGCAAGGTGAAGTCCCAGGTGAAGAAGTCTAACCTCCGGAGAGCCTTTTCTCTCAAGAAACACAGCTCCAAGGATTCTAAGAAAATGGAGACTTCAGGGACTCCAGGCTCTGGCAGCCTGGAGACCCGGCCACCCAAGAGGCATGGCTTCCTGCCCATGTGTGTCGGTGGTCACAGAGCTTCCATCTCCAGCAACCCAGGTGAGCAGGCCTGGTGTTACCATGGTAACTTCAAGCCTTGACCTCTACTTTCTGCTGAGGGGAAGAGAAGGGAGGTGGAGATGTCAGTTTCAGCAGGACACCTACCAAAAACTCAGCTCTGTTTCTTAAAAACAAAGGCACTGCCAAGAAGTGGTAGCATGTGTCTTTTATCCCAGCACTTGGGAGGCTGAAGCAGGTGGATCTCTGTAAGTTGAGGACAGTCTGGTGTATGGAGTGGGTTCTAGGATAGCCAGGGCTACACAGAGAAACCCCATGTTGCTAGATCTGTGGTTGGCTGTCAGATGTCACTAGGGAACGTTAACCGAAACACACCAGGATTTCAGGGTGACTGCAGTAAACCATATGCAATGTTTCCCCTGCACTTACGCAGTGCCTGCTGTATATACCACGGATGCAGTGCTATCTCAGTTAACATGTCAGGTCTCTCTTATGCTTCCCATTTGACAACAGAGTAAGGCAAAATTTGGACTGACTGGGCCAAGGCTTGCACATTGAAAGGGCAGGTGATTTTGCTGGGTGAGAGCCATGGGCACATCCATGCACTTCTTAAACTGCTGTCCATGGGGAAGCAGAGAGCAGAGAGGGAACACAGATCCCCTCAGAAGTAGAGCAGGGCTGGCACCCCACTTCCTCCCCCAAGGACTGAAACAGATGCCAAACTCATCCGTTTTTCTGCACTCTTTTTAAGAGGACCTGGAGTTCCAGAAGACAGAGTCTGCAGGAGGGGGACCAGCTGGGTCCCCAGAAGCACCTTTCCAGGCCAGAAGCCACACATCCAATGAGGGGCCTTCATCAGAAAAAGCCTGGGAATCTAGTCAGTATACCTCTGGGGTAGCCTTTGCTTGTCTCTCTTCCACATGCCCCAGGCTAACTAGGGAATGAGTGGAGAAGGTGGCTGAAAATCTCCCAGGAGACCCTGCAGTGGGGACAGGGACCATTGGTGTGCTCTCTCTCTTTTTCTTTTCTTTTCTTTTTTTTTTTTTTTGGTTTTTCGAGACAGGGTTTCTCTGTGTAGCCCTGGCTGTCCTGGAACTCACTCTGTA
The DNA here is from genome assembly GCF_004785775.1 of Grammomys surdaster. Classification (NCBI taxonomy): domain Eukaryota; kingdom Metazoa; phylum Chordata; class Mammalia; order Rodentia; family Muridae; genus Grammomys; species Grammomys surdaster. The sequence goes on along the minus strand of NW_021604628.1, from coordinate 98,941 downwards.
GACCAGGCTGGCCTCGAACTCTCGAACTCAGAAATCCGCCTGCCTCTGCCTCCCAAGTGCTGGGATTAAAGGCGTGCGCCACCACCGCCCGGCTGTCTTTTTCTTTCTAAGATTTATTTTATTTCCTTTGTGTATGATTGCTCTATCTGTATGTACACCTTCCTGCCAGAAGGGGGCGTCAGATCCCATTACAGATGGTTGTGAGCCACCATGGGGGTTGCTGGGAATTGAACTCAAGACCTCTGGAAGAACAGCCAGTGCTCTTGCCCCTGTTGGTGTGCTCTTTGTACCGAGGCTGCCGGGCGAGGATACTGATGGGCTTTAGTGTCCTTAGTCAATTTCACTGGTGTAAATGGTTCTATCTTGGTTCAAGCTGCTCGCAACAACCTCTCTGGGAGTTTCCTCTATATTTTAGTGAGCTCAGCTCAAATCAACACCAAAAAGCCATAATGAAGCCAAGTGACCCTCCTGTTGTAGCAGCACCGATGGCCAAGGGATGTTCCCCTCCACGTGTTCTGGCTGGCCACTCGGAGTGCAACTTTCCATCCCTGATATTAGCAGCTTTCCCGGGTGTCAGGTGCAGTTGAGTTTGGTCACAGATGGTTAGAGAGAATGTGTCATCTTTATTTGGATGGCTGTGCTGTCCACCATGTGTGCCGGGGTGTCCCTGGGGACAACCTCTCATCTTTCCTTTCTTCTCTCAGAGGAATTAATCATCCAACACCTGGTGGCGAGTCTCCAAGAGGTGGACAGCGAGTTAGGGAGGCAGGTGAGTACCCCTCCAACTCTCCAGGCAGATTCCGGGGGTGGGGGTGGGGGAGGAGGGGTCGAGCTCCCTCCCCTGAGACCTGGGTTCTATCCCTACTTCCGAGTGACCTTGGCCATATCCCTTAACCTCTCTGAGCCTCAGTTTCCTCTTTTGCAAAAATAGGGATACTCCCTGTTTGACTAAACGGTGCCTCCTCAGAGAACACTAACATGAGGCAGGGGAAGAGAATGTTAGGTTAAAATGGTAGAATTGCAGGCAGGCTGGGGAGACACCTCAGTAGGGAGAGTGCCCGCCGAGAGCCTGAGTTCAAATCCCAAGCACACATGTAAAAAAGCCAGGCGTGGGAATCACGAACTTGCCAGCCCAGAGCTGTATCCTGTACCCCAGGAAGATCACTGGGGCTCGATGGTGGTAAGCCGACTTCCAGTGTCAGAGAGAGACTCTGTCTCAAGGGAATAAGGCAGAGCCCTAGAGCAGGGATACCAGACACCCTCTGGCCTCCATATATACCATATGTACACATATGTACATGTATGCATGTTCTCTCTCTCTCTCTCTCTCTCTCTCTCTCTCTCTCTCTCACACACACACACACACACACACACACACACACACACACAGTCTTCTAATGGCTCCCCTACCAGTCAGGGCCTGCCCCAACCCCAAACCCGCATACCCCAAGACCTTGTGCCCTCCGACCACTCAGATCCTGTCGCAAGATCACCTTCTGTGGTCACAGCCTTGTCAGTGAGCCGCTTAGCTGAATCCAGTTCTTTCAAGCTCGAAGCTATCCTGCCCCACACACAGGCTCCTACCCTTGACCAGCAGCCTTCCTAAGAGACAGGCAGGTCCCTTGAGGGCCTGGAGGTGCTTCCGCTTTCCACCTTCCCAGGCCCAGCCCCAGGGCACCTGCATCTCACCTCCCAGTGATCAGAGCCTCTGAACCAGGTCCATGTGCAGGAGGGAAATTTTGACATTGCCGCTCTCTCCTGAGAGCAGCCTCCACCCCGGCTGAAGACCTCAGCCCTCCCCAGGAAGCTTGCACACATCGCTGCCTGGGCCATCTTGTCCAGGTCCTTATCCCCATCAGTGTGCCCAGAATCTCAAATAAATCGCATGTGACCCAAGTCTTTGGGGTCCCCACCCCAGAGACCCCCAGTTTGCATGTCCAGATATGAAGAGAAGTAAATCAGCCAGGGGGACCTTAGTGTGGGGCGAAGAATCCATTAAATGTTTTTCATGGACTCTTGAGTCTATTTCTTTTTTTTTTTTTTTTTGGTTTTTTGAGACAGGGTTTCTCTGTATAGCCCTGGCTGTCCTGGAACTCACTCTGTAGACCAGGCTGGCCTCGAACTCAGAAATCCGCCTGCCTCTGCCTCCCAAGTGCTGGGATTAAAGGCGTGCGCCACCAACGCCCGGCTTTGAGTCTATTTCTAACGGTTTTGGAGAGGGGATCTGGTCACCCCCACTTTTCTATCTAAAGGGAGGCTCAGGGCGACGACGTATTCTGTGCAATCGTCTATGCGTGCGTGCGCTTTCGTTTTTGCTTTTTTTTTTGGTTTGCCCCGCCGCTGCAAGCCATATCTTGTAGAAGTGAGGGTGGGGTGGTGGAGGGATTTAACGAAGCGGTGCTCACCCAGGATACAAGGGAGCAGGCTGGAGTGGGGAGACCCTGCCGGCGGCAGCCACTGACGACTCCACTTCCATTCCAGATCCGGAAGTACCCCAGCTTCAAGCGTTTTTTTAATGAGTTCTCGGACGCCTCCCTCAGGAAGCTGGTGGCCACCTTAGACAGACAGAAGGCTCGCCTCTCCGAGGAAAGCGAGAGCCTCGCCAACAGGCCGCCTCTGTGTGCCTTTGGCACCCTGAACAAGTTTGCGGCCAACCACAGCTGCGCCATCTGCACCCTCATGCAATCCAGAGGCCAATACAAGGGACACAGTTATGCCCACTTCCTGTCCCGGAAGGTCCAGCAGGTGAGAGCCGGAGGGTAAGGACAGGTCAGCATGGCCCAAGGGACAACGGGTCTGACTTTCTTGATACGCTCGTGTGTGCATGTGCGTGCACACGTGTGTGAGTGTCACGGCGCGCGCGTGGAGGTCAGGGGACAGCTCGTAGAGCTTGGTTCTGTGCTCTATGGGGATGGATGGAAATCGGCTTGCCAGTCTTAGTGACAAAGGCCTTGATCTAAGGCTGAGCCGTCTTTCTGTCCCCTCATCCCGAGTTTTAGACTTCAGTTCAAATGTTACCTCCCAATCTCCCCAACACCCCTCCCTCCCCCTTCTCCCTTGCAGTCTTTTTAACAATTCTAAACACCAAGACAGAGCTAAGCAGTAGTCTGCTTCAAAGGACAGGCAGCTGAGCCTGGTGTTGGTCCCAGGAGGCCTGGAGGAAGTGGCAGATGCAATTTGAACGATCAGGGATTTGGAGACTGAGCTGAGGCAGGACTGGGGACGACTGTGCCTCGTGGAGGGGAAGGGGGGCTGCAAAGGCTAGTGGACCTAGCGTGGGTGTGGATCTGCTGGATAGGGAGCTTGCTGTTTCTGGACTGGACCCTGCTGACTCGGCCTGTGGCTTTTCCCCTCCCAGAACATCACGAGTCTGGATAGCCAGAGTCCGGACTGAAGGCTACACCTCATACACAACTTCTTTCGGAGTAGCCAGCGGTCAGCAGCTTTGTCCCAGAGATCCTGAAGACCCCGCGGGATGTCCCTCTTTTGTGTTTCCCAAATGTCCCCCCAGACAAGAATAGACAATTCTCTGTGCACTCAGGACTGTCAGAACATTTTCTTCCTGGAAGCCGGACCCAGAAGCTGTGCTGAGGTCGGGCACTGGAATGGGGTTCGGAGGTCAGGTTCCATCAAGTGAACTTGAAGAGAGGCTCTCCCCTCTGCAGTCACTGCACCCCGTCTTCCATCCTCCAACTCCCTCATCCTTCCATCATGAAAAAGGGTGACTGACACCTGCCAGATCCATGAGTCTTAGCTGGTGTGTGTGTGTGCATGTGTGTGTTTGCATGTCTGCCTGTCTGTCTTTGTGTGTCACTGGGGGGAGGGAGGGAGTGTAGGTCAGAGGTCAATCCCAGACATCCCATTTCCAGTTCCATCTATCTTGGATTTTTTGAGACTCACTCGAGCAGGCTTGTCTAAGGTTGAGAGTCCGAAGGATCCGCCTGGTTCTGCCTCTCGAGCGCTGACATCACAAACATCTGCTCACCCGCCATAGATGAGTCTTCGTTTTGAAAATACTTTTTTAAATTCAGTTTCCAACTGGAAAATGCACATGCACCCAAACAGCTGGGTCTCTGCTAAGTCACTGTCACTCACTCAGTTGATCAAATAACACTCATGGATCCAAGAGAGACCCCTGGGAACCCTGCAAGTCCCAGCAGGAGCCTGGGATAACCTACAGATCGGAAGAGTGATCCCTGATCTCCCAGAATCTTACTAGCCTTTATGAAGATTCCGAAAGTTATCCAGTGTTATGTCTATAATTATTTTATTGAGAAAAGATCTCACTCTGTGGCCCAGACCGGCATCTCCCAGCCCCACCTCAGGCTCTCAAGTACTGAGACTATGGTTGTGTGTCACCACACCTGGGCTACTTTATCATGGTCACAGCTGGGTAGATTTCAGAAATTCAAAGAGGGCTTCAAGCTGGACTGCCCCAGATGCTGCACAGATGTGCACTGCCCCCAGGAGTCTCTTGTCCTAAGACATGCAGTCTCCATCCTGTCTGTTCTGGCTGGTTTTGTGTCAACTTGACACAAGCTGGAGTTATCACAGAGAAAGGAGCCTCCCTTGAGGAAATGCCTCCATGAGATCCAGCTGTAAGGCATTTTCTCAATTAGTGATCGGGGTGAGGGCTCAGCCCGTTGTGGGTGGAGTCATTCCTGAGCTGATAGTCCTGAGTTCTATAAGAAAGCAGGCTGAGCAAGCCATGAGGAGCAAGCCAGTAAGCAGCACCTTCCGTGGCCTCTGCATCAGTTCCTGCCTCCAGGTTCCTGCCCTGTGTGAGTTCCTGTCCTGACTTCCTTTGTTGATGAACAGCAATGTGGACCTGTAAGCAGATTAAACCCTTTCTTCTCAATTTACTTTTTTGGCCAGTGTTTTGTTGCAGGATTAGAAACCCTAACTAAGCCTGGTAGTGGTGGTACAGGCCTTTAATCCCAGCACTTGGGAGGCAGAGGCAGGTGGATTTCTGAGTTTGAGGCCAGCCTGGTCTACAGAGTGAGTTCCAGGACAGCCAGGGCTATACAGAGAAACCCTGTCTCGAAAAACCGAAAAGAAAGAAAGAAAGAAAGAAAGAAAGAAAGAAAGAAAGAAAGAAA
>NW_021604628.1:69119-93832 GCF_004785775.1 Grammomys surdaster | reverse complement strand
AAAGAAAGAAAGAAAGAAAGAAAGAAAGAAAGAAAGAAAGAAAGAAAGAAAGAAAGAAAGAAGAAAAAGAAAAACCCTAACTAAGACCCTGTCCTCCCTGATGGCTAGGATGTGTCTTGAAATGGGTCCTCTTGTGGATGTGTCTGTCTGCACAACTGTGAGGTGTGGGTGTAAGAGCCTCTGCCTGACACCCAGCTGGGCAGTGACTCCGATGGGCATATATCACATGCCCATACCCCCACACAGGGGCTGGAGCCACTGACTCCCTGGGTTATCAGCAGGAAGGTGTGGCCATGGGGGACGGATTAAAGCTTGGTTAGCCAACTGAGTCTTGTCAGCCTTGGAGACTATTGGTGACCACGGCAGGCGCGATGGGCTGGGCAGCTGAATGAGGAAGGCCTGGCCCTCAGGTCGGACCAGTCTCAAGCCGAAGGCATCCTTTCAGGAAGTTCAGCTAAAACCGTCCGTTTATTTATTTATTTTTTTAAAATTGCATCAAGGGGTCTTTTTATTGGCACTTGGTGATCTCCTTATAGATTTATTTCAGGTAGTATTCTGGAATGTGGCATGTTCATGCAAGAGCTAAAGTTTCGAATGCCTTTTTAAAGGACTTTGTGTGCATTGGTGTTTTACCTGTGTGTGTGTGTCTGTGTGTGAGTGTCAGACTCCTGGAACTGGACTTACAGACAATTGCTATCAAGTGGATGCTGGGAATCAAACCTGGGGCCTCTGGCAGAGCAGCCAGTGCTCTTAACCACTGAGCCATCTCTCCAACCCCAGGAACTAAAGTTTTGAAACAAGGGTCAGGAACCTTTTGTACATGGTTTCTTTTTATTATTAAGATAATCAGACATAGTTCAGGTTAGCCACCATACCCAACTGTACATAGTTTCTTTTATTTATATAAAGATTTTGTTTTTATTTTAAATTATGTGGGTTTGTATATGTGAGTGCAGTCACAGAAGCCAGAAGAGGGCACTGTATGTCATGGCGCTGGAGTTGCAGCCGGTTGTGAGCTGCCTGCCGTGGAGCAGGCTTGTTTTACCACTGAGCGCTCTCCTCTCCAAACCTTAGACATTGTTTCTTATCTGTAACAACCACCATTCCAGGCTGTAGAGTATTTGTTATGAGTTCCGGATGCTGGCATCCAAGTCTGGTTTTTGTACTGTGTTGTCTGAACCAATAAAGACACCTACTCAAAGTGTAAAGTGAGTGTATCTTTTCAGGGAAGCTAGAAGACCACCCCCTTGCTCCACCCAGTGGAGACAAAATGGCTGCCCTCTTGCTCCATCCAGAAGAGGTAAGCTGGTCACCACCATGCCCCATCCAGGACAGTCAGAGCCTGCTTGATAGTGGGGCCGACCTCCTTGCCCCTGTTCTGGGTTTTCTCTGGCCCATCCTTGGGGTAACACCTTGATGACACAGGTTGGGTGATCATGAGTTCCAGCCTTCCCAATCCACTAACATCTGCTCCCAGGCCGGTAATGTCAGGAATGAGATATTGCTGTCCTAACCTGACTCTTGAGGCACAGAGAGGCTGGGTCAGCCTTGTTTCTTTCTGATTACTTCTCGAAGCTGGTGTGACTTAGCACAGATGTGGATGGAGGGAGGAGGCCGGCCATTCTCTGCTGTGTGTCTGGATGGGAAAATGAGGACATGGTTTAGGGGAAGTTTATTGCAGATATGAGCAACAGGGGAGCCAGAGGTATGAGATGGGGGTGGGGATCGAGATAGGAAAGGGGGGGGGTTGGTGATGAAAGAATGTAAAAATTCATAGAGAAGTTTGAGACCCCCATCTGAATTAAGGTTAGCAAGTTCACAAGCTCACAGGTTTCAGGAACTAGCTGGCCACAAAAAGAAGAAACTAGCCAGAAGGCAGGTCAGCTAGGTCATTCCGGGAACTGGCTCACCACAAAGGATAGCAGAACTAAAGATACAGGTTGGCTGAGTTACTCCGGGAAATGGCTGCTTACAATGGTTAGGATAAGGTCTCATTCCTGAATAGAATGTGTACAGGATGTTTCCCACTCCCCACCCTGGTTTGTGACCAGCTAAATAATGAGTTAAGAATTCTCTACTATTTTTATGATGTGGGTTGGGATTTCTTCACTGTCCCATCTTGGTTTCCCCCTTCACCCCCCTAGTTTGTGGTTTTCTCCTTTAAATACCCCTTGCTTCTGAGCCTCGGGGTCGACGCTCCTCTTGTGAGTCTTGCCCTCAGCCGGCTGATATCCCGAAATCCGGAAATAAAGCCTTTTGCAGTTTGCAGCAAGTTCGGTGTCTTTTGTGAATCTGGGTGGACGTAATCTCCTGTAGCTTGAGTGGGGGGTCTCCCCAATCCGGGGAACGTTCAGTCCAAAAGAGAAGTCACAGACCAAGAGGCTGCGTAGCCAAAATGGCTGGTTATATAGGAATCAGAGAATCTGGGGCAAGGGGAGTAAAGCTCTGGGGTTGGAGAGATTGAGGTGGGGTATGCCAGCCAGGATGACTCTTTAACCGGTACTTGGACTGAGGGAGACTGGTAGCCAGAGTCTACCTTGGTGTGTTAACTAGACACCTCAGTTAGCCATTTGTCCCGGGTTTGAGACCTAACAATATCCGGTCCAACCTGGGCTGTGAGTTGTCCAGGATTCACTGAAGAATGACACCCAGGACTCAAATAGTATGCAAATACAAAGAATTCTGCAGAAGTCCAGCGTGCTGGGATCTCCCATTACCAAGATAGAGAGAGATACCCAAGTGAGCTTGCAGGCCTGATTTAAAGCATATTAGGGAATTCTGGGGTAGGTGACTTTTATGTTAATCTGTTCGGTCCATCTGTACGAACATTCCCTTACCTCGGTGTGGGGGCTGGAAACTTGCTGGGGAGGTCTGGAAACTGTTACTGAGGAAGTAGCTGAGGAAGTCTGGAAACTGCTGCTGACCCATTGGCCTTGCCTCAGGCCAGGTGGCTGAGATATCCCATTACCTAGGTGTGAAGGCTGGAGCCTGTTTTTGTTTTGTTTTTTTCTTAGTAATTGACTTGCCTGGGCTTGCCTGGGCTCGCCCAGCTTTTAGGCCTAGTCTCTTTACCTGCCAATTTGAATTCTGTCATGGAATCAGCCTAACCTTCTCAGGCTATGTAAGACCCAGTCCACAAGCAAAGATCAGATAAAGGAAGAGCCAGGTACTGAAGGGTTAATAGAGATTTCACTTCTAGCCAGGCAGTGGTGGCGCACACCTTTAATCCCAGCACTTGGGAGGCAGAGGCAGGCAGATTTCTGAGTTTGAGGCCAGCCTGGTCTACAGAGTGACTTCCAGGACAGCCAGGGCTACACAGAGAAACCCTGTCTCAAAAACAAAAAAAAAGAAAGATAGGAAGGAAGGAAGGAAGGAAGGAAGGAAGGAAGGAAGAAAGAAAGAAAGAAATTTCACTTCTAACAGTCTAACAGTGAAATAGAGCCAGGGAGTGCAGGTCAGCTAGCTCTGGGGCTTTGTGTTCCAGAAACCTGGCTAACTACAAGGTAGATGATATGGTTGAATAAGGTTGAGTCCTTATGAACAGGATGTTTCTCCCCTGCTGTGACCATTTCTTGAACCCTATTACACCTGTCGTACCCTGCATTGTATATATGGAAAAATGAGTTGGGACTTTCCATTGTATTGTCTACTGGAATTTTTCAGCGACACCCCCCTTTCTGGTTTGTGGTTTTCTCCTTTAAATATCCTACACTCCCCAGGCTAGGGGTCGAGTTCCTCTATCCCTGTGTGGGTTATGGGACTCGGCCTCAGCACACTGATTGAAATATACCTCTTGCTGATTGCAACAAGATTGGTGTCTCATGAGTCATTTGGGTGGCTGTGATCTCTCGTGGTTTGAGTGGGGGCCTTCTTGGGGTCTTTCAGTACCATGGCTCAGGCCTTTGATCCCAGCATTGGGGAGGCAGAAGCAGGTGGTTCTCTGTGAGTTCAAGGCCAGCCTGGTCTACAGAGTGAGTTCCAGGCCAGCTAAAACTTCCTACCAAGACTTCATGCTTGAAGACAAATAAATAAAAAAGGAAAGAAGAGACTAATAAAAGTTCACAGAATTAGCAAGCGAAGACACAGGATGCCCAGCAAATTTGAATCTCAGGTAAATGATTGTAATGTCTGGCACAGTTACTAGGAAAACAATTGTTTGGTGTTCGCCTGAGAGTTCAGTCACAAGGTGTCCTGGGTTTTATCTGCCAATCTTGGAACCACTACAAACACCCACTGTTGGATTTATAAAAAGATAAAGAGATAAAGAGTTTGTTCTGTGGGTGTGTGGAGAGGTATGGGGGAGGGGATGTCTCAGCGGGCCCATGCCGAGGCATCTCTTCCCTCTGAAGGACCGGTCACACACCGGTATAGCATAGAATAGAGTTTATTCAGGGCATGGGGAGGGGAGCCAGGAGGGAGGCAGAGAGAGAGAGAGAGAGAGAGAGAGAGAGCGCAGAGAAGTAAAGGAGTAGAGGCTGGCCATGACCACGTGGAGAGAGGGAGAAGGGAAGGGGGGAAGTGGCAGAGAGAAGCTACAGGCAAGAGAGCAAGAGAGTAAGAGAGAGAGGAGGGGGCAAGCAGCCCCTTTTATAGTGGACTGGCCTACCTGGCTGTTGCCAGGTAACTGTGGTAGAGCTTAAACAGAATATTAACACCAGCGTTACCTCAAAACAGGGGAAATTAACAGAAGCCAAGAGAGGCATTCCCTTTCAAAAGCCAGCACAAATGACTGAGGTCCCTATTTAAGAGATCAAAATGGACCTGGCCAGGTTCTCCCAGCATCCCTCAGTTCCTACCTGTTTACAGGGCATGGCTGACATACCCTGCCCTCTTCCCTGAACTCTCCAGCCTAGAGGCTGGGCTGCTCTTCCCCCAGAGGCTCTTTTCTGTATAATCCAGACTTTTTGGTGATCTGTCCTTTTTATACCTTTGGCCCCCTGGCTGCTGTACTTGGGTGCCCTCTCTTCCTTCCCCTTCCCCTCTCCCCACGTGGCTCAGACAGTAGGCTCTTCCAGATGTGTCTGCCTCTGGATATGCTGTCCTACATCCCTGTAATAAATACTTATCTCCCCACCACCACCATATCGAGGAGTGGTCATGTCCTTTTATTCATTCAGGAAGCTTCTAGGCTTGACATACACGGTCTGAGGGAAGACAATTTTAATAGGTGCCAGTGAACTGGTATGTATGGGTTGAAAGACTCTCCTCAAGGAGAAGGTCCTCATATTTAGACAAAAGTCGCTCCTCGGGGACCTACTTCCACATGCCAACCTCCAGGTCCTGTCCCTCACTGGTCTACACTACTGGATTGGCCATTTTATTTTATTTTTTGGATGGATGGGTGGTACTTTTTTTTTTTAATGTGTATTGGTGATTTATCTGGGTGTATGTTTGGGTGAGAATGTCAGATCTTGGACTTAGAGACAGTTGTGAGCTCCCACGTCAGTGCTGGGAATTGAACCCAGGTCTTCTGGAAGAGCAGTCAGTGCTCTTAACCACAGAGCCATCTTTCCAGCCGCTGAGACAGAGTCTTATGTAGCCCAAGCTAGACCCTGTGTAGCCCTGGATGACCTTGAACTCTGGGATCTTGATTCTTTGCTAGTCTTTCAAAGCCCATTGTTCCTTGAAATGACTTGGGGGAGTATAGCCTTCCCCAAGACCTCATTGGCACGGCCCCCCTTTCTCTGCTTACATTTCTGTGGGTCCCCAGTGACCATGTCCGTCTTACAGTTGAGCTTCAGCCTTGGCTTGAGGTTTTGTGTTAGTTAAGTGAATGCTGGTGGGGCCTGTGGGCAGCCTGAGCCTCATTGGGCTGGTCTCCTTTCTAGGGAGCAATGGGGGACACCTTCTGCTGGACAGGCCGGAAATGTTGAGGCTTAGAGTGAGACCCATCCTCCAAATCCTAGCCAGAGTGACTGTGCCGTGCAGCAAGCTGCAGGGTACACTTTCTTCGTAGCAGACTTTGGCGGAACAAGCCCTCCTTCCCAAGGTCAGTATTTGCAGGGACCAGGAGACTCAGAAGGGTAAGCATGAGGTGCAGGCAAGCAGGCAACCTGCCCTGAACCCGGTCTGTTTGTGCCTATGTCTGCTGAGCCTGTGGTTGCTTGGACTGGTTTAACACCAGGTCTTGAGTGGTCCTGTGGTCTCAGCTGAGATGCCTATCAACATATCAAAGAAGACCTGGCCAGGCTCTCAGCATCCCTCAGTCCCTAGCTGTCACTGGGTTCTCCAGGCTGGCATACCCTGGGCCTCTACCCTGAACTCTCCAGCATAGGGGCTAGGCTGCCCCTCCCCCAGCCCCTCTTCCCTATATAATCCAGCCATTTTGGCTATGTGTTTATTTTACCCTTTTATGTCTGGGCCTCTCGGTTCCTGACTCTCCCCCTCCCTTTCTCCTCACACGACCCACCTCAGGATCATGTTCACTCTGGACTCTTCCAGATGCCTCTGGCTGTTTTCTTCCATACAGCTGCAGTAAACCTTCCCCTCCACCATACCTCGGATCAGTTACATCCTCTTTATTTTTTCATTCAGTGCTCTCACAGGGTCTGCAACAATTCTGCAGAAATTTAAAGTGCAAAGGCTAAAGTTGTGTCTTTAAGTTTTAATTACTGTGCCTAAGAGATCTATAAAACAAAATTTTTTTTAACCTGAAAGCCCCATTTGCTCAGGGACAGATAAACCTGGAAGCCTCACTTGCCCAAGGACAGATAACTTTCTGGAATGCTAGAGGATGTTGTTCATGTAAGATGACAAGCCACTTGTTTTCACTTCTGTAAACAAGCTTGCTTGCCCCAACTGTACTTGATCGCATGTAGGCAGGAGGTACATAGGCAGGAAGTACAATCATGATGTTTGCTTCCTCCTGGATTGGATTTGTCCAATCTTTTGAGCAGAATTGTGTCCCTCCTCCTGGATGGACGGTAAGTGGTATGTGTTGATGTCTGTCTGTCCATCCAGAGCAGAATGGTGGGAGGGCAGCAAGACTGGAAGCAGGAGATCCTTCAGATCAGGAAACCCAAACTTGGGGGAGTAGACTTTCTGCAGCACTGGATGGTTCCAACAGGCCACAGGTGGGAGGCTAGACCTAGGTCACTGGGATCTCTCCTGTTCCAGTTTAGGAGTTCTGTCCACTTATTCCCTAAGAAAGAACAAAGAGTTGTCATTTTGAGTGACCCTTACCTAGGACATCCCTTGTCTTAGTTCACCCAGACCACCTTCCCAGCATTCGCTCTGCTGTACTTGATCAAAACTGGGGACCTAGGATTGTTCCAAAAGCCAGTTTATGGAGTTTACTTTATTATCCCAGAGCCCTTACCTGCTCTGCAAAGGGGATTCCCCACTGGGAAGTAATTATTAAAATGTTTGAAATATTATAAAAGATTAATTGGTTCTTGCTTTTCCAGAAGGGTGGGGTAGCCTCCTGACCGCTCAGGTCAGACGCATGGTTACTGTTCTACGCCAGGTATAGATGCAGATGGATCGTGGACAGTTGAGTACTAACTGGAGGTTATCGGTACAGTGTTTTGGGGATTTTTTGTTTTGTTTTGTTTTGGTTTTGATTTTTTAAGGCAAGGTTTCTCTGTGTAGCCTGGGCCATCCTGGAACTCATTCTGTACACCAGGCTGGCCTTACATTCAAAGATATGCCTGCTTCTGTCCCTGACTGATGGTATAAAGGCGTGCACCACCACTGCCCGGCTGGATGGTATCTTAACTAGGTTCTCAACCTTCCTAATGCTGCCACTCTTTAATACAGGTCCTTGTGTTGTGCTGACCCCCAACCATACAATTATTTTTGTTGCTACTCTGTAACTGTAATTTTGCTACTGTTACGAATTGTAATGTAACTATCTGATAATCGGGATATCTAATATGGTATCTCAAAGGGATTGAGACCCACAGGTTGAAAACCACTGGTCCGGCCGGGCAGTGGTGGCGCACGCCTTTAATCCTAGCACTTGGGAGGCAGAGGCAGGTGGATTTCTGAGTTCTAGAGTTCGAGGCTAGCCTGGTCTACAGAGTGAGTTCCAGGACAGCCAGGGGTACATAGAGAAACCCTGTCTCGAAAAACCAAAAAAAAAAAAAAAAAAAAAAATAAAAACCACTGGTCCATGCCGGGCAGTGGTGGCACACGCCTTTAATCCCAGCACTTGGGAGGCAGAGGCAGGTGGATTTCTGAGTTCAGGACAGCCTGGTCTACAGAGTGAGTTCCAGGACAGCCAGGGCTACACAGAGAAACCCTGTCTCAAAAAACCAAACCAAAAAGAAAAAAAAAGAAAAAAAGAAAAAAGAAAAAGAAGAAAACCACTGGTCTTAACAAATTCAATGTAACTTCTGTTCCCCTTTCTTTGTTTTGTTTAAGATAGAATCTTACTATGTAGCCCTGGCTGTCCTGGAACTTGATATATAGACCAGGATGACTTGGAACTCACAGAGATCCACCTGCCTCTCCCTCTAAAGTTAAAGGTGTGTACCACCATCTCCTCAAGCGTTCCAGCTTGTTACGGCTCTCTCTTGGTGTGTGTGTGTGTTGTGTGTTTGTTTCTCTTTTCCTGTTTTGGAATTTTCAACACAAGGTCTCATAATGTAGTGTTGGCTGGTTTTGAACTCACAGAGATCCACCTGCTTCTGCTTCCCAAATGCTGGGACTAAAGGTGTGCACCACCACACTCCGCTTCCAGATGTCCACACAATGGACTAGAAGGGACCATGGCTGTGCCAGGAAGGGAGGGAAGGGCAGAAATGAAGCTATGTGCGCAGAGTTGCTACATCCTCCTGAGACAGGAGAGGCAGGGTCACTCTTGGGTGACACTCAGAGGAGTTCCATACCTCGGGGCAGCTGTATTCTGGGATCCGGCTGGGATGAGGTTTGTAGGTTACCCAAACTGTCTTGGGGAGTACAGGAAAGTCTAGTGGACAGGGTGCAGACCTGGATTAGAGAAGCCAAGGACACATTCGTAAGGGCAAATAAGAAAAGCTGTTAGAGTCCCAAGCCTTACCTAAGCCTACTGTGTGACCCTAGGCTAGCCCCATGCCCTCTTTGGGAAATTACAAGATCCTGCAGAGCCCACCTTAGAAGTAATCTTGGCATTTAGACTTGTACCTTCATGGATAGGTCTTGCTGTTTTAATTTAAAAGTTATATTTATTTATTTCTGTGGTAACTACAGTACCTAATTCAGGGGTTCCCAACTAGACCCAAGGATTGGCAGGTTTCACTGACTCTTGGGTGACATTATGGCTGCTTTAGACACAGGTATCCCAAAGGGAGCCTTGAACCTTGACCCTCCAAACACAGGCAAATCCCTAAACTCATCTGTGACATGAGACTCTACACAGGCAATTGTGAGCCGGCAGGAGGGTCCCAGCGTCTACCCATGACGAGGGACTAATTGACAGCTGAACAAAATACAAGTTCAAGAACCCGAGGGGATGTTCACTGAGTGGAGGTGCGTGCCTCCAACCCTGCCTGTCTGAGGTCAGTCCCTGGGACCCACGAGATGGAAGGTCAGAGCCAACTCCAGAAAATCCGACCTTTGACCTCTCCAGTACACACTCACGCACGTGCACAATCAGTAAGTAAATAAACGTCAAGAATCTTTAAAGAAGTGTCTACCAAATGGACTAAAGAATGGTCAAAAGCAACTTAAGTTTATACAAGTAAGGGGTTTGCTGGCTAAAGAATGACCTAAGCTAGTTATGTGTCACATGTTAATAATTCCAAGACCAGAGAGTTGGGAGCAGGAGGCAATCAAACGTTCCAAGTTAGCTTTAGCTGCACAGTGAGTTTGAGGCTAGCCTGGTCTACATGGTGAGTTATGGGAGACAGCCAGGATGGCTTTGCTCAAAACAACACAACACACAGTTGAAAAGTAGCTGGAAAACCTCCAGGACCCTTCCACCCTGACACTCACTATCTTCAGAAGAGTCTCCCACTCACAGGGTGGGCTGTGCTGCATGCTCATGGGCCCACGAGCCAGGTCACCCATGTTTTTGCAGGTCAGAAAATGGAGATTCAGAGCTTAGATGTTCCAACTGTAAACGGCTAGCTCTCCTGACAGAGCAGAGACTTGTACTTACTGCAGTTTGCTAGCTGGCATCTTGGACCGAGGGTTTCTCTGGAAGCACTCTCTTGTGGCATTTGTCTTCTGTTTCCTCTTGAACATCTTTTTTGCTGCGTTTGAATCCGCAGCAGGACTCTCCCTGGGCAGAGAGACAAAGGAAGTGCTTGTTACAACAGCCTGAACAGTGTCTGACTCCATCAGAGTCCTGCCCCAGCTCAGCAGACCCAGTGGCCTTGGCTAAGGTTGATATTTTGCAGCAAATACGTCTGGTTACCTTTTTTTTTTTTTTTTTTTGGTTTTTTGAGACAGGGTTTCTCTGTGTAGCCCTGGCTGTCCTGGAACTCACTCTGTAGACCAGGCTGGCCTCGAACTCAGAAATCCGCCTGCCTCTGCCTCCCAAGTGCTGGGATTAAAGGCGCAGATTATATACTTAACGGCTGAGCCATCTCTCCAGCCATTCACACCCCCAGTTGTAGAAATAAAATTACATAATGGGGGGGGGGAACAGATCCATCTTAATAAGCTTGGTGTGAAACAAATACAAATGTCTATGGCAGAATACCCAAGAACATGATGGCACACACCTATAATCTCAGGACTGGGAAAGCAGAGG
This sequence comes from Grammomys surdaster, assembly GCF_004785775.1. Classification (NCBI taxonomy): domain Eukaryota; kingdom Metazoa; phylum Chordata; class Mammalia; order Rodentia; family Muridae; genus Grammomys; species Grammomys surdaster. The sequence continues at coordinate 83,154 of NW_021604628.1, read as the reverse complement.
CAGGTTTTCCCGCTCAGTGCCAGCTGGGGCTGTGTAGCGAGATCCACATCCAACAATAAAATTAAAGAACAGAATGTGTCAACCCTGCTTTTCTAAAAGACAAGGTTGAAGTTGGGCGGGGTTGACATATGCATGACCCCACTACTGATCTTTGATTGGCCAATCCAAGTATTATACAACCAGCAAGGGAGCCTGGGAAATGTAGTTCCCAGGGATCTTTAAGAACTACGGATTTGCTGGCCCTGTCATGACTGCAGAGATAATGACAAACTCTGTACGGTCCACAACCCAGACAACTGACACATGCTCTCTTGGTTTGGTTTCTGTTGTTGTGGTCAAACACCCTGACAAAGTCACTTAAGGCAGAAAAAGTTTATTTGGTTCACAAATCCAGGCAACGGTCCACTGCTGATAGGAAGTGAAGGCTGCAGGAACTTGCAGCAGCCGGTCTCCTTACAGCCAGAGTCAGGAGCAGAGCATCGAACCATGCTTGGCTCTGCTCAGCCCGCTCTCTCCTTTTCATTCACTTCATGGTTAGAGTGCTAGGGGCTAAAGCCACGCACCTCTGTGCCAGTTCTAACGGAGGCCTTATTGTGGCTTCACCCAAAGTTAAGACCAGAAATCTGGAGTGCGCATGCACCTACTGTCCTAGAACAGGGTGTACCCAGTGTGTGCTGGAATGGGGGAGAGGGATGGTATCACCTCTTGAACAGGTAGGTTCCACATAGCGCCCCACTGCGGGAGAGAGGAGAGGGCACTGAGCGTGAGCTGCTGTTCCACAGACTAGAAGAGCTAGGTGATACCCAGGCAGCCGAAAGGGCAGAAACCTCACTTAGCTGGGCCCCCTCCCCTGAGCAAAGAAGGAAAGCAAAGTCCTGGAGAAGGAGACACTTACACCTGTAGAGGCTTGTGGGAAGCTTCCTTCCTGGTACCCGGTGCTGTCGAGCCTGTCAGCAGTGATGAGGCAGGAGACCCTGTAGCTGGAGGAAACACCGGAGGTGTAAGGGCAGGTAGTGGGTACTGGGTCGTTTTGCAAATAGCAACAGTGAGTGTGTCTCAGAACAAACAGCAAGGATACCAGTTGTGGCCCAGCACCCCTTTAGTTTCAGTACTCGGGAGTCAGAGGCAGGTGGATTTCAGGGTTTGAGGCTAGCCTGGTTTACATAATGAGATCCAGAATATCCAAGCACCCAATAGTGAGATGCTATTGAGTTTGTTTGTTTGTTTTGTTTTGTTTTGTTTTTGTTTTGTTTTTGGAGACAGGGTTTCTCTGTGTAGCCCTGGCTGTCCTGGAACTCACTCTGTAGACCAGGCTGACCTCGAACTCAGAAATCCGCCTGTCTCTGCCTCCCAAGTGCTGGGATCAAAGGCGTGCGCCACCACTGCCCGGAGAGATGTTATTGTTAAGGAAATATTTTTTATTAGTTTTTTTTTTCTTTTTCCAGTATTTCAAGACAGGGTTTCTCTGTGTAGCCCTGGCTGTCCTGGAACTCACTCTGTAGTCCAGGCTGGCCTCGAACTCAGAAATCTACCTGCCTCTGCCTCCCCAGAGCTCACAACTGCCTGTAACTGTAACTCCAGGGGATCCAGTCAGCGCCCTCTTCTGACATCTTTAGTACCAGGTATGGATGTGAACGAGCAACAGAAACGCCCACACGCTCGTCAAACAGAAACTTTTTTTTTCCAGACAGGATCTCTCTATGTAGCCCTGGCTGTCCTGGATCCTGAGCGAGCCTGTAAACACTAGGCTGGCCATGAATCAGAGATCTGTTTGGCTTTTGCCTCGAAAATGCTAAGATTAAAAAGGCAGGGGCCAGCACATCCTGCAAACAATTTTTTTTAACTATTATGATTTTTTTAAATTTTATGTGCTGTGGGAGGCATCCCGCTATACCCAACAAATCAAAATTCAAAACACATGTCCGGATGTAGGCATGTATGAATATTTCAAAGGATTAATATGATTATTTAAAAATAATAAGCAAACAAGCCAGGAAGCAATAAAACCAGCAAAGAATTCTCTTCTCATATTTAAGAGCCAAATGATCACATCAGTGGATCTGCATGAGACCAAAGGGTGCAGCTGCGGTGGGCAGACATTCCCCGCCCACAACTTGACGTCGGAGGGCGGGGCCTGAATACCCACCCCCGCAAGTAAGTAAACTTTCATCTTGAAACGAAGATTATTATTAGGATCACTGTGTGTATCTCGAGTGAGTGCTCAAAATTGCTTTTGTTTTTGATTTTTCAAGACGGGGTTTCCCTGTGTACCCCTGATTGTTTTGTAACTTGCTATGTAGACCAGGCTGGCCTCAAACTGCAGAGATCTGCCTGGCTCTACTTTACAAGTGCTGGAATTGAATATTTAATTACATATATATTTTTTACACATATATATTTCATATATATTACATATATCACACACACACACACATATATATATCATTCGTCGAGCTTTAGGGATCTGCCTGTCTCCATGGTCCCAGGGCCAGAGTTACAGACATAGGCTGCTGTACCCAGAGTTTATGTGGGTTCTGGGGATAAAACTCTGGTCCTCATGAGTTTATTTTTGTTGGTTAAACATTTATATAAATTATGTGAGTTATAAATATAGATGGCTTTATTATAGGCCTTTAATATCAATATTAAATTCATTTTATTTATATAAAGATTTATTTTATATAAATAAAGCTGGGCGGTTGTGGCACACACCTTTAATCCCAGCACTTGGGAGGCAGAGACAGGAGGATCTCTGAGTTGGAGGCCGGCCTATTCTACAGTGGGTTCCAGGATAGTCAAGGCTACACAGAAAAACCCTGTCTTGAAAAACCAAAAGAAAAAACCTAAAAACTCAGATTTATTTTATCTGTAGCTGTGTAGGTGTGTGCTCGTACAAATACAGGTGCCCGTGGGATCCAGAAGAGGGAACAGACGTGGTTTTGAGCCACCCAGTGCATCCTGGCCACCGAACTGAAATCAGGTCCTCTAAGAGATCCCAATTGCCCTTAACCCTGTACCATCTCTCCTCTCCAGCCTCTTGGTGGTGTGGGAGGGGCCGAGTTTCCAGATTCATGGGGACAAGGACACAAGGCACTATCCCCTGTGAAGGCTGCTCAGATAGATGGCCAATGTCACCTTTAGAACTGGTGTTTCTCAGTTTAGCATTGTTAACTGCTTGCTTGCGGGCCAGAGCAGGGAGGGTCATACCTGTGGGTCGTTCTGGGCCTAGGTCCTCCACAGGTGGCTGGGCAGGTGGTGGTGAAGGACTTAGGGGCAGAAGTCCAGGTGTTGCCCTAGCTGCTATGGCTCCCTGGGAAGGTCTGAGCAGCAGTCCAGGGGACTCAGGTGACCCAACAGGCACAGAAGATCCAGCCTTTGAGCTGTGTGACTCTGCAGCTGGGAGCAACACAGGTAGGAAGCTGTTTGTGCTTTGGTCGTCGGTGGCCGAGTCCAGGTGACGGTCATCCTTCACTTCTTGCTCCAGGTTTGGAGTTGGAACATTTATTGGGCAACTGTCACTGGGGTAAGTGGGCCTCATTCCTGGGCCCGGCTGGGCTGGGGCCAATGGCGGTGCAGACTGCTGCTTGGCTGAAGAGACCGATGGTGACAGGGGTGTCTCCACAAACCCCTTGCATCCAGATTCAGGTGTCTGCACCGATGGGGCTGCTGGGAAATGGCTGTCCTTTCTGTCCTCTCTGGGAGCCCCCTGTACATGGGTTTGTGGGGAATCTTCATGGCTTCCCCTCTGTGCTGGGAGGTGCTGCAGACTCGGAGGTGGGGGCTCATGGCCAAGGGCGACCTCTATCTGGCAGTAGACTTCGACCCTCGGGAAAATGACTCTCTTGCTGGGCGAGTCGAGGTACGCGGTGTCTAGGAGAAACCACAGCGCATCAGATTTGATTTGTTCATAGACTGGTAGGGGTGTGTGCGCAAAATCTACACAGCGTTGTCCCAGCACTCGGGAGCTAAGGCGAGAAGACTGTAAGGACAAAGAAGAGATTGTGGGGGTGGGAGAATGTTGACGAAGGTTGGGGAAGGGTCATAAAGGAGCCCCAGGAAACTTTTTTTTGTTTTGTTTTGTTTTTGTTTTTCGAGACAGGGTTTCTCTGTGTAGCCCTGGCTGTCCTGGAACTCACTCTGTAGACCAGGCTGGCCTCGAACTCAGAAATCTTGCCTGCCTCTGCCTCCCAAGTGCTGGGATTAAAGGCATGTCCCACCACCACCTGGCACTTTTTTTTTTTTTTTTAAAGATGAGAACTCATGTAGCCCAGGCTAGCCTGGCCTCAAATTTACTATACATCCAAGGATGATCTTGAATTTCTATTCCCCCTGATCCCACCCCTCCCCCACACCCCCAGTGCTGGGATTACTGCGTGCATCAGCTTGCTAGGTTTATGAAGTACTGGAAATCAAACATAGGTTTTCATGCATGCCAGCTAAGTACTCTAATCGAGGCCCAGTCCCAGCCTCTCCAGAAAGACGGGGATGATAGATTGCGCATGTGTGGGAGAACCTTGTCTGAAGGAATGAGGGCGAGGCCTGCTGGGCACAGCTGGGTGCAGACTGGCATCCTTCAGCTCCTGCCTCTCCTTTCCCACGCCAGGGAGGCAGGCGGGGCGAGCGGCTTCCTAGCTGCAGGATTAGCTGAGTGGATGCGAGCTTTCGCAAGGGAGGGAGGAGAGAGGGGGTGAGGACGAGATTGAGGGGGTCCAGCGCCGCTTCATCCTGTGTGTGATGAGTGCCTCTCCCCTCCCCCCTCAACCAAGCAGAGAGCATTCTGACTGCTTCCAATTGGCAGGTGGGAACCCATACTGTGGCTCTGGGTACCAGTAGCTCCTGATCACATCCGATACCAGGATTAAAATCCAAGAGGCCTGGCGGGAGCGAGGAAGGGAGGGAGGGAGGGACTCGAGCGTGTGCTCTGGCGCCACCTCGTGGGCGACACGAGCATTACAAGCAGCACAGAAAGAACCTGGGCTTCCTTCCCAGCATCCCAGGAACCTGAGGGTGTAGTTAAGCTGGGGAAACGGAGTCGCCTCCGAAATCTAAGTATCAAATTATAAGAACTTCCCAACCTCAAGTTCCTCACATACACCGTCACCCAGGAAGATCGAGGGCTTCCCAGCTAGCGGCCAAAGAATACTGACCAACCAACCCCCTCATTCATGCTCCAGGTTCCAGGAGCTCACAGTAAAACTCCCTGAGATAGTCACTATCACTGCCCCTCCTTTATAGATACACAAGCTGAGACCCCAGGAGATTCAGTTCTGGCTACCCTAAAGGTGTCAGGAGCTAGGGTACAAACCCTTCTTTACAAAATTGGAACTAAGACTCAGAGAGCCGAAGTGATTTTTTTTTTCCACGCACACATAGCTCAGGGGTGAGGCTGAGAACTCCACTTGTCTCCAGAACCCAAGTGGCTCTCGGTCTCTGTCTCTGTGTTTCTGTGTCTCTGTGTCTCTGTCTGTCTCCACCGTCCCTTCCTCTCCCCATCATTCTCTTTTCCCAAGTCCCTGGATGCCTGGACAGGAGTAAGGACCCAGGAGAAAGTAAGGAGAGAGGAGAGAGGAGCTGGGGAAGTCAGGAAGTAAATTTTAAAAAAAGAATATATATATATATATATTCTAGTAAGAAAATATCGGGCTGGAGAAATGGCTCAACGGTTTTAAGAGCACTGACTGTTCTGCCAGAGGTCCTGAGTTCAATTCCCAGCAACCACATGGTGGCTCACAACCATCTGTAATGGAATCTAGTGCCCTCTTCTAGTGTGTGTCTGAAGACAGCTGCAGTGTACTCATATAAATAAAAAAAGTAAATAAATCTTTAAAAATAAAATAAAATAAAATAAAAAATTCTACACATTAGTTTTTTTTTAAAAAAGAAAATATCATTCAACTCTTACTTTTGCCCCAAAATATTTATTTCTCCAAAGTATTTTTTTTAAGTCACAGAGATGTATAGCCATATCAGAATAAAGGATGCTTGCAACTCAAAGGCCAGAAGCCAAGTATTTTGTACAACTGTGATAGAATATTCTACATCTACTCCAAAGACTATGTGACCACATGAAGAAAGGCTGGGCCAGCATTTGGTAAGCGCCCTTGGCCCTGAGATTCCCTCTTTCTGAAACCACATTCTAAGTAGTTAACCCTAAGTATAAGCAAGTCTTTGATCTCTCTCCATAAAGATGCTTGCCACGACTTCACAGTTTGAACAAATTAGCCTCTGTACTGATGCTATTTGTCTGATAAAGGCAAGAGGAGACGGGTCTGGCCTCCTTCCCAGACCAACATAGAGTGTTGGTCAGCAAATCACTCAAATATAACTAGCCACATCTACTCAAGACCAGGTCTGGAGCAGCTCAGGCTGACCTAGAAGCAGCTACATAGCCAAGGATGACCTGGAATGTCCTCTAGCCTTTTCCTGAGTGGTGGCATTAACTCATGCCCCACTCTTGTGTGACATGGTATTGAGGATTGAACCAGGGCTTTGTGCATGCCGGCAAGCGCTCCATCAACTGAACGGCAGCTCCAGCCTCTTAGGTTTTAATTTCATAAATGTGTGCTTAGAAATATTCTAAGTTGGTCAGTGGTCCCCGTACTTGGGAGGCAGAGGCAGGTTGATCTCTGAGTTCAAGGCCAGCCTGGTCCGCAGGGTGAGTTCTAGGACAGCCCCAGGCCACGCAAAGAAACCAACAGACTTGCCGGGTGGTGGTGGCACACGCCTTTAATCCCAGCACTTGGGAGGCAGAGACAGGCGGATTTCTGAGTTCGAGGCCAGCCTGGTCTACAGAGTGAGTTCCAGGACAGCCAGGGCTATACAGAGAAACCCTGTCTCGAAAAACAAAACAAAACAAAAAGAAACCAAATGACTCAATATATATCTCGAAGACTAAAATATATGATACATATGTATTTGTGTGCGTGTCTGTGTGTGTGCATGTGTGTGTATGTCTGTGTGTGTGCATGTTTTTGTGTGTGAACGTGTGTGTGTGTCTGTGTGTGTGAATGTGTGTGTGTGTCTGTGTGTGTGCATGTGTGTATCTGTGTGTGTATCTGTGTGTGTATCTGTGTGTGTGTATATATATATATTGGGTAATACAGGCTGCTGGGGTCTATGTCCTTCTGTCCAGCTTTCTGGCTACAGCTTTGGGACACTGTCCTCTACCCAGATTTATTTATATTCCCACCCCTGCCACACTCCTTGCCCTCCCCGTGAGTACCAGGCTGCAGGTACTCACTCAGCCTCCGCAGGTATGAGACAGCGTCATCGTATCCCCGATAGTAGTATTCCTGCAGGATCTGGATGGTGACACAGGAAAATAAACGAGGCTGCAGCCATCAAGAGAGCCAGCGTCCCTCCATAGCTACTCTATAAGTAGACACTCCCCCATCCATCCTACCCAGGACCATGTCAGCAAGCCCTGGGCTACACCCCACACCTTCACCGTCTGCCCAGGAAAGCCAGGAAGCAATTGCTAACACGGTAGGGAGGGCGTGTCAGCGTGTCGGTCACCTGTCCCCAGAGTATCACCAGCCTCCACTGTGGGAGTTGGTGGGATGTTTCTGGGGAACCAGAGACCACACATCTGGGGTTTAAGAAGGTCAGAGCCTGGTATTTTGGTTCAAATCCCAGCACTACTTTTCACTGGCTGTATAGCTGTACCCACCCTCAGCCTCACTTTCTCCACCTGTCAAATGGGGATAGTGACAGTCGGTATCTTTGCAGATGATGTTGGGAAGGGTTCACAGGGCTTTCTCTGAGGGGCAGCCAAATTGGAAACATTTAGGTCTTTGCTGACCACTTATTCTGCTGTGGGATTTTGTTTTGGAGAAAGGATTGCATGTAGCCCAGGCTAACCTCAAACTCCCTATGGAGCTAAGGATGACCTTGAACTCCTGGTCCTCCTGCCTCCACCTCCCCAGTACTGAAATTACGGTACCCCACGGTCCTCTGTGTGGTGCTGGGGGATCGAACCCAGGGCTTCATGCACGCTAGGCAAGCATTCTAAATTGAGCGACATCTTTAGCCCTACTGGTTTTAGGAATCCTTTAAACATGGCAAAAGCCTGGACCCTCTGAGGGAAGAGGTACAAAAGGAGGGTCCCATCCGTTCTGGATCCCACCCCGCGGGTCCTGACTCTCACCACCAGGTCCGGGGGAAACAGCGCATGCGTCATGCGGGTGATATTCTCCAAGGAGAACTGGAAGGAGAAGTTGAACATTCGGAAGTCGTGGAAGATGGCGGGGCAATCCCTCGGACAGATGTCCTGCTGACTGCTGAAGGTAGAGATGGTGATGGAGTCTGTCCAGAAGGCGCAGGGCTGCATGCTTGTGAAGCCACCGTCGATGTATCTCTACAGGGACGAGAAGAGAGACGCTCAGCCAGAGAAGACGCGGAGGAGCTGGGGCCATGGGAGAGCAGAGCCACCTTTTGTGTTTTTTTTTTTTTTTTTCGAGACAAGGTTTCTCTGTGTAGCCCTGGCTGTCCTGGAACTCACTCTGTAGACCAGGCTGGCCTCAAACTCAGAAAATCACCTGCCTCTGCCTCCCAAGTGCTGGGATCAAAGGCATGCGCCACCACTGCCCGGCGCAGAGCCACCTTTTACGACCAGTCATGACGCTGAGGTCCCCATGATAAATGGTGGATGGTGTGTGCACGGTCACTTGCTGTGTCGATAATGGCCTCAGGACTTTCTAATGCTCTGGCCCTGGACTGTTCTCCCTCAGAGATTTTTTTCTGATAATGGGCCTCTGGGTGGGGTCCCTCCTCTGAATGACTCAAGAGACCAAGCCCCCTTCCACAACCTCACGGTATACCCACTCCAACCTTTCCTTTGGAGTGGGAGTGGGGCTTCTGTTGGTTTCCTTACTTATGAACTGAATAAGAGATGACCAGCACATAGGCTCTGTAGCCCAGGAGCCCCATAAAATATCCAGACCACTCGGTTCCATCCCCACTCTTCAGACTGTAGCCAGGAGACAGGGTACCCTAAGGCCAGTCAGAGATGCAGACGCTTGGCTTGCCCAGATCTGTTAAATCAGAGTCCTTATTATCTCGGGACTCCTCTGAGTTACTCATGGGCACACGAAAATCTGTGACCACCGGACCAAGATAGCCCCAAAAGTCTCCTTAGTCAGTCTCAAGTCCCTGTGTTCTGGGGTCTGTATTCTGCACGCTGACTTCTGAGAGAACCTGGCGAGCCTCGGAGTCTTGACTTGCTGGGTTCAGAACAGGCTTGGTGTGTCTAGAGACGGACTTGGACCAACTAGAGAAGATGCCCTTTAAAAAGCTAGAAATTCTGAGTAGTAAATGCTTCTTACCTTAAAATGCCCCAGGATCTTAGGTCACCCAGCCCCACTCACCTCACCCCGGTACGTTGGGGGGATAAAGCCACAGTAGACAGGAACAAAGCAGCTGCAATACAGGGCCTGGGGAGAGACGGGGCTGAGATGCTACAGGGCCTGGGGTGGGTGCCAATGACTCCTGACACACACACACCCCCCATTCTCCATTTCTTAAATTTAAAGTAAAGGCACTGGCCTGGGAAACAGTTTGAAACTCATTTCCCATCCTGATCCCTGGACCACCTAGTAGACTAATCTAGTCTTCTCTTACAGAACTGCTGCGGGCAGAGACCGGGGCATGAAGGAAGGGAAGAAGAGGAGAGGGGGGAGTGGGCTGGACCGAGCTGCTCCTGTTCGTCCAGGCGGGGGCGCTCTAACCAGTGCCTTACCTCGATGAGCTCTTCCTTGGAGCGGTACTCGGAAACCACGACGTTCTCTCCGTCCGTGACTCGGGTGAGGCTCACGTGCAGCTTTCCGGTGGCGAACTTGTAGGAGTCCTCCGGGAGCACGTCGTATAAAAACTGTCGCATCATCTGGACCATCTTGCAGGATGGAGACAGAGGTCCCAGGAAGTACTTCTTCACCTCGGCCAGGCCCATATTTAGTACTCTGAGGTACTCCTCTGTGGAGAGAGCGGAGGGGAGAGACACCCTCTGCAACAGCGCAGGACCATGGAGGAGGGGCCCCGGGCTCAGTGATGTGAACCATTTCATCTAAGAGTTCGACCATAAAGGAGGAAGTCCCAGATGCCCTACAGCTAGGAGACACCAGCACCAGCATGGGACCCAGGCGTCCTGCTTCTTGACCATGTGCGATCACCCATCAGAAATTAGCAGTGACTAAAACGATATTTTCTCCCTACAAAACAGCTTCCTGTCCCTGAACCTGAGGTCTGAACCTGAGGTCTGCCACCAGGCTTTTTTGTTTTGTTTTGTTTTGTTTTTTTGAGACAGGGTTTCTCTGTGTAGCCCTGGCTGTCCTGGAACTCACTCTGTAGACCAGGCTGGCCTCGAACTCAGAAATCCTCCCGCCTCTGCCTCCCAAACATTAAAGGCCTGTGCCACCACTGCCCATCTCCAGGCCATGTTTATGAGGGTCCTATGTGAAGTAACTACACAAACACAGATGCGGTTGGAAGTCTTTTACCAAGTGACAAGGGCACTTGCTTAGAGGGCACATAAATCCTTGACAAACGTTACCCTCATTTTGTAGCCAAGGGTGACCTTGAACTCCCAATTCTACGGTCTCCTCCTCAGGAGTGACGCCACACTTGGTTTATGCTGTGCCAAGGAGAAAACCCAGGGCTGCGTGCATGCTGGGAAGAACGCTGCCAACTTAGCAGTAAACCCTGCTCTCATAACCTGATTTTTACATTTTTTTTCATGTGTACGTATGTACACATGTTCGTGTGTGCTCACAGAGGCTAGACAGGGTTGTAGGATCTCCCAGGAGCTGCAGTTAAAGGCAGCCAGGAGTGGTATGACATGGCCTCTGCAAGAACAGCAGATGCCCTTAACGACTAAGTCACCCCTCCAGTCCCACAAATACTGTTTTCTCTTGGTGCCAGGGATTGAACTCTGGGCTTCACATAGGCCTGCATACGTTTGGTGCTTGATCACTGAACTATGCAGCCAGTCCTTAAACATCTATCTCATTTGGAAAAATTTGTTTAAAGTTAGTGTCATGCATATGTAACAGGGACTTGAGTGCTCTGCTGGGGGAGGCAGGGGAGCGGAGATTGCATAAGCACCTCTGTCAGAGAGCTTATCAACCAGATCCGTGGGTGGGTGGGTAGGGAGGGCTCAGTCTTTCCAGCCTGGAGAGTCTGGCTGGCATTCTAGTGCCTGGCACTCGATCCATGGCAGGCAGACAGAGAAGGTAACTGATTTGCCCAAACTCACAACAATTTAGAGACAAAAGGATAGCTTATTCCTATTGCATTTAATAGTTCACAGATTATACGTTACTGGTCTAATCCTAGAGGCTACTAATGCTGGAGTACCATTGGGCAGATAGGGAAACTGAGGCCGGAGGTCACACGGTGAGGCAATGTTGGTTTGCTGTTGTTTTGTTTCACTTTCTGACTCCAAGCCATCCCTCACCCACACCCAGATCACAGCTGCATTACCCGGTAGGGGTCACAGACTTTGCTGTGAACGTGGATTGCTCATATTCCTTCCTGAGATTCAGAAGTTTGGCAGTGTTAGCCTTACCATGTGTAGGCATGAGCAATCAGCATCTTCCCTCTAGGGAGGGTGGTCAGCAGCTGGCAGGTTAGACAGCAACCCAGCAAGGGACCACCGAGGTCTCAGGTCACCCAGAAGACAGAAGGGAGGCATGTGCTTCTGGGGATTGGTTTCGTGTAAGGTAGGCTGGTCGAACACTCACTACGTAGCCAAGAACGACCTTGAACTCCTGATCCCCCTTCAGCCAGTTTCCTAGTCCTGGGATGACAGATGTGTGCCCTCAGATGAGCTGTTTGAGAACCTTATTGTTTATGTACACACGTCATGACATGAGCTCTGCGTGCCGCCAGGCCTTTGCTAGTTCCCACAGGGGTCACAGGGGTGATGGTCGCCCTGGAACTGGAGTTACAGGTGGTTGTGAGCCGCTGAGTGCGCTCTGGGAATCCATTTAGGTCAACTGGAAGATCAGCCAGTACTTGGAACTGCTGAGTGGTTTCTCTCCAGCCTGTGCCTGCTTTGTTTTGTGTGTGTGTGTGTGTGTGCTCTATCTACATGTACACCTACATGCCAGAAGAGGGCATCGGATCCCATTACAGATGGCTGTGAGCCACCATGTGGTTGCTGGGAATTGAACTCAGGATCTCTGGAAGAGCAGTCAGTGCTCTTGACCACTGAGCCATCTCTCCAGCTCCTATAACCTGGTCTACAAAGCAAGTTCCAGTACAACTAGGGCTACACAGAGAAACCCTGTCTTGAAACATAAGAAGAAGGAGGAGGAGGAGGAGGAAGAAGAGGAAGAGGAGAAAGAGGAGGAGGGGGAATAGGGAGAGGAGAGGGGGAGGAGGGAGAAGAAGAGGAGGAAGGGGAATAGGAAGAGGAGAAAGAGGAGAGGGAGGAGGGGGAAGAGGAAGGAGAAAACCTTTGAAGTCATGTGAGATGGCTCAGTGGGTAAATTCGCTTGCTGCCAAGCCTGACGACCTTAGTTCCATCCTTGTAACCCACAAGCTAGGGGAGAACTGGCCTCTACAGGTTGTTCTCTCACCTCCACTAGGGCATGTATACACAGGAACAAATACATCGTACTAGCTACTCCTCTGTTACTGTGATAAAAGACCAGGACCGAGGAACACATGGGAGGGTTTGCTTGCTTCAAGTAAAGAGGTAAGAGTCTACCATGACGTGGGACTGTGGAAGAAAGCAACAGACATGGCAGCCAGAGCAGACGCTGAGGGCTCACAGTAGGACCACAGTCAGAGAGCTAATAGGGAATGGCTGAGTCTTTTGAAACCTCAAGGTTTCAGTGACTTTCAGTGACACACCTCCTCCAGCAAGGCTCTGCCTCCTGTACCTACTCAAAGACTTCAACCAACCTGGCACACATATTCAACCTCCTGAGCCTTTGGGGACATTTTCATTCAAACCACTACATGTGCATGCATGCACACACACATACATGCACACAACACATACATACATAGAAGCACGCATGCAGGCATGCACACAAGTACACAAACACACACACATGCACACACTCAAGTGCACACATAATTTTAAAGACTAGTCTGCCAGAGGACTGGAGAGATGGCTCAGTGGTTAAGAGCTGCTCTTCCAGAGGATCCAGGTTCAATTCTCGACACTCAACAATCTGTAACTCCAGTTCAGGGCATCTAACGCCCTCTTCTGGCCTCTGTGAGTACTGCATGCACTTGATGCACAGACATACATTGCAGGTAAACACTCATAAGCATAAGACACAAATAGATGAACTATTTTATATATATACATATACATATATATATATATCAGAAAAAATGATCCATGCTAAATTCTCTGCCCATGTCCCAGACTATTCTCTTTAGGAGAAACTGTTAGCAGTGGGCACATGAGGTCAAAAGTCTGCATGAGTCAAGCCTCCAGTGCTTACGTTAGCTTTAGAACAGGATCCACTCCCAGTCAATAGGGAGGGGAGTGACAGGGATGAACGGTAGCAGAGAGGATGGAAATAGTACTGACATTTGCAAGGCCCTTGCATCTGAAAATGGTTCAGTCGGGAAATCAGCTGTGTACCACCCAGACACACACAGCCGGGGGTTGGGGGGAGGCAGACTGGTTTTTCTCAGCCTGGAGGTGTTTGGCTTAAAATTCTTCCTTGATGCTTAAAACAGGCATAAACCGAAAGGTCATCTGTCTCCCTGCATCTTCTTGCTTCCCTCCTGGTTTCTGTGTGTGTCCTTCCTTGGGGTCCCTGTGTGTCTGTCCTTGGGGGTCCTTCATTGTCTCTCCCTCCCCCTCACTGTCTCTCCCTCTTCCCTTACTGTCTCTCCCTCCTCCCTCACTGTCTTTCTCCTCCCTCATTGTCTCTCCCTCCTCCCTCACTGTCTCTCCCTCCTCTCTCACTGTCTCTCCCTCCTCCCTCACTATCTTTCCCTCCTCCCTCACTGTCGCTCCCTCTTCCCTGTCTCTCCCTCCTCCCTCACTGTCTCTCCCTCCTCCCTCACTGTC
>NW_021604628.1:0-69109 GCF_004785775.1 Grammomys surdaster | reverse complement strand
CTGTCTCTCCCTCCTCCCTCACTGTCTCTCCCTCCTCCCTCACTGTCTGTCCCTCCTCCCTCGCTGTCTCTCCCTCCTCCCTCGCTGTCTCTCCCTCCTCCCAGCTTCTTTGGTGATAGGGAGGAGAGATGGATAAGTAACCAGGTCAAACAAATGTCCTTCAGTGGAGTCAACCATTAGCAGTTGTGATGGTTCAGGCAGTCATCCCAGAGCTCTGGAGAAAGAGGCAGGAGGGTTGCTTCAAGTTCAAATTGAATCTGGTCTATGTTGCAAATATTGGACCATACTGTGAACCCTGAGATTCCATTGTTTACTGATAAAAAAAAAACAACTGATTCTAGTTGTGGTGTATGCTCTTAGTACACACTTTTAATCCCTCTGGGTAGAAATACCTTAGTACACATCTTCAATCCCAAACAGTGAAGTTAGTTTGTAGAAGGAAGCACCTTTTGTTTTGTTTTTCGAGACAGGGTTTCTCTGTGTAGTCCTGGCTGTCCTGGAACTCACTCTGTAGACCAGGCTGGCCTCAAACTCAGAAATCCACCTGCCTCTGCCTCCCAAGTGCTGGGATTATAGGTGTGTGCCACCACTGCCTGGCAGGAAGCACCTTTGAAAGTGTTTGAAAGTGATGTCTAATTGAGTGGCAGACAAAGTGACGAATCAGAGAAAGATTTAACAGAATAGGATCTGCCCAACTCTGACAAGATCAGAAGCAAAGAGAGGTTATTTAAGAGAAGAGAGAGAAAGTGGAGAAAAGAAAAGGAAGCAGTTTTACCGAAAGAGTTTTACACGGATGGCTGCAGAGAGAGAACAAGCTAGACACAGGTGAAGACAGAATGAGCCAGAGAATGAGAAGGAATCATAAGATTAGAGCAGATTGCCCAGTTAGTATGAGGCCAAGCAGAGCAATTCAGTGAGAAGCCGAGAGAACCCAGATTGAATCAGTCGGCTTGGAGAGGCGTTTGAGCCAGAACAGCTGAGTCGAACCAGCCAGAGCTCAGAAAGAGCTAGAAAGGGTGATCTTACTCATTAGCAAGAACTAGAGGCTAAAACATTCTAGGCTTACATTAGATTGTACAAAGGCTCGAGGCTTCCAGGACTAGGCCTAGGTTAGCAGACTGATGTAATAAGAAGATAATTACAAGCCGGGCGGTGGTGGCGCACGCCTTTAATCCCAGCACTTGGGAGGCAGAGGCAGGCGGATTTCTGAGTTCGAGGCCAGCCTGGTCGCCAGGGCTACACAGAGAAACCCCATCTCGAAAAACAAAAAAACAAAAAAAAAAAAGACAATTATATCAGGTGAGTAAACGTTACTTTACAGGTCTACATAGAGAGTTCTCCAGCCACGCTCACAGGGAAGACCCTGCCTCAGAGAGAGAGGTGAGAGAGAGAGAGAGAGAGAGAGAGAGAGAGAGAGAGAGAATATCAAACACGACCATTGCTGGGTTTGGAGCCTTTGCTTCTTTACGTCACCTGGAAGACAAACCTTGGGCATGTGCATCAGGGAAAGTCTAGACAGAGTTCACTGAAGAGAATATCCAGTCAAAGTGGGCAACACCATTGCCTGGCCTGGGCTGGAGTCCTGAACTGCCTAAGTGGGAGAAAAGGAGCTGGGTACCACCCTTGATCTCTCCTGAGTCCTCACCAGCCGTCTCAATCTCCCACTGGTGTGACGTCCCTGTCACGATGGACGGCACTCTCAAACTGAGCCAAAATGAAGCTTTCTTCCTACATTACTTTTGTCAAGTAGTTTTGTCACTACAAGTAGTGACAGTTTCCAGGCTGCCAGGCTCCTTCGGTGATGGTTTCTACACCAACCTCAGCCACATGGGGGTTTGAAAAGTAATATCTTGGGCTCAGTGTGTCCTGGTCATGAAACCCCAGGCTAGTTGCCCCGACCCAGTCCTCACCAGCTGCTTCTACTACAGGTGACTGTCTCTCTCTCTTTTTTTTTTCTCTCTCTCTTTTTTCCCACGAGGGGAGGTTTATTCAGGAGATAGGAGGGAGAGCAGAGAGGTAGAGGAGTGGAGGCCAGCCATGACCACGTGGAGAGAGGGGGAAGGGAAGGGGGGAGGGGAGAGGACAACCTGCAGGCACTGGGTTGAGGAGAACAAGAGAGGTACAGGTGACTGTCCTCGTGTGTGTGTGTGTGTGTGTGTGTGTGTGTGTGTGTCTGTGTGTGTGTGTCTGTGTGTGTGTGTGTCTGTGTGTGTGTGTGTCTCTGTGTGTGTGTCTGTGTGTGTGTCTGTGTCTGTGTGTCTGTGTGTGTCTGCCTATGAAGCCTCCCCACTCTCCTCAATAACCCATCAGGATGCTGTATCTGCAAACTCCCTTCAGGAACCTTCCAGATAGACTGGGAATCCTCTCACCTAGTCAGTGTCTAGGACAGCGGTGCTTGTGCTTGTCCAGGGAACATTGACGCTTGACTCTTCAGTGAAAGCCTGGCCGTCAGGTGAGGTCACACACAGACAGGGAACACATTCAATTATGGTATATGGCCTCCTATATCCCAGGCTGGGCTCAAACTTACTATACTGCCAAGAATGACCTTCTAACCCCAGTCTCCTCTCTGTATCTCCCCGGCGGTGAGATTGCCAGAAGGGAAGTCTGTAACCAGCAAGAATCAATAGTATTGATTAGTGTGGCCAACTCAGGCTTCAAAAGCCTCCAGTGTAAGGAAGTTCAGCAGGAAATGAAGGCTGGGACAAGGACTCTGTCGGGGCAGTGTGAAGGAAGTCACAACAATAACTTCTAGCTACTCGGGGAGTTTCATCGTCTCTAACCACAGATCTGTACTGGAAAGCCAGGCAGATTTGCTTCCAATCCCAGGGTCACACAAGCCGTCTGGGGCAGCACTGGCTACTTAGGTATGTTCATTCAATTCCACCATCTATAAAATAAGGAGAGAGCCCGGTGTGGTGACTCAGCAGGTAAAGGCACTTGCCAGTGAGCCTGGGTTCTATCCCTGGGAACCACAGGCTGGAGAGAGTTAATTCACACAAGTTGTTCTCTGACCTCCACAAAGCACATATGTGCTGTCTGTGCTCCCATGACCAAATGTGCCCACATGTGTGCATGCACACACACACACACTTTTAAAAAATAAAAAGTTGGAGATATACAAACACACACACACACACACGAACATGGTTTCTTTGTGTAGCCCTGGCTATCCTGGAACTTGCTTTGTAGACCAAGCTAGACTTAAACTCAGAGATCTACCTGCTTCTGCCATCCAAGCACTGGAATTAAAGGCCAGGGAGTACCACCATGCCCGGCAGTTACATATTTGTAACATGGGTAAAATATTCCTTGGGACTGAGGATTTGCCCAGGTGGTAGAGTGTTTTCTCAGCATCCACAAAGCCTTAGTCCATCTCCAGCAGTGCATAAACTGGACTTGGTGTGTACCTGCAACCCCAGCGCTGTGGAGGTGGAGGCAGGAAGATCAGGAGTTCAAGGTTACCCTCTGCTACGGAGCAAGTTAGAGGCTAGCCTGAGCTACATAAGACCCTGTCTCACAAAAACCAACCACCAAAAGAGAATATCACCTTTGTTGAGTTATGAGACAGTGTGATAACTCCCTGCATATAGTATGCTCTCAATCTTGGACATGCATGTAAACATTCATGTGACATGAACTAAGCATCCACCAAACAAGGCAGCAACCTTTCCCTGCATCCCCTTTAAGCTGTGTCAAAGTAGGGGGCTGGAGAGATGGCTCAGTGCTTCAGGGTACTGGCTGTTCCTTCAGAGGACCCAGATTTGATATCCAGCACCCAGATGGTTGACTCACAACCATCTTCAACTCCAGTTCTGGGGGATCTGACACCCTTTTCTGGCCTTCATGAGCACATCAGACATGCGGCACACAGACAGACACGCAGACAAAGCACCCACACACATGAAAATAAATACATTTAAAATAAGATACCAAATACATGGACGTAGTAAAAACCGTGACTGAGAGGGTGGACCCGCGGTCTCGGGAGTTACAGGGCCAGTCTGGTAACACGCCTCTTCAAAGAGAGATGGCTGGAGGTTGAGTTTGGAAAAAAAAAAATCAGGGGCTGGGACAATCACCAAAGGAGAAGAAAAGAGATAATTGGATGCCTGTGTATGTTATTTGATTAAATTGGAAATATTTACCCCTTTCCCAAGAGCAAAGAGGTCTTACTAATCCTTAGTATTCAATATAGCGTCCAGAGTCCAGGCAGATGTTTAATGAACTGAATGCATAGCATATATAGATAATGATGAATAAATTAGCGAGCTTCAGAAATCAAAAGGGAACACTGAGGCCCGAGGAGACAAGCAGTTATTCAAGATGACTCAGAGAGTTAAAGCAGATGCCCGTCTTCCCTTCCCCCACACAGAGGTGAACGGGCACTGCAGGCCGACCCTGCAAATGACTGTATCCTGTTCTTGGATGTGCAAAAATTAGGCCCTGCTGTGTGGGATGCATCTGGGAAGGAGGCTGGGGCTACACGCACATACACACTCGCCTAGTCTCGGTAGACTGGTAACCTAGCAACAGCCTTTGGCTTAGCCAATCACAGTTGGCCAGTCAGCACTCCCTTGACTGCTCGGGGAAGCTGAGCTGAGGTGGCTTCTGGGAGGCAGGAGTGAGCAGATTCCCAGGGAAGCCCCGACAAGGCTCGGAATCCCTGGGTGAGGAACCTGCACGCCTTAGGCTCCTGTCTGCGCTCCAAATTGCAGGCTGGAGTCCCAGCTGTGTTTTCCCGTGGGCCCGTCTTGACTACCTCACTACATTCTAATAATAACTGTTATTATTATCTTAATGAAAGTAGTTCACCCAAACAGGCTTTCCCGAGTAGAGTCTGTTTATCTTCAAGTGACAGTCAGACTCTAAGGGCAGCGATCTTGGTTTATGTACCACACACTGCAGAGGCACCGATAAAAGCATTTTGCCTTAAAGCTACCCTGTCGCTCTCGGAAAGTCTGTGGGGACCCTCTGGTACGGCCAGTTTTCAGCCAGAGAAGGCTTTGTGCCAGGCAAATCTAAAGTGAAAATTGATTATCTAAAACGACTAAACACAAGCTGGTAAGGAATGAAACTGGATGGGGGTTGAACCCCGTGTGACTGCCTGGCCCCATCTTACACAGGAAACACCCCCTCCCAAAAAAAATTCCTGGAAATGAATAGTTCTAAGAGTCTAGGTCAAGGGCTGGTGAGATGGCTCAGCGGTTAAGAGCACTGACTGCTCTTCTAGAGGTCATGAGTTCAAATCCCAGCAACCACATGGTGGCTCATGACCATCTACAATGAGATCGATGCCCTCATATGGGTGTCTGAAGACAGCTACAGTGTACTTACATATAATAAATAAATAAATCTTTAAAAAAAAAAAAGAGTCTAGGTCAAGAATACTAGACCAGATGCAGGGAGGATTGCTCAAGGGATTAAAAATGCTTGCCTGGAATACATGAGATCCCAGTTTGGTCCCCAGAACCCATGCAAAAGCTGTGCTCCTGTAACCCCAGTGCTAGCAACAGGGAGCCAGCTAGATCCATGCGGCTCACCAACCAGCCTAGCCTAACTAACCAGCCTAGCCTAACTAACCAGCCTAGCCTAACTAACCAGCCTAGCCTAACTAACCAGCCTAGCCTAACTAACCAGCCTAGCCTAACAGGAAAGCCCCAGCTCCCCTCCCTGTGAGATGATAAAAAAGAAACAAACATGTGGGTGGCTCCTGAAGAAAGACATCTGAGGTTGATTCCTGACCCCAGGTGCACACAAAGCCATGTGCACCTGTACAAACATGCACTAACGGGCAGCCCCTCACATGCGAATACCAGACCAGCCCCTCTTTGTCTGCTTTTGCAGATAGAAATTCCA
Organism: Grammomys surdaster; assembly: GCF_004785775.1. NCBI lineage: Eukaryota > Metazoa > Chordata > Mammalia > Rodentia > Muridae > Grammomys > Grammomys surdaster. The sequence goes on along the minus strand of NW_021604628.1, from coordinate 63,250 downwards.
GTCCAGGATAAAACTGAAGGTGAGAAGATGCGTGGATGGTTGAGTGGGCGGGTGGGTGGGTGGATGGATGGATAGTGGATGAATAATTGGGTGGGTGGGTGGATAAGTGGGGTGGTGGGTGGATGGGTAAGGTTGTGGGTGGGTGGGTGGATGGGCAGATGGATGAGTAAGGTTGTGGGTGGGTGGATGGGTGGATAAATGGGTGGGAAGCTGCATACATGAATGGACACACACTCTTAAGTCACCCTATGTTAGCAGAAATATGTTATTAGCAGCACACACACAACACACACACACGCATATACACACACAATTTTTTAAAAGCCTTAGAATTTAAAAAAACTTATACTGAAGTATGTTATGGTGGTTCACACCTGTAACCCCCTTCAAGAAACTGATGCAGCAAGATTGCCATGAGTTAGAGGGCAGCCTGGGCTACCTAGTGATTTCTAGGCCAGCCTAGGCTACATAGTGAGATCCCATTCCCAAAACAACCTAATGGAACTCTGATAGGCTTCTGTCAGTTGCCGTGGGAATGGGCTCATAGCCTGGATTCCAGCCTTCTGTCACAGACCCCTTTCTTGCTTTGGACATTATAGTTCTAGGTGTTTCCCCACCCTTGTGCACCTCTCCCCAAGATTCCAGGCACATTCTCCTGGCATTCATCTGTGAAAAGGTGGAGGAGTCTTACGGATCATGCTGAACTAACACAGAGGGAATGAATATGTCTAGAAAGTTCTCACTCAATACCTCAGGGCCATCAGTTCCCTCCCTCCTCCTTTCTCTGTCATCTTTGGAGATTGTGATCCAAGGTAGAAATCTACACTGGCCCCATCCACATCCTTTGGCACGAGTGAGACACCCTAGGGTGAAGTCAGGACTGTGGATATCTCTCACATGTTGGGTTGTGTGTGTGGCAAGGCACTCCTTCAGCCACGAATCTCTGCAGTTGGACACCTTGGCAGAGCAAGACTAGGCCTCCTGTCCACCATGGTTCCACCCTCACTGTCAATCTTGATAACTAGTCATTTCTGCTGATGGTAGGAGAGTCCTGGATGCTGTCAGGCTCTGCAGGGCCCTGCCCCACCCCTGTGTGACTTGGGTCCTGCTCTCTTCAGGGGTGCCCTTCCTGGTTCCTCCTCGGTGCCTGCCACTGAGGTCAAGTCCTAGACACACTCACTTCCGATGGGCAATGGGGCCACCTCTTCTACAGCACAGACCAAGGCTCAACTGGTAACACTGAGCTGGGAAGGGGGAGGTGGAGCACGTCCTAAGGCAGGGGCTCAGATCAAGCACTGGCCAGGCCTCTGCAAGCCCAGGGTACCATAGATGTCCCTCCCCAGCCAAAACAGCCTTGTGACCTGGTGGCCCTCTAGTCTCCAAGTTGGTCTGAGGCAGGAAACAGTTTCTCTATTCTTTTTCTTTTTGATGGTGTTGGGATTGAACCTGGGGCCTCATGCACTATAGACAAGCACCCTGTCATTTTATGTCCCCCGTTAACAGTCATACCTAAAGACAACATTACCCACGTACATTACGATACTCAGCCATTGGCTCTCGATTCTTTGGCTGCATATCCACCCCCCCACACACACACACCCCACTCGCTGAGAGCAGGCCTCCACTTCCCAGCATCCTTTGCTACCAGGCTAGGCTATGTGACTAAGTTCTGATCCACAGATGAGGGCTCACAAGGTGTGTGTCACCTCTGAGTCCCACCTCAAAGGGAAGGGGTGTGTCTGCTTCCCCCTCTGACTAAATGGAATGTGGACACGGACAGGGCACAGGGCAACACTTCTGTGCACCTTGATGGTGCTTGTGGACTCCTGAGACTGGGCTTGAGGGTCTATAGAGAATGCCACACATAGACCTTAGGGGAACTAGGACATGCGCTGTAGAGGCAAGACCCTCTTCTGCCGCTCCCAATAATACAGCTCTCCCAACAGTCTCCTGGGAGTGTGGAAGGCTCCCAGAGATTGGGCACCACTGATTCCAAGAGAGCTCTGTGCCAACAGGGAGACCGACGTCTCTTCCACTGTAAAGCAGGTAAACTGATGCAGAAAGGTAGCACTTGGGCCAGATGACATCCGGGAGCAGAGTGGAAGGGTATGGAGATGGATCCTGGTCTGAAGTCTATCCCTCCTTGCTAAATCCTACCCAGAAAGGCCACAGGGAAGCAAGGAGCCCTGGAGAGAGCCACTCAGACTGCTCACAATTTCTTAGCTCCTGTTCTCGGGGGGGGGGGCAAAGCTGTGACCCTGATCCGAATTCCTCCCTGGGAAAGTCTCAGCTTGGCCGCTACCTATCTGAGAGCAGACCAAGGGGCGGCAAGAACCGAGTGCCTGCTTTATGTAGTGCCAGGCATCAAACTCACCTCCAGACAGGCGGCCTACCAACTGAGCCACATCTCCAGCCCTGGATGTTTGTTTTGTTTTGAGCCTTCTACAGTAACAAAGCAGTTGGAGGCTGAGTTGACATCCCTTGGTCAACACTGAAGCTAAATAAAGACATGAGGGGTTATAACGTCATCCTGTAGGATATCCTCAGTCTTTTCCATGTTAAAAAGAAAGAAAAGCATTTTTAAATGGACAGAAATGCTTGCAAACGCACTATTTACGATAGCCCAAAGTAAAAACAACCCAGAGGTCCATCGTCGAAAGGATGAATAGGTGTAGTAATATTATTCAACCATTGGAACAAACACCAACTGGTCCATGCCAAATCCTGGTGAATCTTGATAACATCGCGCAGAGGGCCAGGTGCAAACTAGTGTACGTATCACCTGCCTATTACATGTGAAGAACTGTGTTATATCAAATGTGTTCATCGGTGTGAAGACGTCGCAAAAGCGCCTAGCACCCTGCCTGGTCCTCATGGGAGATGACGACACCATTTATTTGGTCATCAGGTTTGCCTTTACCACTGAGTCATCCTGCCTCCAGCCCAAGTCTTTCTTACTGTGGGTGTTGACCCATGATGTCAGTCATAGGTCACCTCGGTTCACGTAATGCACCTCAGTAATGCAGGGGACACCGGCATGGCTACCAGCCTCATGGCCACTGGATGGATGGCCGGCAGTCCTGCTTGGGCTCTTCCCAGAATCCATTGCTCCCTTTCCTCAGCTTTCCCACTTGAGAAGCCTTTGCAAACCGAAGTTCCTCTCTCTGAAACCGTGACATCAGGTGACCTGTGCCGTCCATCTTCTGGACACACTGGTTTGTCCACTTTGTCACCCCATACTCCTACATCCTTGCTGGAGGCCTCCGGTCCTGCCCAGCCTGTCTCTCCCTGCCTAACTCCTACTCATAGTGCCGGCTCCCTCAGGCTGTTCTGACTGGAGGCACTGGCCTTCCACTGTGCCTTTCTAGAACCCAGGAGACACTTCTTTCTCATGTTAGAATAACACCATGGAGAGGCAGGCGTGGTGAGACATCCCTGTGGTCCTGGTACTTAGGAGGTGCAGACAGGAGGAATATGAGTTTGAGGTCAGCCTTGGCTACATGAAGGGCCAGCCTGGCCTACCTGAGACCTCATCTCAAGAAAAGAAAGCATGAGACAGACAGAGAAGGAAAGCATGGACAGAAGGGAAGAAGGCTTGCCCTAAAGTCTTTTGGGGAGGGGTCTTTCTGGAGTAGCAGCTAAAGGGGGTGGGGCTGCCAGACCTCCAAATCTTTATCCTTTGATAAGAAATTATTTTGGGGCTGGCAAAATGGCTCTGCGTGTAAAGGCACTTGCTGTTAAGCCTGAAGATCTGAGTTTGATCCCTGGGACCAACACAGTGGGAGGAAAGACCAGATTCCTGCCCTCTGACCCCCCACAGGTGCGCCATGTGTGCGACTTCCACATACTCACAATAAAGGAATGAATGAATGTAACTTAAAATACCCTATAAAGCAGTTATCTTCAAAATACAGGAAATTCAGCTCTGTGAGACTGTGTCCCACTTCTGGACACATCAGAAACTCTGGAACCCCCGCTGGTTGTCATGGAGACTGCCTCTCCTCAAATAAATGGTGATGTCATCTCCCAGGAGGACCAGGCAGGGTGCTGCTAAGTGCTTTTGCAATATCTTCTGCACTGACTGAAGTAGACCCAGGAGAAAGTGGGCCCTCGGCAGCATTCAGTTTCCCCAGGGATGAGGCAGAGAAGTCTCTGGTCAGAGAAGCCCCACATGGAAGCAACTTTAAAATACCCTATAAAGCAGTTATTTAAAGATTTCTTTTAAAGAAAAAAAAAGAAAGAAAGACAAGACAGCATCAGAATGGATCGGAAGGTAAAGGTGCCTGCTGCCAAGACAGATGAGCTGAGTTTGGTACCCAGAACCGAGGGAAGCAGAGGAAACCGTAAGTAAGCGGAGGACTGAGTCACTGTGCTCTTGACCTGGGCACCGCCATGTCAAAGACCCAATGTGTTGGCCTTGTGGGAATGGCAAAGCCTTCCTCTAGTCCCCGTGTGGATGTTGACAGTGTGTGCAGAAAATGCCCACCATAGCTTTCTCCCCCTGATACCTACAGCCTGCAGATTTCTCCCCTGCAGAGAGAGAGACTGTTCCTACCAAGATTAGCTAAACCTGCTTCAGTTGTATGTAATAAACATGCCTTCTTGTCCAGAAGTATATAATAACCCTGTCCCCTTACCCAGCTGCATATAATAACTGTGCCTCCTTGTCCAGCTGTGTATAATAACCCTATCTCCCGGTATATCTGTATGCACTATCCCTGCCACCTTGTCTAGCTGTTTGACCCCCCCCCCAGCTGTATATAGTAACCCTGCCACCTTGTACAGCTGTATGCAATAGCCCGTCCCCTTGTACAGCTGTGTATAATAACCCTGTCCCCTTGTCCAGCTGTGTATAATAACCCTGCTACTTTGTACAGCTGTATATAGCCTGTCCCCTTGTCCAGCTGTGTATAATAATCCTGCCACCTTGTCCAGCTGTGTATAGCCTGTCCCCTTGTCCAGCTGTGTATAATAATCCTGCCACCTTGTCCAGCTGTGTATAACCCTGCCACCTTGTACAGATGTGTATAATAACCCTGTCCCCTTGTATAGCCACCTTATACAGCTGTGTATAAATTGTATCTCCTGGTTTGTCTGTATGTAATTACCCTACTTCTATGAGCTGTATATAAACCGTATCTCCTGGTTTATCCATATGTAATTACCCTGCCGCTGTGTCCTGCTGTCTGTAATAAACACACTGAGCTTCTAGGATGCTACAGTTTCTCCATCAGCAAGCTCCATCCACACCAACCCAGCTTTCCTGTGTATCTGTCATTTCTTCATCCCCTGACACCCACAGTCAGGGTTAGAAGGCCCAAGCTGTGCAGGGACATAGCCTAGGACCTACTCCTGGTGGCAGGAGAGAAGCCACTCCTGAAAGTTGTCCTCTGACCCTATGTTCAATGTGGCACCTGTGCACCTGCACGTGCACAGACACTTGCTCATGCACACACACAGTGAGTATAATAAAAACAATTTCAAAAGGCAACAGATCTCCAGTTATATATACAAGAGTGGTCCTGCGTAAAGAAAGAGGTAATGAACACACTCTTTCAGCTACTACGGATGTGTGTCAAATCCCTGAGAACAAGGCTATCAGGGAAAACCCTCGGACCCTCCTAGCCAGTGCTGAGCCAGCAGGAAATGCTTTGGAAAGAGAAGCCCCTTCACAGCAGCAAAACCCATAAGAGCCTTAGAGATAAACCTGGTCCCAGAGGCTGAGGCAGGAGAATCACCATGAATTCCAAGCAAGCCTGGTCTACAGAGTGAGACAAAAACAAAACAAAGATCCCTAGATTGATAAACACAGTAAGTGACACCCAGCGTCGGTGTCTTCATTAAAGGGCACAGGGGTTATATTTACCATGGGAGGCTTAATTCCAGATAAAATCGAAACTGGGCCTTTCATGGTGGAGAGGGCAAAGAGGCTGAGAATGATAGAGGAAAGGTTTGAAGGAAGAGGGAGAGGGAAGAGGAGGAGGAGGAGGAAGAGGGAGAAGAGGAGGAGGGGGAGAAGGACCGAGGGTGGGGGTAAGAGGAGGGAAGAGGTTTCTGGGGCACTAGACAAGCATGTGGCACACACACACACACAAAAGTAAGCAAAACTTCTATACACATAAAAGTCAAAATAAATGCATTCTTTAAAAAAAAAGATGTCTTGAAAATGCAGGGCATGCTGGTTCGGGTATGTGTGGTGTGTATGCACACATGTGTATACATGTGTGTGCTGATATGTGCAACCTATGCTTGAGATTCTGGCACCAGAGAGGCTGAGGCAGAGGTAGCAGGACTCCTGGGGCTCCCTAGCCAGTTAGTCTAGCCTCGTTGGTGAGTTCCAGGTCACAGGGACTGATTCAATGGAGGTGTATGGTGTTTCTGAACTAACACCGAGGGTCTCCTCTGCCTGCCACATGTTGGAGAGGACACAAATACACACATTCACACACACACATATGACACACACATACATGTATCACACACACACATCTCTCTCTCTCACACACACACACATATCATACACACATCTCTCTCACACACACCTCACACACACACACCACTCCTGTGTGTCTCTGGGGCCTAAGCTGTACAGTCACTTCAGACAATCCTCCAGCACGGCATAGAAGAGCCCACCACAGGCTACTCTTGAGTCTAAGGGCTTGCATGCATCTTGGGGATGCCAGACTCCAACCAGCCTGCTCACTGCAACATTGTTTCCAACCACAGGACTTGGGGTGTCCATCCGCAAAGCAATGAACTGAGCAGGGGTTTGTATTAGTGGTACATGGAGACTTGGGTCCAGGCCCCCACCGAGCTTCTGATAACAGATCAATACCCCGGTTACCCATCCTCTCCTCTGTCTGGTAAATGTTCTCCCAAAGTACTTTCTTTTTGTTTTGACACGGGGTTTCTCTATATGGCCTTAGCTATCCTATCCTGGAACTCACTCTGTAGTCCAGGCTGGCTTTGAACTCATATAGATTCACCTGCCTCTGCTTCTCATGCACCAGGATTAAAGGCCTGCACCACTGTGCCTCGGCCCAATATATTTTCCAGCCCATCCCCTTGGTGAGTCAGGTCTGTGTAAAAACTCTCCCCTCCCCCATGCTAACCCCGCATGTCACAAAGCCAGCATCCCATGGGAATCCACTCTGCCAAGCAGCGACAGGGTTTAAGTCATTCATCATGTGTCTACTCTGGACAGACTTCAGGTTGAACTTCCCACCTACTGTTTATATGACCTCAGGCTATAGAAGTGTCCTGTGACTCTGTTTCTTTCTTTGTATAAAAGGAGATAACAGTTTCCCCCCTCGGAAGGAGCTGTAAAGTCTGGATGAGTTAATACACTAAAAACTTCAAACAGGATCTGAGACAAAGGATATTCTGGTTATCAGGAAATCATAGGGCAGTAAAATGTCTGAACTGGATTGGTCCATACACCTCACTCCTCCTTACACCCTGCTAGACTTGTATACCATGCTGGGTCTAGGCCTTGATCCTTCCTAGAGGCCCCTTCAGGACTTCCTCCCATGCCCTGTAGTGGTCCACGGTGGCCTCAGGCTGGCTAAGCAGGTTTCTTATTTCTTCTATTGAATAAACTGAATTGATCCTAAAAGGGGTTTCTCCGTGTAGCCCTGGCTGACCTGGAACTCACTCTGTAGACCAGGCTGGCCTCGAACTCAGAGATCTGCCTGCCTCTGCCTCCCGAGTGTTGGGATTAAAGTCTGGGATGGTATATTTTTAAGAACTTACGATAAGGCAGCAGAGGCCAAGGCTAGGGATGTGGTTTACAGGGTAGAACGTTTGCCTAGCCTGTGCAAAGCCTTAGGTTCGATTCCCAGCACTGCAAACATGGGCATGGAAGTGTAGGCCTCTTACCCTGGAAGAGAGGAGGCAGGAGGATCAGAGGTTAAGGTCATCCTCGGCTACATAGAGAGTTCAAGGCTAGCCTGTGCTACATGGGACCCTCCCTAAAATAAAAAGATAAGGGGAGTCTGAGAGCATTTGCAGGGATGGGAAAGGTCAGGGCCTCCTCCCACGGACCCTGTCTCCAGGGCAGGGAGCCTGCAACCCCAGGCAGGGGTGGACTCTTACCTTTCCAAAGGCCTGGCATCCTTCCCTCTGGGTGAAAAAGCATTGGGTGTGCAACCACAGAGGGCCCGTGCCTAAGAAAGATCTGGGAAGATCTTTGTCCCTCTCTTTGCCCAGGCTTGAGGAGGGCGAATGGACTAGGGGCTGCAGGATGGGCAGAAATTTTAACTCTCTTGTCCCACTGTTTCTTATAAACTATTAAAAAGGAGATGGTCCCTTGCCTGTGTGTGTCAATCAGTGAGGACCCTACTGTTAACCTTTCGGGCGAAGCCCACACCCCCACCGGCTGCTGTCTCCTCAGAGATCCAACAGCTGACACCTCAGTTGGTCTCAACTCTACCTTCTAGCACATTCTAAACCCAATCTCTGTTACCCCTGCAGAGAGGAGGCAGAAGGATCAGAAGCTAAGGCCATCCTCAGCTACATAGAGAGTCCAAGGCTAGATCCAATAGCTGATACCTCATAACACACTCATCCCCTGGTTGGTTTCTGCTCGGGCATCCTTAAAACCACCAAATTAGACAGTTGGCGGTTTCCAGCACTCCATACCCCGGTCACAAAGCTGTTCACTCCTATGGATGAAGTTCTTCCTTTGACAGACCCAGGTCAGTCCATTGTGGGATTGTCCCAATAGCGGAGACTGGAGCACAGGGAGATCAGCAACTGGCTTCTGTGTGTACAGAACTGAATGCCAGGGCTAGGACTCAGTTTGGGGGACATACTCGGCACCCCACAGGCGTCAGCCCTGGGTTGGAGTTGGCCAACAGAGTCTCAAGTCATCATGACCCCCATCCCTTCCACCATGACATGAAAGATGTCTCTATTTGGAAGTTTGTTATGCGTCCTTTCTCTCTAGAACGTTCTAGAACTTCAGCTCCACAGCCTGGCATTGAGCAGGTGTGAGGTGGCCGGGTCTGTGCTCTACACTGTTAGGACAAGGAGGCTGTTGCTCATAGCCCTGGGTCAGCACTGTGGCCTCTGGCCCACCAGGGCACAGCTGAAGCTGCCACACTGTTCCCAGCTTCTCCTCAAACCCGTGCGGTTTGCACGTTGGGAAACCCCTCCAGACTAGGAAGATAAGGTAGTGTTTACATTTTAAAAGAGCCTCACCCAACCTCGCTCACGGCCAGACAGTAGTGTTCTGGCTCAACACAGAGGGAGGAGTGTGTTTGTGTGTGTGTGTGTGTGTGTGTGTGTGTCTGAGAAGGGGGGCTAGCCTGGCACTTCCCCAGGGCACTTCCAAGCTTGTACAGGGTCTGCTCTGAGGAGTCCCACCAGGATCCCCTCTTCAGAGACAGCAGAATAAAGGTCTTACCCATTTCGATCCCGCAGATGACCAAGGCCGCAATCACTGCTCCAGCTGAGGTCCCTGCAAAGCGATGCGCCGTGTCCAGCATCCTCGGGGCCAGATCTCGAAGAGCATCCACGGCTCCAGCCTGGTAGTAGGAAAGGAACCCGCTCCCGGAGAAGGAGATGGAATGAGGGGTGTCTGGGTCTCCTTTGAACACCTGTTCGTCCATCTTCGGGGCCTCTGACCTCCCGGCGGAGGAAGAACCCACACCTATCTGCCTTGGTTCAGTCTCTCTTTCCGTGCCAGCCAAGAGCCGGGAATGTGGCAACTCTACCGGCTCAGCCAGGCACCCACGGTTGGTTCATCCAGCCACTGCCTGAGCCTGTTTAGCTCTGCTGAGAGGCACCCCTGAAGGGATGATAAGGGACCCCAGGTCCTGGATGAAATGTTGACAGTCCTCAGAGTCATGGGTAGGGGTGTGGTCCTGCAGACCCCATGCTGACTTCATGGCCTAGCTAGACTCATGGCGGGCAGAGACTCTTCAGTGCTCTCCGCCCATCCGGAGCGCACCCAGGAGCGGGCCATTCCGTGCTCCCTGCTCTGGACCGTGTCCACAGAGGCGGTGCCTCTTAGCCCTCAGCATCCAGTTGCAAAATCTCTGCCTCGCCCTGTGCCTCCCTCACTGACAGGGGACAGAGTTGCACGCCACGCCCCTAGCCGCCACGCCCCCCAGCCCGTGTCCCCCTCATTCCCAGTGTGGGCTGCCCGGGTGGCTTTGGCTTTGAAAGGGGAGGAGCAACTCATACCACCCCATGCCCCTCCCCCGCCCTCCTCAGACTCTGGAAAGTTCTTACACAAGCACCTCTCTATTTATTCTTACCTTAGGATTGGCTCTGGGCAAAAACTGTAACAGGGGAGAAGTTTGGCTCTGGGTGTTTGCCCTGGTTTGCTTCCCATTGTTGTGATAACACCGTGACCAAAAGCAACTTGGGGAGGAAAGGGTTATTTCAGCTCACAGTTTAAGGTTCATCGTGAAGGAAAGTCAGGGCAGGGTGGCAGGAGCTGATGCAGAGGCCACGGAGGGACGCTGCTTACCGGCTTGCTACCCCTCCATCGCTAACTCAGCCTGCTTTCTTACACAACCCTGGACCACCTGCCCAGGGATGGTACCGCCCACGGTGGGCGGGGCCCTATCCCATGGATCATTAATCAAGAAAAATACCCTACAGACTTGCCCACAGACCAATCTGATGGAGGCAATTCCTCCAATGAGAGTCCCTCTTCCCAGCTTCTGTCAATATCCAGCCAGCAGTCTCCTGCCTCCTTCCCAACTCTTACTCTGTCATCTCCCTGCCCCGGACCTGGTCCGTGTCCTCTTGCCTGCCTCTCAGCCCTGTGCCAGCTCCAGAGGCCAGAAGAGGGCATCCAATGCCCTGCAGCCGGAATCACAGGCAGTTGTGAGCTGCCTGATGTAGGCGCTGGAAACTGAACCCTGACCCTCAGGGAGAGCATCCGGCCCTGAGCCATCTCTCCAGCTGGAGTGCATTCTCTTAGGTGGGAGAGAGCAGACAGCTGGAGCATTCCAAGATGGCCACACAGATAAACAGCGTGAGGATGGTGGGGTGCGTGCGTGTGTGTGTGTGTGGGGGGTGTTTGCCTGTCATGAGATCCCATGTGGAGACATCGGGATCAGGGCAGAGAGATGTTTTGGTAAAGGAAGACAAGGGCTTGGGGACCGGGTTAGCTCCAGGGCTGCCCAGCATGACTCCTGGAGAGGAGGAAGTTTCCTCACAGCCCAAAAATGTCACTGCAAATCACTATGGCGGTCAAAGCTTTCCTAGTCCCCCCCCCTCCTCCTCCTCATCCTTCTCCTCTGTATTTCTCCCTCCTCTCCCTCCTCCTTTGCATTTTCTCCCTTCTCCTTATCCTCCCCCTCCACCTTCTGCTCCTCTCCCTCCTCCCACTCCTCCTTTCCCTCCTCCCCCTCCCCTTCTCTTTCTTTCTCCTCCTCCCCCACCCCCTCTCTTCCTCTTCCTCCCTCTCCCCCTCCTCCCTCTCCTCTTCTTTCCCTCCTCTCCCTCCTCTTCCATATTCTCCCTCCTCCTCTTTATCCTCTCCCTCCCCCTCTCTTCCTCTTCCTCCCTCTCCCCCTCCTCCCTCTCCTCTTCTTTCCCTCCTCTCCCTCCTCTTCCATATTCTCCCTCCTCCTCTTTATCCTCCCTCCTCCTCTACCATCATAGCCATCACTGTCACTATCACCATCACCCCATGGCAGTGGGACCAGAACTAGAACTGAGACGCCAAGCTGTCCCTCCTAGTCCCAGTTGGCCCCAGCCTCTCTATAGGTGGGGGCATGGATGTCTTTCCTGGAGTTCCCAAAAACTGACGATTCTGTCGATACAAACCGGAAATACACAGTCCGGCACCCACTAAAGAGGGAGCCTTCTTCCAGCGTTCTGTCTTCCGCAGGTCGCTTCAGACATGTGATTGTCAGATTTGAAGGGCGGGTTTTGGTTAGGGGTGTATGTGTGTGCTGTGTGTGTTGTGTAGGGGACATGTGACAGGAAGAAGCCAATGGCTTTTGGCAATGAGAACAAGGAGAAATGCCACCTCAACTCCCCCAGACCAGATACTAACAGGAGTTAGCGTCCCAGGAGTCTGACGGCGTGAAGTAAGCAGAGACCCATCCAAGCAGCCTGTAATTAACTACTACATTGCGCGAGGCTAGATTACCTCAGAAGGAGCAAAGAGGGAGGGACAGCAGACAGAGCTGGGGACCCCAGACTAGAGGTGGTGGGGGAGGTGTAAGACAGCTCTGGGCTTCCTTGGGAGGGGCGGCATGATGAACTCAGAGGCATGGGAGGTGGCCCTGGGTCAGACAGACAGGTTGACTCCCTGGATCTTTACTGCTGTTTACAAGAAGTAGGACCCGCAACAGGACATTTGGATTTTCCCCTATTTGCAAAACAGGCAGTAATTCCTAAGCTTAACAGGAGTTATAGAGGTGACAGGTAATGACTGTGCCTGCCAGGTGACACGCCTGTCAGTACCAGAAGACAATAGGGTCCAAGGTTTCTGGAGCAGATGAATCCTGGAGTCTGTGGAAGAGAAGGGAAAGGTCGGAAGGGAGACATGGGACCTCCACAGTGGAGGGGAGGATGGGGTGTGCTTGGAGCACACTCCAGCTGGAGAGTCCCAGAAGGGAGCAGAGATTAGGGTCAGTGATCCAGGAAGATGGGGTGGCTGGGCCCGGGGATGGCTGGAGGATGAATCAGCAAAGCTATTGCCACAGAGTCTTGGATGTGGGACTGGCTAGGTGAGCGAGGTGACTCACAGATAATGCTTGGTTTTCTGCCTGTGGCTAGGGAGAGGCAGGGTGCCTGTGGCAGACCGAGAAACTGGGACACCGGTGAGGAAACTGGGTGAAGATTTTATTTATCTGTCTGTTTGTCCATTTATCCATCTATCTGACCATCGTAACATTTGGGTGCTGGAAAGACAGCTCAGCATTTGCTTCTATTGCAGAGGGAGGACCTGGGTTCAAATTCCAGCACCAACGTGGGGACTTAAACCATCTGTAAATCTAGTTTTAGAGGATCTGGTGCCCTCTTCTGGCCACTAGGGGCACTACATACACATGGTATACATGCAGGCACAACAGCCATACGCAAAATAAGAATGAATTGAAAATACTATGTTTGTTTGTTTTGTTTTGTTTTTAAAGCTGGGCATGGCGTGCAATGCCTTTAATACCAGCAGTTGGGAGGCAGGAACAGGCAGACCTCTAGAGTCTGAGGCCAGGCAATGCTATATAACCTGATCTTGTCTCAAAATAAACAAATGAATAAGTAAACAAATAAGTAGATAATAGTGTGTGTGTGTGTGTGTGTGTGTGTGTTCAAGCTGTGGGCACATGTGGAGATCAAAGGATAATTTTTTTGTTTTGTTTTGTTTTGAGACAGGGTTTCTCTGTGTAGCCCTGGCTGTCCTGGAACTCACTCTGTAGACCAGGCTGGCCTCAAACTCAGAAATCCGCCTGCCTCTGCCTCCCAAGTGCTGGGATTAAAGGCCTGCACCACCACCACCCAGCTGGGATGAACTTTATCCACAGATCTCAAAGCTGTCACCCTAGGGACACACACACACAAACACACACACACACACAGCAGTGAGCTGGCAGGGGAGGCTGTTTTTTTATGAATGAGGGCCTTCTGTTGTCTTTGAAATAGTCAACTAGACTGTCTTTGTCAGCAGAGCCCAAGACAAATGATGAGCCACGGGAGATCACAGGAGTCAAGAGAGGTGGTTCTGCCTTGCTATTCTCCAGCCATGCACAGATGGGAACAGGGACAGCACGTGTCTGTTCTGCTTCTAAGAAGCATGAGCTCAGTCACGCCAACCCCAGACTCCGGGCTCCATGTTCTCAGATTCTGAGCGTTTGCAGGCCCATAATCCACCTGTGGCATGTGGGATTACCCTCCCTTGCCTAGCTGCCTTCAGACTGCCACCAGGAGGCAGTGTGACTATAGGGGCTATGAAAGGGCCTCAAAGCCAGAAGTCCTGAGATTCTTCTACGGGGTGAGGAGGCCAAGAAGGGTCAAATAGAAGCAACGGCAAAACAGGGCACTCCAAGCCTCCGCTGCTCACCCAGGCGGCGGAGTGAGCTCTCCTCTCCTCCCACACCCCCCCCACAAGGTTTTGAAGGCACCATACTCAAGCGTTTCCTTTGGTTTGGTTTTTCCTGAGACAAGGTTTCATCTGTAGCAGGCTAGCCTCAAACTTGCTATGGATGGAGCAAAGGTGGATCCTCTGGCCTCCACCTCCTGGCTAGGATTAGAGAGAGGCCTGTGCCGCTCACTGTGCTGAGTTTTCTGGGGTGCTAAGGAAGGAGAGCAGGCTCATGCTAACACTGCCAACCCCAAGCCAGATCCTGAGCCTCCTGCAGGAGATGAGGTTATAGGAAAAGGCATGCCCAGCTCACCCGGGCTCATGCTGTCTTACTGTGTGCTGAGCACAGAGGGAACTGACACATGTCCTCCCCCAAAAGAAACATCTGGAAGTTGGACCTGGAGGGTCCAGAGGGTGAGGAAGGAAGTGTTCTGGGAAGGACCTGACAGGAGTTGGGATCCTGGAGTGTTTGCGGTCCCCTTTTTCAGATGTCATAGAAAACGTATTAAGGTGGAAAAAGAAAGAGACAAACTCGGGAGTGGAGGGACAATGGTGCACAGGGCTCTAGAATCAGACTTAAAGATCCCAGCTCTGCCACTCTCTAGCTATGTGACTTGGATCAAGTCCTCTCTGAGGCTCAGTCTAGGTACAAAAGGGAGATGGATGAAATAACCTTCTTGGCATCAAGGACCATTCTCAGAAAAACAAATGGAGAAAAAAAAAAAAAGATCTTGTCCACACCAAACATTAGAAAAGTAAGCATCAGGTTACTGTTTTCAAAGAGGAAGGAGCCATGCCTCAGGACATCAAAAGAAACAGGCAGCATGGGGCTAGAGAGGAGACACATCAGCTTCTGTCTATTTTAACATCAGAGGTACCTGTGCACCCCTGTGAACAGCCTCCTGTCTGCAGCGGCGTTTGCTGGCTGTCCCCAAGGCTGCTTGCTGCAGAGCTGACTGTATACTGGTGCCAACATGGCATCGTCCTTGAACAGCTGGTGAGTGCAAACCGCCATGGGGCAGATCCTTCTCTGGCCAGGGTGGGGAGGAAGTACCTCGCCAAGTCAACATCTTACCTAGATGACTCTGGAAAACACAAACAGTGACCCTCCGCAACCTCCTGCCAGGAATGGGAATGGTTACAAGCACTTTGGGCAAAAAAATGCATTCCCCAGGTCTCTGCCTGAGCCCTGGGGATATCCTTACCCAGACTCTACAGATACCCTAGGGGAACAATTACCAGCTTTCATAGTGGCGCTCCTAGAAACAAATTATTGAAAGCACCCCATGCCGTAGGAGTGAACACCACTGTATACCACAGCCAGACACCCACTACACTGACCAAGGCCCATAACTGTAGATGCAATAAAAACAAACTGTAGCTGGACCTGGTGGTGCATGCCTGGAATCCCAGGATGTGGGAGGTAGAGGCAGGGGAATCAGGAGCTCAGAGCTAGCCTTTGGCTATGAGGCAAATTTGAGTCCAGCCTGAGCTAATCACATGGTGGTACGGATGTGAGGTCCTGAGCCCCAATCTCCAGATGCTATGTAATCCCGGTGAGGGGGCACATATCCATAATCCCCAGTGTGGACTTGGGGTTCTGAGTCACATGATCAAAAATTTAAAATACTAACCTCTAAAGACAGAAGGCAGAGGGGACATGGTGGCGGGGGTGGTGGGTGGAGGGTGGGTAGGTGGGGTGAATGGTGGAGAGCAGTTGGGGGTATGAGGGGTTAAGGGTCGGAACCAGACCTCAGTTCCAGGAGGGGGTGGACCCACAGCCTGTCCCTGAGAACTCCACAGGCTCGCTAAGTCACCTCCCCTCCAAAAGGACAGACCCACACTGACTTGGTCCAAATTTGAGTTTAGGCTTAGCTCAGGCTAGACTCTGTCCTTGGACACCTTGTAAAGGTTCTCTCTCTCTCTCTCTCTCTCTCTCTCTCTCTCTCTCTCTCTCTCACACACACACACACACACACACACACACACACACACACTTGCATCCCCACAAAGGGCTTCTGTTTACCAGGAAAAGCCACCCCTGTCTTATCTACTCCCACAGCACCCCCAATCTCCAGAGAGGGCATCTAGCTGTTGACAGGCCTGCCACAGCTCTGAGCCCCACGCTGTTCCAGCTAACCAGCTCCCCCCACACCCCCGCCACTGGGGACTCCTTATAACTGGGAGGGCTCTCCCACCATGTCTGCTGTCTTTGTTCCCACAGCTGATCAATTGCCAGTCTCCCCCTTTCCACCTTTTCTCTCTGCTCCTCTCTCTGTCCCCGAGACGAAGCCGTGGCAGACTCCCCCCAGATTCTTCTGACAATTCTCTTATCTCGAACACGAGGGGCACAGGCAGGGTCCCAAGTGTGGCCAACCCAGGACAGCCCCGTGCTCCCCTCCTTGGACCACACCTCCGCCTCAGTCCCAGCAGGGTGTGCAATCTTGTTTCCAGAACTTGGCTTCCACACAAAGCTTCCAGTCAGAGTCGGCCTCCCAGACCCTTATCTCTGATAACACCCACCCCTAGAGCTGAAGGATTCCTTTGAAGTCACTTCAGAGTCTTCTGCACCCTCCTTGCCCTGTTGTCTGAGATGTGTGTACATGCACCAAGGTCGGCCAACAGCTAGTGGGCTCTCCTTGTCCCTTTTCAATCTCGGATCTGGTGACCTTACTCTTGTAACCTCATTAGAACCTGCTCTGTTCAACTCAAAGGGACATTAGGGCAGGGCACTTGTCTGGCTTCTGCAAGTCCCTAGGTTTGACCTCAGCACTGCGATAAATAGATGGATGGATGGATGGATAGATAGACAGAGACAGACAGACAGACAGACAGACAGACAGACAGACAGACAGCAAAAGAGACCTGCTCTGGACAAGGTTACTGGCCTTGGGATGTAAAAGCATCAAGTGTGGTCTGGTGACAACTCTGGTACAAGGACTTGCTCCTGAAGCTCCCCTGGAACCCACATAAGGGTAGAAGGAATGAACTGACATCACAGGGCCTCTGACCTCCCCATCCTGTCATGCACTCACATGCCTGCAAACATACCACACACGCACTCACATACACACCACACATGCTCTCACACACATACACATTCATATGCACACACCACACATGAACCCACACACACTCTCTCACACACATACATACACACACACACATACACACACACCTCACAGACTATACATACTCACACACCACACAGGCACACACTCAGACACCACACGTGCACTCTTTCTCACACACAGACACACACCACACACACACCACACACCCCACACACTCAGACACCACACATGTACTCTCTCTATCACACACATACACACACACACACACACACACACACACCAGCAGCAATGGCAAAATCTACTAAACTGCACCTGCCCCATGACGGAGCAGGTCACTCCTGGGGCCACACCAGAGGGGAATGAGTATTAGAGGCAGCCAAGTGACATGTGTAACGGCAGCTGCTGCAGCACACACTCTAGTCTATGGCTGTCAGACCATGACTATGAGGCAGAGACAGGCAGATGTCAGGCAGCCAGGGCCGTACAGCAAGGCTATGCTGAGAAACAAAAATAAACAGGTAAGAGAGAGTGGAGGCAGGATATATAAAAGTGAAAGCACTCCTAGCAGCTATTTCCAATGCCCAGACTCTAAGTACAACACACACACACACATACACACACACATACAGTAGAATGACAAACATACAGTGTTTATATAACGAAATTCCACTCCGCTCTGACAGAGTAAAGGAATGCATGAGCCAGAGGACCGAATCAAAACCAGCCGAATGAGAAGCCAGACATGACATGAGAGCACACGACACATGAGTCCGTGCAGGAGAAATTCACCAAAGTGCACTCCCTGCGAAGCAGAGAGTGATGGACGGGGAAGGCCAGGGAAATGTTCTGTATTTTGGCCTGGGTGGGGCGTTCATGGCTGGAGCCGCTAATAAAAGTTCATGGCGACTCAGCTGCAGCTGTTTCTTAGCTATTGCTCGTAAAGTTGTGTCTAAAACGATCCAGGTCATTTAGCGATAAGTTTGTTTCTCCAAATCAATCACTTGGGCCTTCCAGACTTATCCTCAGAGGTGATGTGACCTCTCCACCTTGATGCTGCCAGTTCTGCCCCAAAGCGGAGACAGGAACATTCCAAACTAGCAAAAGAGTTATATGGTCATTTGTTGACTTCTCATTCCTGGATATCTGCACATGGAATGGATTTTGGTCTGTGGCCCATGTTCTGACTGTGAGTTGTCCCCCACTGGTTCATGTGACATGCTAGTGATATGTCAGGTACAAATGAAGCTCCATTTCCTCAAATTCTAAAAGGCAGAAGGGACAGATGGCTATCTGTGGTGCCCGTTAGCATACTGAAGCACATGCTGATCTCCAGGCTCCCTCGGCATGACAAGTACCTGCTACACTTTCTGGAGTCCATGCTAGCATCCTGGCCACCATCATCCTCCAGCGCACAGGCGTCCCTCCCTACAGCTACCTGTGGCAGGATAAAGTCCCACATTTGTATAAAGCTCGGCGATTGGGCTGTATGACTGGAAGGCAGAGTGAGGAGACAGGAGGTGAGGAGAAGAAGGGGAGGAGACGAAGGAGGTGTTGGAGGAGAGAAGATGGCTGCAGATGTTCGAGTGTCTCTAGCAGTCTCAGGTTCATATCTAGGTTAATTGGGTTAACAATTCTAATTGGGTGGGCATCTTGTTAATTGACCATTTCCAAATATATAAATATTGGATAATCTTTAAGCATTAAGAGTCTCATTTTTACCAGGGACTGAGGTCATAGAGGGAATGGTCTGGGCTCAGTCAAGCATTGTGGACAGCGTGGTGGATTGGCAGAGCCAGCCACCAGGCTAGCATCTCATAGGTGCCAGGGCTGGAGCTGTGGGAAAATGGCGGCTGTCTGGGAGTGCAACAGCTACTCATTCTCTTTATTGCCCTGTTCAATTATGCTCGCTGACTCTCTCTCTCTCTTTCTCTCTCTCTCTGCTCCGCTGCTGTTTCTCATGGCCAGCTCCAGTCCGCTGGCCATGGTCAGCCTGCTTTCTCTGCGCTATACTCTTCCAGACGCCTCTGACTAATCTCTTGTATCTACAAAAAACACATTCCCAATAACCATACTATAGTGTGGTCACGTAGTCAGTTTATACAATGGAATCTTTAGGAGGTGGAGTCTCACTGCAGGAAGGCTTGACAGACCGGCATCGCTTCCTCCTGACTGGATGTGGTATGATCGATCATCTTCCTGCTCCTGCTGCCATCAGGCTGGACTGTGTCCCTTTGGGACTGTAAGCCAAAATAAAACCTCTCTCCCTCAAGTTACTTTTGTCAGTATTTTATCACAGCAACAAGAAAGTAAAGAATATAGCCACTGTCTGTGAAAAGGTACCCCACAGCCTAGTTGCTGGAGGTGGGTATATTAGTACTGCAGAGACCACGAATATCTTTTGTTTGTTTGTTTGTTTGTTTGTTTGTTTTGAGCCAGGGTTTCTCTGTGTAGCCCTGGCTGTCCTGGAACTCACTCTGTAGACCAGGCTGGCCTCGAACTCAGAGATCTGCCTGCCTCTGCCTCCCAAGTGCTGGGATTAAAGGCGTGCGCCACCACCGCCCAGCGACCACTAATATCTTACAACAGCAATAGGCACTCTGGCTTACTTAGTACTGTCCACCAGAAAGACAAGCCAGGCTGAGGTAACTTCTGGTTTCTTTGGAAAGTCTGATATGTCAAATGATGGTTTGCTGGGGCACACAGGTGAAAGGATGTTTTCCTGAAGCAGACACAGGTGAAAAGATGTTCTGCTAAAACAAGCACGTGACAGGACACGTGAAGTTAAGACTATAAATATGACCCAATAGACAGTGGACGATGCTGAATGGTATTGGTACTCCTTGCCATTCATTGTCATGATTTCATAGAAAGAAATGAACCCAGAAACTTCTGGAGGTGTTCTGGCGGCTTCTTGCCACTTCTGAGGACTCTGCTAATGGCGTGAAGTGGAAGTTTCTGGATATGCCAGCTGATACAAACTCACATGGTGTTTTGCTGAGGCAAGACCCGTGGGAAGATGAGTGTGATGTTAGGAGGGAGTGTAAGTAAGCCCCAGTGGGCAAGTGATGGCAGAGGCTTGCATAGCTAGCTTTGCGACACTTCCTTGGTCTCATTTGTGTCTTGTCTTTGCTGATCTTCACTTTGTTGAGAGAGGCACGGCAGAGAACTTCTCCTGACGTACCTCTGGTTCTTTTTGTCCCTGCTGACTCATGGCAATTCAGCAGAGGCCTGACAGTTTCTGCTGGGCTGTGCCACAGCTGACGATTCGGGTTTGCTATCCTCACACTACTGACCTGGACTGCCGGTATCCTGTCAATTGGAGATGGAAACTGACCCAAGGAACTACTTCTAAACAGCAAACAGCTGAGGCCTGTGGCTTCTTCTCGACTGAGCTGCCGTTGCTGATTCGTGAATGGTGAGGATAGAGCTGTCATCGCTGATTCTTGTGAACTGCTGATATCCTGACAACGCAGATTGGATTTGCTCCAAAGAACTATTTCTAAACAGCTGTGCTTCCCCTGTATCCTAATAACTTTTCTTTCCGACTACCTCTGGAGGGTGGTAGGCTAGAAGGGAGGTCAAAGCATGTAAGAACCCTTATTAAAAGTCGGTTTTAGCCGGGCAGTGGTGGCGCACGCCTTTAATCCCAGCACTTGGGAGGCAGAGGCCGGTGGATTTCTGAGTTCGAGGCCAGCCTGGTCTACAGAGTGAGTTCCAGGACAGCCAGGGCTACACAGAGAAATCCTGTCTCGAAAAACAAAAACAAAAAAATCCAAGCCTACACTGAGGCACCACAGAGGATAGCCTTGCAGGGTATTGTAACAGCCACCCAGTACAATAAACTACAATACCTGCTGTGAACTTTCAAGACGCGCTTTATCTGTTATACGAATTAGGCCCTGTGAAGGTGTTCAAGAGCTGTGCCTTCTACCACATCAGAGGGCCTGAGCAGGAGGGACAGTAGGAAACCCCCTCAGGTTCTCTGCACCTGAATGTCACTCCTGGGAATGCCTCTTGTGTCTGTGCTTCAAGATGCCCCTTTCTGGGCTCAGCTGACAAAATACTTGTCACGGAAACATGAGGAGCTGAGTTCAGATCCTCTAAAGGCATGGTTTAAAAAAAAAACAAACAAAAAACTGCTTGTGACAGGCACCTGTAATCTCAGCACGGGAGAAGAGGAGGTGGCCACTGGCCAATCAGAAGGTCAATCAATGTATATAAAAATGGCAGTGATCTCCCCAGGAGAGACTCTGTAAGGAGAGCTCCTACCATCAGCCTCTGGTGGCCACACACAGCACACAGCAAGTTGCTGTAGCCCTGAGGACCGTGGAGTCCAGGAAGGTTGGGACGCATCCTTGCCTAGGGCTTTGCTACAGACTTCTCAGCTGACTGACCTTGTCCATGCTTTTGAATCTTATTGGTCTGTAAAGGCCAGCCTATTTGCTACGATCCTTCCAGTTCTAGGCAGGTGACACCAACCTCTGCATCCCAGCCGTCCCCCTGCAGAAGGAGCATCACAGGAGGCTGGTCTTCCCGGCCTGCAGTCTGGTGAACGTGCTCAAGGGGCCAGGATGCCCATGGAGCCACCTCTCCAGGACAGGACCTTGGCCGGAGAAGATGCAGCTGAGGTGTGGCAAACCTGGCACCCCTCCTCAGCCCCCGGTCTGAGCCGGTCCTCACGCCCATCCATGAGATCCAAAAACCAGACAAGTCCGTTCTTAATGGCTCTGCCTTTGGAGGAGCGGATGGTGTCAGGATAGGAGGCCCCTCCGAGGACAGCAAACACAGCACCGCAAACCACGGCCCATAGAACATTTATTTCTCAGAGAGAAAATAAGACGTCATATTATGGTAGGTAAAATTAACTCTTGTGTTCTTTACAGGCATAGGTTTTTCTGTTTATTACCTCTCTTATATCCATCTGTTATAAACAATTCTAGAAGGCAAATAAAGTCTACAATAAATAGAGCATCGTGTGCTTCACAGCAGACCGGACGGGCGCGAGCAAGGCCCTGCGCCACGGCAGGGTCCGAGCCGCATCCTGTCCTGAAAGAGCAGTTTTTTAAGTGGG
The DNA here is from genome assembly GCF_004785775.1 of Grammomys surdaster. NCBI lineage: Eukaryota > Metazoa > Chordata > Mammalia > Rodentia > Muridae > Grammomys > Grammomys surdaster. Next base: position 41,055 of record NW_021604628.1, on the reverse strand, counting down.
ACTCGGAGAAAGGGAAGGGTTCCAAGACTGAAAAATAGAGACAGAGGAGAGAAAGTGTTGGGGGAAGGAGTCAGAGAGAGGAAGAAGCCCCGAGATCTTGACACAGGTTTAGATGAGGGTCACAGAGTCCACAGCTGACCAGCTACCTGGGGAGAGGGGGAATGCATCGGCTCCTTGACTAGACTGCACGGCGTGGCCGCGCAACGGAGGGTTCTGGTAATGGAGAGTGCGGGCCTGAATAACTTACGACGGTATCTTACAGTTATATACACCACGCCCTGACCCGGCCGTGGCTGCGCTGTTTACTGGACAGAATCTTGCCCTCTCGGTGAGTTTTGTTGGTTCCCTTTTAAACTCTGGCTCATGTCCCAAATGTGTAAGAAGTTGGTGGTTAGTTGCATCTTTTAAAAAGTCTGAGTATGTAAAAATGGCAGTGATCTCCCCAGGGACTTCATAGTTGCCCATAACTCCCCTATGAAAAAATTTAAAACAATTAAAAATAACGTCAAGGTAGAAATCAACATGGCAATCGGCGGTCTGTGAACCCGCCCGCGGCTTTGGTGCTTAAGAGGTGAAAAGAAATGTCAAGAGCAGAAGCCTCTGAGAGTTGTGTTGGTTTGTCAGTCAGCTTTCCTCATTCACAGTTTTTTTTTTCCCTTCCTTTTTGAGGGGAGGAGATTGAGGAGGTGAAGGTGGGGAGGAGGTTGAAGGCAGGGGGTGAGAGAAAGGCTGTGTTCCCTGCTGGGGAGGCAGGAGCAGTGAACCTGGGGAAGGGCGCGGGAGGGCAGTGCCGTGTGACCTGCAGCCTGCGGTGACAGTGCGGTGACAGTGCTGACTCAGTAAGGCTTAAGGCTGCTACAGGAGGAGACAATCCCAGGAAGGGGGTGAGGTGGCAGCATGCCCGCTGAAGGGAACACGCCACCCCAATATCCATCCAGCCTGTGCATAGACAGGGGCCACCCTCGACACTCCTCACAGCAAAGGGAATGGCGGGAAGCCCAGTCCATCCACAGGATGTGTGTGGCACAAGCGGGCTCCTGTGGGTGTGGGGAGGGTCCTTACAAGTGGGGTGGCTTCTATCTGGGGCTCAAGTGCCTGGCAGACATCCATCTAATGTAGCAGCTGGCCAGGAAGGAAACGGGGCAAAGAAAAAGATCAATTTGGTGATGTTGCTGTCAGTTTGGCACAAGGGAGAGGGGAGAGCGATGAGGGAGGGAAGGGAGAGTCTGGGCTAGGGGTGGGAGATGAGACGGGGGTGTGAGCATGGGCGGCGTGGGGAGAGGGGAGCTCTGGGGGTTCCCGAGGGACCCTGGCACATCTCTGGGATCAGTGTCAGAACCTTGCCTGCCCTGAGGTATGGTTAGGTGGGAGAGGCATGGAGGGAGCCAGCTGGCCCCAGCAAAGCAGCCTAGGCCCTCTTGCCTCGTGGGCCAGGTCTATCTCGCTGGCTGGCTAAGACTCTCAGCTGTTTCTACTTCTAAGTGGTTCTTCAGTGGAATATCCCCAGGGACCTCGGGTGGGAGTTTTTGGCACACAGCAGCCCTCCAGGGGAACCACATGATTGGTCGATATTGGGCCTTGCCCTTGGAGACCCAGTCCAGTCAGGGCCTGCCATTAGAAAGAAGCTGCCGGCCATATATGTGGCAGGGGCAGAAGAGGCTTCTCATGCCTCAGGGACAGAGGAGAGGCAAAGAAGGCAGACGCAGGCCCGGCTCCACTCTTACAGGTAGCTGGAAGTGACGAAGGAGTGGGCCCCGCGCACTCGGCTCAGGTGGATCATGGCGCGGTCATAGGCCACTTGTACTGACTTCCGGATGCTGGTCTTGCGGCCTTCTAGCATCTTAAGCTTGTCCACAGTGTCCTCCACACCCAGGGGAAGGACTTTGTCCCTTGGAAGCCACTGCCTGAAATGCAAGCAGAGCACAGCTGCAGCCGCAGGAGGTCCTGCAGGGCTCCTCAGGATCTGGCTCCCAGGTCAGGCACACTCAAGGGGAGTGGCGGAGTGGAAGGCTGCTGTGTATGTCACCCCCAGGCTGAGCCTCAGTGCTGGACATTCCTATAGCCAGCAGCTCTGCCTCCTTTCTACAGAGATGGGGTGACAACATTTACTAGCCATGGGCCTCTGAGCACCCCCCATAAAGGACACCACACTGCCCAGACCCCCTCAGACTGGGGCATCCTTTCCCTCAGCAGGTGGAGCGCCCTGTTCGGCCTTCACTTTAATCTGTCTCTGGTAACCAGCTAGTATTGGAGCTCCCTACCCAAGGCCATGCCCACCCCAGGACGGCCTAAGGGTACAGAGATCCACAATTCCCAGTGCCTCTCCTGAGCTCTACAGAGGAGAGCCGAGGCCTGTACTCAAGGCATGCTGTGGCTGGACCTCTCCCCATGTCCCAGGCTGCAGCCCTTCTCCTGTGGCTGTCTGATGAAAGCCTGTCTCCTCCTGAAAAGCTCCGGAGGAGGCCGGCTCCAGCCTTCCTCTAAGCATTGTTGGCTCATGTCCTCAGGGACAGCCATGAGCGGAAGCCTCGCCCTCCCGTGGGCTGACCCTGAGCCCTGGCCAGGGTCCTGCGGCAGCTGTCACTTACCAGGTCCTCTTGTTGTCAAAGAAGAGGACAAGAAAGAGCCTCTCTCCAGCCTCTGCCTGCTTCTGTTCGCCCAGCTTCAGCACGTCCAGTGGAGGGACAGGGATGGGGACACCGTTGTGCAGGAGGCCCTCCCGGGGCATCTTGGGATCGATGATCTGGAGGCAGAAGAGGAGACAGGCCCTGAGCAGGGGAGGGTGGGAGAGCTACAGGTCCAACCATCGAGGCATCGGACACCTCAGCACACAAGGGTTCGGTTCTCCATGGAACAAGTGATAGAGAGGCTGACATGGGTCACCAGCACCTCAAAATAGAAATCTTAACTCTTGTTCTCCCAGTCCACTGTGCTGTCCCTCCCAGTCTTGAGCAATCGATCCTTCGGACCTGATTGCCAGGCTGAGGCGGGCTGAGCAGGCGATCCGGATATGGAAGCCAGAAGTAAACTCTTACAATGTCTGCTAGAAAGGAGTATGGCCACTTCCCTGCCATCCTCTTACCACCTCTGTAATTCACTCTGGGACTCAGGGCCTTGCTCAGCCGGCACCTAGGCTGTGGCCACGGAGAAAGCTGAGCCAGACAACAGAGGCAGCAGCTGGACTGCTGTGTGACAGGCTCTGGCTACCTGCCACCTTCCCAAGGGGAGTGGCCCAATACCTCTGTGGTAAGATTGGAGAGGAGACAGAAAGACAGCTGAAAGGCTCAGGATTTGAGGGGAAAAACCAAAGCCACCACCAGAGGAACTAATCCCCTGCACGGCAGGACCCCATCTGATTCTGAGCAGGCGTGTCATCAACAGCCCAATAGCTCTCTGGGGCTGAGGAGCACTTTCGGTTCCCCAGGCTCTTAAGCATCCACACAGCATCTCGCTTCAATCTCCTGTCTAGGCCGGAAGCCTGACAGGTGTTAGCAGACAGGGAAACACTGGGCACAAGAGGATGGGACTGTGGAAACTGGCGGGGACGGAAACCAGCTGCCCTGGTCCTCTGCTGTGGTCTGGCTTTGGGTCTGAGCTGCGGGCAGCTTCCACCTCAGCCCCGCTTCCAGGGCAGCTGGCTCATGACCTATGCACAGAGGCCAGAGAGACTTGGAAACTGACTGAGGAAGAGCCTCTCTAGAGACAGAGCAATCGTAACTCCATGTCCGGCTCCAGGGACCTCTGCTCTTAAGAAACTGCTCATTTACCTGGCCATCTGCCAGCACCCCCATGTCCTTCCAAGGTAAGCCGCTAACTAAGGTCCCGAGAGGTGGCTCAGAGAGGGCACTTGCTGCTGTTCCAGAAGACCCAAGTTCAGCTCATAGTGGGTGCTCATAACTTTCTGCAACTTCCAGGTGATGGACACTTTCCAACCCCCACCTCCTCCAGGCACCAGACATGCGTGTGGTGCACGAACAAACATATATACATATAAGCAAAATACTCATATACATACACATTAAATAAATAAATCTAAACAAATTTCTTAAAGACCCTGACAAAGAACAACTTCTGGCCTACCCATGAGCTATGTAGTAATTGAAACCGTCCCCCAGGTTGCCTGTCACTCTTCCTGGGACTGAAGCCGAAGATCAAGTGACACAATAGAAACGGTCCTAAGTCTCCCCAGCTACCGAAGGGAAGGGGGGGGGTGCTGCTCTGCTGTCTCCACCTGCCCCTGCTGGCTGTCAGGAAAAGACTGGGAAGACCTGGAGGACGGGCGGTCTGAGGATAGCTGCACCCAATCTGTTCAATGAGCATGATTCGGGTTTACAGAGCACAGACTCGAAGCCTGGGGTGAGGCCCACCATAACATGCAGCGAGTGTGCACACACTATCACGACTGCAACGGCCCCAGTCTAACATGCACAGGACATGCACAGGAAGAGGGATGCAGGCCATGCACCAACAGAAAAGCACATGTTGTGTTCAGGTGGTGACTCAATTTCTTCTTTGTAGTCTTTTGTTTTGTTTGGTATGAGACAGGGTCTCGCTATGTAGCCCTAGCTGTCCTGGGACTATATAGACCATATTGGCCCCAAACTCAGTGAGATCCATCTGCCTACACTGAGCTAAACGGTGTGTGCCACCAGGTCCCAGTGTTTTGTTTGTTTGTATGTATTTTAAAGGCTAGTTTTGGACTGTCTCTCTTTCACTGTAAGGTTTGAAAACAACCAATTACCCAGTGTTCCAAACCTGCTAGCACCATCACTTCCTTAATGACTAAACTGGGTCCGTGGTCTCATTTATACAGAGCTCCCAGTTCAATGTCTCCAGCTACCGGGAGTGTGACTTTTCCACACCTGCCATAGCTGAGGACGGGACAAAGTAGCCTAAATGAACCAATATGTCCCCAGGAAGTGGTACAGTATTATTGCAACAGGGTTTCCTCATCGTCACAAACAGGATCCTGTCTTCCTCATCTCAGGAGGCTGCTATCAGGCTCAGGAGTCAGAGAGGTAGGGCTGGGTGGACCCCAGAGCTGTGCACCAGAGGTCCTGGGTGGTCCCCCCAGTGCTACAGACCCTAAGAAACCCCTGAGAAACCCCTGATGCCTGGACTCAGCCTCTGGAAGGTTTCTTTGGTATCCTAGGATGAGCTGACTTTATACATCTTTTAAAATCTCCCCAGACGATTCTCACAAGATCCAAAGGTTTCCAGTTGGTGGTATTATCTTCCAGAGCCTGTGGCCAGTTCCTCCCCACCTGGGAAAGCTTTAGGAGGCTGCGGTAGATTGAACAGGAATAGCGCCCCCCCCCCACCCCCCAGAGTCATATATTTCAATGCTTGGCCACAGGGAGTGGCACTATTAGAAGGTGTGGTGTTGTTGGAGTAGGTGTGTCACTAGGAAAGGGAACTTTGAGGTCTCTTATGCTCAACCTCCACCCAGTGTGGAATCAGTCTCCTCCCAGCTGCCTTCAGACAAGATGTAAAGCTCCTGGTTCGGCTGGCACCATGTCTGTCTGGATGCTGTCATGCTTCCCGCCATGATGATAACAGACTGAACCACTAAAACTGTAAGCCAGCCCCAGTGAAATGTTTGACTCTATAGAGCTGCCATGGTCATGGTATCTCTTTCACAGCAATGAAACCCTAACCAAGGTCATGAAGACAGAAGACAGAAGCCAAGGAGGTAGACAGAACCATTAGCCACTACCAATGGGAGTGTAAACCTGGACTAACTTCCAGGCAATCTGGCAACTTGTGCCAGAATCCCGCCTAGATGTTGCCCCTGGTGGGCACTCCTGAGAAATAACCGCACCAAGGTAAAGCTAAGATGTTCACTGACAACTGCTGACCACAGAGAAAGAGTAAACCTAACCGGGAAGCTGGAAAATGGTCAAAGCGTGGTATGTGAGAGCAGCTGAAAGGCGATGATGTCATCACTAGCAAGGACAGGATGATGTCATCAGTAGCAAGGATGGGATGATGTCATCATTAGCAAGGACATGATGACAGTTTCCCATCATGTGAGATGGACATGTGCATGGTATGCTGGGAAGGGAAAAGGCACACTGCCTCGTAAGCACACACGTCTGCATGGGGAAAGGGCCGACTGCAGTCCTGAGAGGCCAGGACTGGGCAAGACTCCTAATGCAGTGGCTCAAAACAAAGGCTTTCCTTCCATCATGGTATGAGCCCTGAAATCAAATTCCAACCCCAGTGCTTACTGGCTGACTGACAGTAGTCAACAGACCCTGTTTCTTCCCGTCAAAACAAGACCAACCATCCTGTCCCTGGCATTTCGAGGACTTGGTATGGCGGATGTTAACCCGCCGCTAAGCATTACTAGCGATTTAAACTACACTGAGCAATGTTCCTCCTGCACAGAAGCTCTAAGCCCCGGGTCTCTGAAGACCTGGAGCCTTTGTGTGTGGGGAGGGCGGGCTGCTGGTTTGCCCCAGGAAAGCTAGGATAAAGATCCCCCTCCCCTCTGCAGCTGAAGGCACCTGACTCCCACCACTCATCCAATCAGATAATCCCCCAAGGCAAGGCAGGGCCCAGAGCCGCCAGGGGGAGAGGGAACAGGAGGGTGTCGTCTGGGGCAGACTCACCAAGGCAGGGTAGGAAGGGTAGCCTCGGCACTTGGCCCACACCAGCTCCAGGGGCTCCAGGTCTCCGCGGTCTTCAAAGGGCATCAGGAGGCTTCTGCCTGGGGGGTGGGGGAGGGGAGGAGACAGCGCCCAAAGGGGACTTGGCATGGTGCCCCAAAGCCCTGCCTGAGGCTTCCATCTGACTGGGGCAGCCCAGGATTGAGTCAGCAACCCCCTCCACCCTTTCCTCAGGGGTTCTAAGACTGGGTCAGGGGTCAGCAGAGTAACCCTATAAATGTCCAAATAGTACCTATTTCACCCTTTTACGATCTACATGGTCTGTGCAGCTCCAGCATGGAAACAGCCAGAGTCTAAACAGATGCGCACGTCTCCTCAGCAATAAAACTCATGTTTCTGAAATTTGAATTTCATACCACTTTCACATTATAGGGCACCATCTTTTTCATAATCTGAAATGCAGAACCATTCTTAGTTCATGAGCCATGTAAAAACAGACAGCGGGCTACGGTTGACCAATCTCTGGCCCTGAATCCTGGGACAGCCTCCCTGGGGAAAAAAAATAATGGATGGCTTCACCTCCAGGGCCTCTTAGGGAGAAGGGGCATGCCCCAGCTTGAGCAGAGACAGCACTGCCTGCACCCCTAGTTGGGAGTCCTTCTCACGGAGGCTTTGTGACGGAAAATGCAGAGAAGACCATCTCAATAGAACCTGAACACTGCTCTGACCAGGCCAGGATGGGCCATCCGAGCACCTGTCTGCACCACACACCAGCAGGGCCAAGCAGAGCGGCAGGTACTTGCTGACCACAGGTATCTAGCCCGGGATGGGCCGCACCTCCTCAGCCTCACTAATACTCTGAGCGTCACGGAAACCTCGCTCCTTCCCAGACACCTGCGGACTGTGAACAGGAGGAGACTGTTCACCCAGCTAAGGAAAAGGGCTCAAATCTGAGAGCAGAGACGTATAGTTCTTAACTAGGATGAAAAAGAAAGATGTTATTTTGATGCCAGTGAGTGAAGAATGCTGACAATGAACCGGTACAAGCCAGCACCAAGACCAGCTGAACAGAAACCCGTGTATCCACATGCAGGAAAAACTACAGACCGTCCAGTTCTTTTGGAATGCAATTCTATTCAGTATCCCAGGAGCATCGGAATAAATGTTTGCACCGTCTGCTCCAGTAAACTCCTTAGAAAATGTATTATAAGAAAGGTAATAATAGGATTTCTGGCAAAAATGTGCATTCAAAATATTGTTTGTGTTAAAAGCTGGAGTTAACCCACTGTCCACTCAAGTCAACCACAAAGCACTGCTTGTCAGATAGAAGGTTCCAGTAATACAGTGCACAGAAAAACCATGAGCCAAAAAGGGGAAAATGTACAAGCAAAAACTGTGAGCACAAGAGTGTGTGTATCAGATCTGCGCTTGTCGGAATGTGCCTAAAAGAACTGGAAGCAACACAGGGACGGGACAGCTGTGTCCCCATGTGGGCTTCAGGAGTGCAGGTCTTTTTAAATAGCCTTTGGTGTCATTTTTAGTATGTGGGTTTAAAAAGTAAGGAGAAGAATGTCACCACCAGAAGCACAAAGTGTGTCAGATCCACTTCCTGACTTCACGCTTAGACACACAGATTCACCTGGACGTGAGACCTGCCGTCTGGGTGCAGACACTCACGAGGGCATGCATCCGTCAACAGACACCCTGTGTGTTAGAGGAGGCTGGCAGACAGGGGCCATCCAGAGTGCACATGACAGACAACCGTGGGCTAAGAAGCAGACTGCTCTGGACCTACTCCACCCCAGGCCTTCTTTTCTATCAGACGAAACAAGCGTCACTGACAAAGCCCGGGTTATCAGTGACACGTTACCACCGAGATGCTAGAGAAGAACACTAGGCAGAACTAACTACAGACACACATCCTTCCTCCAACCTGACACTCCCGGGATGGAATGCCCCGTGCCTGCAGAGGCTGCTCAACACAGCACTGATGAAGACACTTTAAATGTCCGCCTGTGGAAGGCTTTAGTGAAGCCAAGGAAGAGTCCTCCCATACAATGGGCCGCCGGGCAGGCGGGAGAAAGCAAAGGATTTCCAGGGTATACCATACCATGAAGTAGAAGAGAGGAATGGGGGCCCGCTACACTTCTCTCAAACACACGTACAGGTTTCAGCTTGAATATACATTAAGTAGTTCTGAAAAAACAACCACACGGCTAGCAGCCCATGTTCCGGAGAGGAATGCTGGCTTTTGTTAGGGTTTCTGGATTTTTGGTCACCATGGGCACGTGTTGACTACTCAAACTGTGCTGGCTAGTGTTTTTGTTTTAATTTGGTTTTTGTCAACCTAGACACGGGTCCTCTGGGAGAGGGACTCTCGACTGAGTAAATGCTTCTCCCACACTGGCCTATAGCAAGTCTGTGGGTGTTTTTTAAATTGCTGACTGATGAGGGAGGGCAGGGCGCAGCCCATCGTGGCTGATGGTCCTGGGCCACATAAGAGAGAACCCGAACAAGCACTGGGGAGCAAGCCAGTAAGCAGCGCCCCCCCACGGCCCCTGCTGCTGCATAGCGGACTGCAGGCTGTAAGTGAAGAGAACCTCTTTCCCTCAGGTCGTCGCCTTTACCGTGATCACGATCACAGCAACACAGACTCAAAATACAACACAAACTAAAGATACTTAAAAATCGAAACAAAAGCCAAGTGTTACTGGCCCAAGAGTGAAGGCCGTCTCTCTAGTCAATGTCTGTGGGTGTGGCCCTCACAGACTGACAGCCAGGTTGTGAGCCACCGCACCAAGCAGCTCGGACAGCTTGCTCCTCAGAGCATGTTTCCCCCAGCTCTGCCTCCGTAGTCTCCTCACCTGAGCCACTGTGGTCAGAGTCTCCATTCACACCTTCCAGGAAGGGCACTCGAGACAGGGCTGGCTTCCCGCGGCTGCGTTTGGGAGGCGTCAGGCCGCTGTGCACAGAGGAGAGGGCAAGTGAGCACTCTTTAATTGGAACCAACCCACTCTTGCTTTTCCAAGTCTAACAACAGGCACCAAAGCACAAAGGCGGAGCGTGTTTCCATTTCCTCTGCAGGCCGGTATTAACCCATGGCACGTGTGACCTGGGGGTTCCCACCAGAAACCAGTCCATCCTTGCGGAGGGACTCTCCCACTCTACAGAGGACTGTTTCATCCAGAGGGAGGACCACGGGGCTGGGTGTGGTGTCGCACGCCTCTAATCACAGATCTCTGTGAGTTCCGGGCCAGGCTGGTCTACATCGTGAGACCCACGAGAACAACAGCTACACAGGGAGGGTCAGTCACCCAGTGTCCTCAGCCTCTCAGGACAGTCTGGCCACCAGGAGGCCCTCTCACCTCTGGCCGAATCCGCACTCTGTGCTTCACGTTTCTTGAGAAGCCAATTTATTTTTGAGATCTGAAAATCTGCCTCTTTTCCAAATATTCTATAACAGTCACATCTTCTTTCCAGAATTAGCAAAGACATTTTTAAATTGAAAAATAGATCCACTTCTCACTTCCAAATGGTTTGTGAGTGAAGTTTTTCTTGAATAGGGATGGATTTTTTCCCCCTCAACTAAAAAGGAAACGAGTTTCTTTCTTTAAACAAAGCTACTGCAAAGAGGTAAAGTCCGGAGGAAGAGGCAGGTCAGTGGGTAAAGGCACTTCATGTCAAGAATGAGTCTGATCCCCAGACCCACTTGGTAGGCGAGTACTAATTCCTCTAGGTTGTCCTCTGACCTCCACAAGCATGGTGGCACACATGGACACACATGCAAATGCAATACAATACTTTTCAAAGGGAAGTGCTGGGCATGGTGGCACAAGCCTTTAATCCCAGCGTTTGAGAGGCAAAAGCAGAGGTAGTCAGATCTTTATGAGTTCGAGGCCAGCCTGGTCTACAGAGCAAGTTCCAGGATAGCCAAGGCTATATAGTGAGACCTGTCTCATAAAAAAGAAAAAGAAAGGAAGGAAGGAAGGAAGGAAACAAGAAAGAGGGAGGGAGGGAAGCTAATTAGACAAAGGCAGAAGCACTGGCGTTAAAATTACTCCTTGTGCAGGCTGAACGCACAATCAGAGCTGTGGGTTTCTGGGCAACAACTATGTGGCTGAGAGGCCACACCCATCAAACTTTAAGAAACTCTGCCGCTGCTGGCCATGGACACACACTCTGAATCGCAGTATCGGGGAGGCAGAGGCAGGTGGGTCTCTCTGAGTTTTGGGAGCTAGAGCATCTACAGAGTGAGTCCTAGCTGAGCTACATGGTAAGATGGTCTCAAAAATAAATAATATTGCTGATCTACAACTTCTCAACCAGAAGAAGCAGTTAAAAGATGAGTCAAGTCTTTACAGAAAAGCCAAGGCGCGGAAAGGCCGGCAAGGGCTGGAGTGTGGAACTCAGGTTCACCGAGTCAGAACTCAATCTACGCTAAAGCTTGGATTAACCAAAACCACGGCTCACATTCCCCTGGGAAGCAACACCAGCAAAGCCTACAAAGGCTGCCCTCGCAGCTCAGAGCCTGACCGTGTAGATGGAAGATGCTAGGAACTTCACTATGAAGCCAGGCAGCTTGTCTCCATCTGTGACCTTCTGCGACCTTCTGTGACCCTGAGCAGTGATGGCCCCCGAGGTGTTAGAAAGTGTGGAAAGCCCATGTCCGCACAACCATGCACTCTGTGGATGGTTGCCTGTTTTTCAGGTCTAAAGTATCACAGACTACCAGTGTTCTACTCCAGAGTGCCAGCACAGACACGAGGGGCTTTGGACATTAGGCCGCAGCAGCAGCTCTGTGTGCTTCTGGCGAGGCAGATCGATGCCACTGAGGCTTGCTTTGCAAACTTCCCCAAAGACCCAGGCCAACCCAGGATAGCCGGTCTACAGTTCCGGAGAGTAATGTCCATCTGTGTCCTTTGAGATGAGCTACGGGAACTGACAGGCATCTTCACATCAGTGACTCACACCACAGCAGCAGCTGGAGGAATGACCCACAAGAGGGTGCAGCTGGGTGTGGTGGAACACAGATGCCACCCTAGCACTCAGAAGGAGGAGCCAGGGGATTGAAAGGGGGTGGGGGGAAAGCCTCAGTCACATCGAGTTCACGATCTGGCGTGCAAGAGACTGTCGTGGGGCACAGTGATTGGAAAGGCGCTCAGAGGAGCCATTTGGAAAGACCAACCATAGAGCAAACGGGCGGGAGGCGAGTGATCGGTGCAAGGAGACAGGCTGTGTGAGTTCAAGACCAGCCAGCCTGGTCTACACAGTGAGTTCCAGGAAGCTAGGGCTAAGTGGTGAGACCCCCATCTCAAAACAAGAACAACAAACCAGAACAACAAGAAGAGACAACATGGCTTCAATCAGACAGATAAGAGTTTCCTTTCTGCTCTTGCTAGAGAACTGGAGAGGAGGGAGGGCATAGGAGGCAGAGAGAGCACTGCCGTCAGACCTTGGCTCTTCCATTTTACTTACTTTTACGTTTTTTTTGTTATCATGTGTGCGCGCGCGCAGGTGTGTGTGTGGAGGTCTGAGGGCAGCCTGTGAAGTGGACTTTCTACTTCCACCGTGTGATTCTGGGGACTGAGCCTGCTAGGTCCCAGTCTCTCATGCTTAAACTCTGAAACACCGGACTGAAAGAGGAAATACCTTCCAAGGGCATGGCTCCTCTACCAAGCAGAAGGCAACAAGTGGCAGCTGACTGGAGTTCATCACTGCCAGCAGGCTAGCTTGGCCTGTTTCTGTGACTCACCGATGGGAAGCCTGCCCTTCAGTAAGTAAAACAGTATCCTTTCCACCTCAGCCAAGGGCTGGAAGGTGACAGATGGCTGACCTCAGTCTTACCCTAACTCCAGTAAACTGACCTCCCAGCCACTTACATAGTTGCTTAGCTCTACTGGGTTTTTTCGTTTTAAACATGCTTTACTACAAAGCCCAGGCTGGTCTGCACCTCATGACTCTTCTATCTCGGTCACCTAAGTGTTGCGGTTACAGGTGTGGGCCACTGTCTTTGAAGGAAGCCAGGAACTCCAACCTGAGAGCAAGCAAGGAGTATTTTCTAATATTTTGCAATCTGTATTTTCTAGCCTAATAACCTCTCTGTCCGAATCTACTCCCTTTGTGTCACTGGAGGCTTTGACAGACAGGGAGAGGGTCAAGGCAGTTTTGGGGGTTTCGTGGAGAGGAACTGATGTAGGTAGCCAGCGCAGGCCCCACCAGGAAGCCCAGCAGGTAAGCAAATGTCAAAGTACACGTGCCAGTGAGGCCTGCTTCACAAGCCTTCAGACACAGGCCAGCCTTTTCCGGGCTTTCCTAAACCAAGGGCTCTCTCAGCAGTCACCTTCCACAGAGGCACCCTCGAGGCCCTTTCTTGCAAGCATCCCTCTCTACCCAGAGTCTGGAAGAACAGAAAACACAGGACGATGAGCTCAGTAAACTCTTAGAAATCCTCCCTTCAGGTTAAAGAGCAAAAGAAACCCATTCCTTCTCTGAAATGTCAGGCAACTTAGAGTCTCTGAAAACGGAGCCTTTAAAAGTCCATACTCGGTCTTCCCTCATTCCTACATGATATCTCTACAGAAGCCACACTTGTGGGCACTGGATGTAGCTGACACATGCCTGTGACCTCAGCACCTGGAAAGGGAACAAAGGTTGAGCTGGAGGCTACCCTGAGCTATTCAGGCCTACATCCCATCTCAAAAACCAAGGGCTAAATCAATCCAGGCATAGTGGTATCCGCCCATCATCTCAGCACCCAGGAAAGCAAGGCAGGAAAAATGCTCGGAATCCCAATCCATCCAGGTCTACAGAACAAGATCCTGTATCAAGAAACAAAACAAAACCAAGAGGAAAAAAAAAAAAAAAAAAAGCTTTGGTTGTAACTTACTGGTAGGGTGCTTGCCTAGCAGGTGTGTGGCCCAGGGTTCAACCCTCACAGAAAAGAAGGCAAAACAAACGGAAGAGACCAATCCTACGAAACCATGCCTCCAACAAGCCGAGATCCGCACACGCCCATGTACTGGAGTGGGCATCTCAAATGGCAACTTCCCTGGGCAACAGGAGACTGAGGTCCACAGCCTCACCAACACTGCTCTTCCTTAGATCTGAGACAGGCCAGTCCCTTTCCCTCAGGGCTCCCAGTTACAGACAGGCCAGAGCCTGAGGAGATGCCAGTCGTGAGAACTAAGAAGGAAGCCGGACCTGTCACTGAATGGAGGATGAAGGAAAAGAGGTCTCAAGGCTGCCCGAGCTTGGGGGATAAGCATCCTTACCTGCCAGCTTCAAACGCCAGTCCTCCACTGAGACCCAAACTACATTCCGAGTCAGACCCGCTTTCCGTGTGTTTTCCAAAGCCGTTAGTCACGCCTGCCAAGGACACACAGAGTGAGCCCTGAGTGCGGAACCTCCCTTCCCTGACACACGCCTCCCCGTGGGAAGCTGCCTCAGATAGGTAGGTGGCTGTCCCTGTGAGGAGTGTATCATGGGTGGCAGAGGGACCCTCACAGAGAGAATGTTAGCCAGTGAGCACACTGCACCTCCTGACTCTCCCCACATAAAAGATGAAGTCAGCACACGCCTGACCACCGAGGAAAACCATGGCTTCCCCACCTGGGCAGGCTCAGAGGTCCCTGGATCTGTTCTAATTTGAAACCTCAGTTATCAGGGAGGTCCTCTTGCCTCTTCAAGAGCCACAGCCTTACCTCTTTTGATAACCACTCACAAGCCCTCCCCATCCCAGCTGGCAACGGCAGCTTTCTTCTCCAGGGAAGACGGCAGGAGAAGCTAAGACAGGATAAGGGCTCAGGGTCGGCCACACCCAGAGCTGTCTTTCAGAGCTAGTGCATTGAAGAGTGCACGCTCAAGGCTACAGCAGCCCAGGGCAGCGTGCAGCACGGGAGCCATGGCTCCAGGCTAGGCTCGCAAATACTGGCCCCTTCTTTTGTGAAGTAGAGAGGCTGTGTCACTGTCCCAGGATCACCTTGCCATGGAGGCCTCCTTTGCTCCATCTGTTAGATTTCTAACTCCCGAGTCCCACAGCTCTGAGCACTGAACCAAGGCTGACAGTGGATCAGATCACCAATTTAAGAGCTGTCAGACACCTTGACTAGAAAACGGCAAGGCCAGCCACACCTGTGAGAGCAGACGCCTGAGCCAGGATGTCACTTTCCTGGCCTGGCGCTTCCTCTAACGTAAGGACCTCAGTTGAGTCAAAGGCCACAACTGTGCCTTTCCTGCGAAGGATCGAGGCCTGCCTTCTGAGCTCCTCCAGCTCAGGGTGTGAACAACTAAGTAGTATTCCGAGTGCCAGGCAGTGGCGACTGTTGTAGGATCCCCAAGCGGCAAGGGCCCAGGTGGGTGGGCCTTCATTTTTAGTACAACCATCTCCAGCTGTTTGGGGAGACACACACAACTGAAAAGATGACAGCATCCGCTACCGTTGGCTGCGTTCCCTAGAATCTCCTCTAACCTTAGCCCTGCAACATAGGAACCACCAGCAACACATCTGTAAGGAGGAGACAGGCTCAGAAAGGGTACTTCTCTCCAGTACAGGCAGCGGGAAGTCAAGGTCTTCCTAACAGCCAGCCTAATACAGAGAAGCATGGCTGAGGGAAGGGGAGGTTGTGCTGGAAAGAGAGAAAAAGCAAGCGCTGACAACGCCATCACAGCTACCACATACAGGATGCGTGACAGAGGAGTGACAGTCAAGAGCAGCCTTCCTGCCTCACCGAGATCAAACATGCCCACCTGGTGTGTAAGGCCCCCACATGTGCCTCGGGCCCCTCACACCAGCTACCCCTTTCCAGTTGCCCTCAGCTTCGGGTGTCACCTTCAAGAGAAGCCTTCCCAACCACGGGTCAAGTTCCCTGAGTGGCTCTGGCAGTGTTGGCGCACCTGAGCCCACACTCTGGGCTCAGGACTTGCCAGTGACTTAGAGGAGCACTCACTCTATGCTCTACTTCGTACGGCACCGGGACTCTCATGGAGCCGGCACTAGGTCTGACTTACTAGCCTCTCACCATCAGAGCCCAGCTCCTACTAGGCACGCAGTCAGGACTCAGCGACCTAGCTCTGTGATCTACTCTGGGACCTCCTCTTCTGCCTGCCACATTGCTGCGGACAGCTCCTTTCTGCTCTGGGCCATGCAAGGGAGTGCCCACCTCCAAGGTATCTGTGCTGCTCATCTATCCTGTTTAGACTACCCTTTCCCTAGACGCACAAGCAGCTCATACTTTGGATTCTTCTGATCTTTACCCAAATGTCCCCTTCCCTGGCCGCTCTGTCTCATGCCACCCAGCACTCTCTATGTCCTCTTCTCTGATAGTATGACCAGTGTTTTTGTTTAATGACTGTCACCGAGCTTGAAATACGAGAGCTCTCATTCACCCACAGCCTATTTCTCCCGGAAGACAGTTTCATGGTTTGTTCACTAATTTTCTTCCAGTGCCTAAGACAGTGTCTGAAAAAAGTATCTCAAGAGTGAACTGAAGGGAAGCTAGAGACCGTTTGACTATATAAAGTCTTACTTAAGTCTTCCACTTAAGGCCAGGGACAGTACAAGACACAATCTAAAAACAACTGCTCTCAGCTTGTGTCCTCATAGAGATCTCTAGAAAAGGCTGGCAGGGGAGGGTACAGCAAAGCAGCCAAGCAGATGGGAAATAGGTAAAGAAGTGGCAGGCACGGTCACCTGTCTCTTCCTCCTGCTGAGGGGACCTCTCCCCTTCACTGTCACTGCAGCTCTGGCTCCTTGGCCGCTTCCGGGAAGAATGCTCATCCTCCGTGCTGGCAGGAGAAGCAGGACCGTCCACTGGGCCGTGGTCCTCGCCATCCTCCAGGGTGCCATCTGGAGCCCTCTGGAGCTTAACTCCATCCTTGCCCTTCTTGAAGAGGACCGTTGTTCGGCGGCCCACACTGCCGAGAGGGCTGCCACCAGGGCTGTCAGAGTTTATGAGAGATAGTCTGTCAATGCCATTGTCACTAAGCAAGCACTGCAAGGGCTCGCTCCCCAGCTGCAAGGCTGACTTCTCTAAGAGCTCCTCATCCTCCACCTTCCGGGACTTTAGGCAGTGGCTTGAAGGTCTGCTGTCGCTGATAGGTTTCAGGGTTGGGGGATCTGGAGGGGACTCCTGTTCTGACAAGGAAGGCGCAGGCCCAGTAGGCTCCAGGGTTGGTGGGGCAGGCAACTTTGAATCATCTGTTGGAGAAGAAGAGAACATGCTTGAACGTTCTAGAACAGTCTGCTCCTACAAGCCAGACGCTGTCTCTGCTGAGCAAGGAGCGCAGCTTTGGCTCTCTTAGGCCTCAGATCTAAGCAAAGATGAAAGGAAGCATAAGCTCTGTCTACACTCAACAACTCTCAATCCCTGCCGCGTGTTTGTCAACTAGGACAGCGGTTCTTGGACAGAGCTCTTGGTAGACATCAAGGATATTGGCAAGAATATTTACAACTTGCCTTTAACATCATCAACATGTTGGTGACCAAAATACATGGCTAGAAACTAAAAATGGATCCCCAGACAGCGACACTAGTTTAACAGGTGGGCAGACAATGGCGGTTAAGTCTGCACAAAGCCTTACCAACCTGAGACATAAGTGCACTGCTTTGGATAATGCTTTTTCAATGATGGGTAAAGAAGGCATTCTTGTCAGAACAGTCTAAGACAGATACAGTCTTGTTTATGAAATAAAAAAAGGGGGGATGTGGACATCAGGCTAAGACAAGGAAGTGGGCTCAGGCAAGAATTTGACACTGGGCTAGGGCAAGGCTAAAGATAAATACAGCTGAGAAAAGTGTTCTTTGTATCTTGATTGTCTTGTTAAGTCCCTGAATATAGTAATCACGGGACCTTTGTTTATGCCTTGCTTGTTCCTTGACTACTTTGTCTTTGACCTAGGACTGACCCTATTCTTTGCATGGACCTAGAAGGGTATAAAAGCAGACTGGGAAAAAAAATAAACCCACCTCTGCACTTGCTGGGGTCATACTATAATGTCTCTTTTTTTTTTCTTTAATCCTCATTCCCTCCCTTGAGACCCTGTTGGCTGACTGAACTGGCATGGCCAGCGACCCTTTAATGCAGTTCCTCTTGTGGTCACCCCCAACAATAAAGTTATTCCTGTTGTTACTTCATAACTGTAATTTCGCTGCTGTTTTGAATCGTAATGTAAATATCTTTGTAGACAGAGATGTGCTAACAGGGTAGAGACCCATGGGAAGTTTTGAAGGAATTCTAGGCCTAGGTTACAGTCCAGACCAAATGAAGGCAAATCACAAAGGGACAATGGCTTACAAAGTGAGCCTAATGGTTTGTGTATCAAATGTCACTCGCGTCTGAGAAAGCCATTGCTATAGTCAGCAGTCAGACGAGCCTTCAGCTTGCCAGACTGGAGGATTACATTCTCACCGACATCGGGGTGTTCTCACTGTCCTCAGTTCTGGTTTGTGGGGGCACCCAGCAGGCAGAAAGGGTGTTTGCAGATATAAGAAACTCGGCAGCTCTCAAACAAGTCTGCTTCAGTTGAAACTTTACAAGACACAGCCCAGACATTCCCATCTAAACCTCTGAGACTTGACCAGGAAACTCTCTAGGTGATGCTAAGGCAACTGGCCCACTGTGTGTGACCCTGCCACAGTCAAGCAGTGGGATTCAAATGACATGCTGAGCAACACATGAAAGTTAATGGTCACATAGCCTTCAGATGTCATGTGGCTTCTCTACTGTGTCTCTGACTACCACACACCAGGCCAATCTCTGCAGTCTGAGCCTTACTAAAACCCATGTTTAGGCTCTGTGAGTGACAGGTCTCCCCAAATCTCGGGCTGAGGCACGGGCAGGCACCAGAGCAGCTTGGCTCAGAGACGAGTCCTGGGTTTCGAGAGTTGCTTCCTTGAATCATTAAGGTAAGGAGCAGACTATAATAAACTGTTGGCTGTCACGTTACTTTCACTTGAGAAAGCCACCTGCTTCAGTCTATGCGGCCTTTGGTTGTATGACTCCTTGGCTGGGTGGGCCTACAGCCCTGGTCAGCTGGGACCCAATCCACGAGTCCAGGCTACAAGGAAGGTCCTCACTTCTCTGCTCATCCTCCCGCAGCCAAGGGGAGCCAGCCTGTTCTCAGAGTGCTGCATACAGTGGTAGAGAGGAGGCTGACTTAGCTGGAACAAGCAAGACATAACTACTACCTGCTGTGGAGATGCTGGGCTCCAGCACCCTAATCTCTCTGAACCTCTCCACTGCCCTGCAACTAACCATTCTGGAACATCTGGGTCCCCTAGGAACACACTGACACCCCTACCCCCACCATTTCCAAGAGCTTTGCCTACCCACAGGGTCAGACCTATACTCAGGGGAGGATCCAGCCCCTCACTCCCCCAGCACCCTGCCTGCTGTGACTCTCACCTCTGTCCCCTTCGTCCTCTGGCCCCTCCTGGAGGGCCTGCTCCAGCACAGCTGCGTCCCCCCGAGACCCTGCTGGCAGCTCCCCGTTGGGCACAGTCTTGTTCGGTGACAGGAGCTGTGGTGGCGGTGGCTGTGCTAGCTTTTGCCGAAGGGCATTGATCTCCCTGCGTAGCAGGCGGACACGACGGGTGCGGGCCCCGCTGGACCGCATGGCGCTCACCAGATCCAGTTTCTCCAACAGTTCCTTCAGCTGTGCCTCTGGGGACAGATGGGCCCGGTTCTCGGGGATGAGGATGTTGTCCACTGCCAGGGAGAAGGGAGGAAAAGAGACTGAAGGACCGGCCGGCCCAGCGCAGGGCGAGAGAAAAGGGCAAACTATGGTCCTGGAAGGCCTAGGCTAGTGACTTCCAGCAGTGTCAGTGTGGGCCTTGGCCCTACAACACTGCTGCCCAGACGGGACAGAACGGAATGTGGGAACCACCTGCAGGAAGCAAACCCCAGTTATGCCTACGGCCATGCAGCAGGCATGCGGTGGCTTATCAAACCCTGGCCTGAGTGATTCCGCAGCAGGCGGGCACAGGCAGAGCTTGGTGCTCAGAAGCCCTCTACTTCCCACTCCTCCCACCTACTTCCCGCTCCTCCCACCCCCTGCTCCGGAGCCACACTGCAGGGATCCAGGAGAGGCCTGGAGAGGCCTTGGCTTTCCAGACAGAGAGTTCCGCCTTCCCTATAGCACTGTGTGTGCCAGTTTAACCCCAGAGCACACTGGTCTGTTCCCAGCCACGGCTTTTGCACCTCCAAGGCCCACCCTGATCCTGGGCTGTCTGGGCCCTGTCCTTGTGCCTCTCTTCCTAGTCCTTCTCCCTACCCATCCAAACTCCTCACCATCCTCCCAGGAGAATCGGTAAAAGTCTTCCAATTTGGGTGACTCGGGCAAGTGGGTGCCCCTCTCAGGATCATAGCCGATGCTCTCTGCCTGCCGCCGGGCGTGCCGCAGGATGGCCCCTCCCAGGTCCCGCAGGCGGACAGCTGCTCGGTGGAAAATTGTGTCTTTAGCATTATACTTCATGCAGTTGGTAACTATAAGGTTAAAGTCCTCCTCAAACTCCTCCAAGGTGTGGTACAGGTGAGATTCCAGCTTCCGCCTCATAGTAGAAAAATCCATTGGCTTGGATATGAATTCCAGGTAATCTGGAACCTAAACATATAAAACCTGTACAATTACAACAACTATTTATGAGCCACACGGGCGCACCCTTCACTGCCACTCTTGGCCTCCCAACTCTCAGCTGCGGCCATGTCGAGCTCACCGCGAGCCTCAGGCCTGGTCCACCCAGACCTCCTACAGACCCCTCACCCTGAGGAAGTCCACTAGCCAGACAGCACTCCACCCTCAGTTCTGGATGGCCTGCGGCCCGACCCTTCCTCACTCTGCTCAGAGGCCATTTCCAGGGCACACTTGCTGCCTAGGGGGGCAACTTGCCTCACTGAGGTTGACAGGCTCGGCGAAGATGTGTGCAGGGTCCTTCTCCTGCAGCAGGTCGAGCGTCGTCCTCAGCAGAACCGTGAACGGCATCAGCTCCAGCTCCATGGCAGCCTGCTGCACTCTGACCTGTCATGAACGCAGGAGTGAGCAGAGCACCACCACAGAGGCACTGGCCTGTCCAGACCTGCGCGGCAGTCATGTGTAACAAATCTCCACGAGGGGTGGAGGCGGCCACCCCACCCGAGGCTCACGCAGACAGTGTCGTTCACGTGTCAGGGTCACAATTCGCAGTGTGAGGGCGAAGGGGTGCTGGCATCGTGTGGCTTCGCCCTCAGAAGAGATCAGGAGGCTGGCCGTGGGCTCTCACAGGAGTGACAGCGGTTAAGGCAGACTCCCCGCTCCCTCCCTCGCTCATCTGCTTTCCCATCAAGGCACATCTCAGGATGGCTCCCTCTCACCGGCCTGCCACCATACCCTTACTTCTGGTCTCCAGACTTGGGAGCCAAGCCAGCTTTCCTTCGCATATGGCCCAGTCTGTGGGCCAGACTATCCTGGCGGCAGTGAATAGACTGGAACAGCTACTTTACAAATGTTTTCTGTGCATCAAGAACCGGACCAGAACTCACACAAGTAATAATATCAATTATCGACTGTAGTGACTAACACTAGTGAAGATCCACGCTAGGTCTCAAGTAACGGCCTAAGCACTCTTTAAAGACTTAGCCTTAGTTATGTGTAAATGTGTGTCTGGGGGCAGATGTGTGGGGCCAGTCTAAGTGTCTCCTGTAACACCGAGTGAGTATCAAGCTCGGTACAGATGGACATTTCACACAGAGGAAGTGGAGTCACACGAGACTGGCTCCAGGTCACAGAGCTAACGGGGCAGTTAGCAGGGGGCTCCAGTCAGCTTCCACAGGACTCCTGACCATTAAGCCACACTGCTCTTCTCCATGATATTATCAGTTTAAGACACAGCAACTGAAGCAGAGATTATGCCCCCACTTTAGAATCTGGTCCATGGAGTTTGGTGACATGATTGAGTTTGCAGAGTTATCTATTTGGGAAAAAACCTGAGAAGCATTGGAGGCCAGGCCTTAGTCCAAGCGCACTGAAGAAACGGAACGTGAGCATGTGTGTCTCAGGAGCTCTGAGAACTCACTGAGAGCACGTGTGGGCCCAGGGTGACTGGGGAGTCCAGGCTCAGCATAGCCACGGTGCTACTCTGTCCAATATTACCTTACAGGGTGCCACACCGTGAGTGAGGCAGACAAGCTCCTGCTCTCGGCCATGGCAACCTAAACCACAGCGAGGGCCTCCTCCTCCTCTCCGCTGTATGAACCCGAGGCAGACACTAGGCTATAGGACCAAGCCTGGATACAAATTACAGTTTGACCTGGGAGGGTCTCGAGATGCCCTGTCTGCCCACTCACGCAGTAAGGGCCGCCCAGGACACGCAGTGGAGCTGGAGCTGTGGGGCTAGCAGAGAGGGGCGTGTGGTTACTGAACTGCATGACAGAAGGAGGAGAATTTTAACCCACACCTCGAAAGCATTCGAGTAGCAGCTGCTATTCTTGGACTAGAGAGAGCAGTTTGGGTTTGTCATCCGTTCACTTAATACTGTTTGCTCTGTGCCGTGTGCAGAGCACTCGTGCAGACACTCCAGCGGGCAGAGGACCTGTGCAACCCTTCACCGCAGCAGCAGCTGCCCCTCTCTAGCCTGACTCTGTGCCAGGAGGTATTCTCAACTCGGACAAACATGAACTCATCTAGCGTTGTGATGTCAGCTCTCTATACTAAAGATGAGAAATCAGAGGTCTACAGAGATTAAAGTTTGTTTAACGTTAGGAAACAGCCAGGCTTTAGAGCCTGCCCCGCAACAGCGCACACCATGCTCCTGAACCACGTGCCAGACCCCCGACCTTCTCAGTCCCTGTGCTGGGGAACTTGGAATGTTCTTGAACTGAGGCTGGAAATTTTAAACGGACTCTAAGTCCACAAATGCTTAAGGCCCAGTGAGAACCTCGGGTTTTCATCTGGCCGTGTCTCCAGAGACACGGAGACAGAATGTCTCCAGAGGCTTTTCAAAACATTCCGGTTAGTATCCCTCCAGAAACTTCTAGACCAGAGAAACTCCAGTCAAGAGCTCAGGTGTGCGGAACTAAGCACGGGCCCCAGCCCAAATGAGTTGAACCAGGAAACACAGATGCCTCCAGCAGCCCTCCACCAAGGGGGCAGAAGAGAGTCCACAGTGCTCAGCACAAGACGGGCAGAGAATGCTGGCCCCAGAGAAGTGCCCCAGCATCCTCCGATGCCAGAGAGCAGGGGCCCTGGGCGGCCCTGGCCGGCGCTCTGCTCACCTGCTCTCGCTTCAGCTTCTCCCGTTTTCGGATGAGCTCGATCAGCAGCCGTGCTCGCTCCAGGTCGTGGCGGAGTTTCTGCCAGTATTTCAGCTCTTCCTTCACCGCACTTGTCTTCTCATCCTGCTCCCGCTGAGCAAGGCAAGAACAAGGGGGCTGTGGGCTCCTCCCTTCCCACAGACGCTGCTTCAGCCTCCAAGGGCTTCAGCAATTGGGGCTCCCACCTCCCGCCAGCCCCAAGGTTGCGGAAGGCCCTTTCCCCAAGCACCACCCAGGGCCTTTGCCCCAGACTTCCTGGTGCTAGGGCGCTTCTTCAGCGCTGTACAAGAACAAACTGAAGAGTAACTTCCCTGCTTCCCCAGCCCCAGGGATACCACTGGCCGGATATGGTCCTCAGAGCTGGAAAGCACTTCTGAAGAAACCCAGTAAGACTAAGGGGTTGAAGGAATCTTACCCTAGAGATTTGCCTTGACTAAAAATAGTGAAGTTCTTACTAGTAGATGGTGGTTTAAAATACTTTGGTCAGAGATGGCTCAGTGGTTAAAGAGTGTTGACTGCTCTCCCACAGGTCCTGAGTTCAATTCCCAGCACCCACATGGTGGCTCACAACCATCTGTAATGGGATCCGATGATCTCTTCTGGTGTGTCTGAAGACAGTGACACTGTACTCATATACATAACAAATAAATCTTTAAAAAAAAAGATCCTGCCTCCGCCTCCCAAATGCTGGGATTAAAGGCGTGTGCCACCACTGCCTGGCAAAATCTTTAAAAAAAAAAAAAAGTGAATCCTGTCCTAGAAGAGGACAATAATCCTGTTGCTGAGGGAAGGCGGAAGCTCAGCAATTGCAACACAGGAATGTGACAGCTTCAAGAAACCAAAGCCTGGGTCATAAATGGGATAAAGAACACTGAGAGAACTCTCCTCCAGCCTCTGAGGTACCTGCTCTCGGGACATACCCTCCCCACACATACACAACACACACACAAATTTAAACACACACACACACACTGGTTGTTTGAGACTGAGTTTCTCTGTGTAACAGCTCTGGGTGTCCTGGAACTGAGATCCACTTGCCTCTGCCTCCCAAGTCCTGGAGTTAACCAGGCAACAACCAACAGTCTCTGCACAACTACACAGACAAGTGAAGCTGCAGCGAGTGCTCTCATTAAAGGATGAGAAAGCAGAGGAACACTGGGTGAGGTGCCTGAAGACAGAGCTCAGATCCCCAGGAAAAAGTGCTGGGGACGATCACTGCAGCTTGCCGGCCAGCCAGTCTAGCCGATCGCTGAGTTCAAAGTTCAGTCACAGAGTCCGGAAGACACCTAGTATGGACATGTCATCACACACACAAGATGCATGTACAGTGCACACGCACACGCACACACACGAAGAAATCAAAAGGTTGTAAAGGTGCATAGAAACCTGTGGACACAGAGATCCATGATGTCAGTGTGGGACAAGGGTCAAGGTGACAATCTGAGGGAAGGACTTGCTAAGGGCTGCAGAGACTTCAAGGAAGCAGAGGTTCAAGAGAGGCTCAGACAGAGCGGCCTGTGACTCAGGCTCAGACAGAGCGAGCAAACAGGATGCTCAAGGCATAGGTCATGTGAACTTTGTGCTTCTCTGCAGCAGCGGGGGAGGACCCGAAGGCAGACGGGATGGAGCAGGTGAGGAGGATTAACGGATGGTGTGGGCCATGGGAAGGGACCAACTAGGAGCAGAAAACACTAAGCATGCAGTGTGCCACAGCCTGCCACAGTCTGCAGACTACGGGTTAAACCGTCAACTGCATATTTACTATGAAACGCTTAAGGGCAAAGGGCACCTTTTCTTATTTTACACAATTGGGCCACTCTGCTCTCACCCAGCCACCTCTTATATGACATCTGGAGGGCTCTGTCTATATGACCGTGACACTGGCCTGCTGTTCACTCTGTCCTGGAGTTTACCCTTGAGTCAAGCCTTGTAACAATAATTTTTTTAACAAAAATATCTCTTGGCCTCAAAGAGATTACTTCTGGCAAACTCTACAGTCCAGTTAATAATATGCTTTGAGATCATTAAGACTATGTATTCAACCTGCTGTCCTACTGTGTACTCAGCCTGTTTATGTTTAACCTGCCTTTAAGAGAAAAAGCAATCAACCTTACTGGACTTGGATTTCCTACGCAATCAACTTTTACAACCCAGGCATAGTGTTCATCTTGTTCTTTCCAAATGTCTTCGACACAGTCGTGTATGTGTGTCTCTGTGTTTGTCTGTGTCTGTGACAATCATTTGCTGAAAGTAGTCAACAGGTTACAAGTGACCTTAAATATCCACTATGGTAGAAAATTTATGAATTTTAAAAACTGCATGTGGTTTGTTAGGCTTGTTAAGGTCTATTTGCAGTATTGGGTGTTTCTAGGTCAGGGTACAATGACTTCTTCCTCATAAAACTGTCAAATTTTTCTGTAAGGAATCCCTCATTTGGGCTGGAGAGAAGGCAGAAGACTTAAGAATGGCTGCTCTTACAGAGGAACAGGGTTCAGTTCCCAACAACTACATGGTAGTTAACAACCATTTATAATTTCAGACTCTCTTCTGGTCTCTGTGAGCAACAGACGCCTACATGGTACACAGACATTCATGCAGGTCAAATACTCATACACACAAAATAAATCTCAAACAACCAGACTCTCTCGTTCAGTCCCCGTCCCATTCTGTGCTGTTCAATTAATACAGAGGAAAATCCTGTTAGGAACAGGCAGGGCAGACATCAGACACAGGCATAACTGATAGGCACGACAGACAAAACACACACACACACACACACACACACACACACACACACACACACACACCAGGCAACAGATAGACTACGGATAGGCCAGACAGATGGAAGACACAGGGAGGGAAGTAAAGAACTGAAGTTTGGCCAAATGAATTCAAGAGGAAATGGCTTTGTTTTCATTCCTTAAAGGCACACAGATGAAGTTTAGTGTTCTCTGACACTATCTGCAGTGCATGAACCATGCAAAGCATCTTCCTTCAGAAGGGGCCCCTGCCAGGTAAACTGTTCTAGACAGATCACTTGGGGTGATCTGCTATTGATAAAGGCTCCCTGGGAGTCTGGAGGAGGAGGAGGAGCACCATCCCAGCTCCACCACCTTCTCATTTCCTCTCAGCTTCCTCCACAAGCTGTCAGCGGTCGCCGTGCCTACCTGCTCAGCGTTTCTCTGGGACTGTAGGTGGGAGTGCAGGCGCCTGATGAGGGGGACGCCGTTCCGAGCCTGCCGCTTCAGCAGCCAGTAGTTGTGGAGCCGCTGCATGAACTGGTTTTTCCTCTGAAAGGAGAGACCACTACAGATCTTGTTCAACCTTGGGTAGAGGCACAGGGGAGTGAGAGACAGGTCAGTAGAAGCTCAGGCTACACCCAGCTGTACATCCCACTCAGATCGCAGCTCATCTCGGAACCTTACAGAGGAAAACAGAATGAAGTGACCCAATGCCTCGCCGCAGGGGAGGGCTGAGGAAAGACAGCAGTTAGGCAGCTCAGACTGGGCAGCCATGTCTCTCCTGCTTCTCCACCCTGCCCTGCAGAACTGATCTTCTGAAGCAAACCTCGCACAGCCCTGTTGCCTGCCGTTGAGATGCTTCCAGTCCAGGTGCTGAGAAACAGGCCCGTGCTCCTGAACCCACAGCCTCCTCTTGATAACAGCACAAAGACAGCAAGCTTTGAGTACGCCGTGTGCTACGTCGCCAGACCTTGCCTTCTGCGGCTGAGGGTCTCACCAGACCCTGAGGTGGCCCACAGCCAAGCTCAAAGAAAATATGACAGGTAACTGCTTTCTGTCCCCAAATGTAACCCCTCAGAGTAATCTGACCTCTGAGGGGTTGTGTGTGTGAATGCATGCTCGTGAGAGATGGGGTCTCACTATACTACCCAGGCTAGCCTGGTACTTACGATCCTCCTGCCTCAACCTCCTGAGTAACTGGGAATATAGGGATATATAACACCATAGCCAGCTGACCTCTGATTTTTCATTTAAAAACTCTTAGCATCCTAAAAATGCCTAAATTTTGAATCAAAGGGAAAAAAAGAGAAAACAACAACAAAAATCTAAACATAGATAAACAGAGAGAGTAGAAGCTCGCTCTAACCAGCAAATCGAGGGCCTAAGAGCTGGGTTGTAACGAGTGACAGCTGTGGGGCTGGAGAGGAAAGGATCTAACGACCACCTTCACGGAGAGCAGCACGGGAGAGCAGCACCGTCCTCTCCCCACAGGCTGAGAAGACGGTGGCCCCACGTGGGAACTGACCCCATGACCTCTTCACTACCACGGTCCACACCCAAGGTAAGCAAGGCCCCAGCGCCCCTCCGCTTTCCTCTGCTTTATCTCTTTGCCCCACTCCACGGGAGGAGAGCTAACCGTAGCTAATCGAGATGAAACTTAAGAAAGATGGGGTGGGTAGGGCGGGCACTGCCACTCCGTGCCTTCAGTCTCCAGTCAGACGTTCTTGCCCCAAAGCCAAGCTTACCTAGGACTCTCCCCACCAGCACCCATGCCAAGCACACCTGCCCACTTGCAGGCCAGCCCCCTCCCTCTGCCTCCTGGCCACGGTGGGGTCAGCAGCGTCTGTGCGGGCGGGGTGGGGGTAAGACACAGCAGCAGCAGTCACCATTTATTGAGCGCTCACTACCTGCCAGGTACTGTGCTAAGGATCTGACTCGGATTTCTCTCAACTCCATCTGGTGAGTTTGCTCACAAACCCAGGCTTAGAGCAATTAATTAGGCAGCTTACCAAAGGTCACACAAGTATTCCGTGGTGTGTTTCTTCTTAGCCAGCAAATCTGACCCCTGGGAAAGGCGGCTATGACAGACAACCAAAAGCTAGCTGCAAGGCACAGCCACCCTACAAATGGGGACTAAGCACTGACCCAGTTACCTCAAGAAGGAGGTAGCCAGGACCAGCTCTGTCTTGAAGACACAGAGTTGCTGAAGTTCTCGAAATAAGAGCCTCCCTGTCCTGATCTTGTTCCGGTTCCTTCCCAGTGTGGCAGGTCTGGTCGCCTGTTCCCCTCAGAGTGCCAATTCCCTACCCCCTGCCAGATGCTCCTTTATCCATCACCCTCCACTCAGACAGCCTCGCACGTACAGCCCAGAACCTGCCCCTTCCCACCTTAGAACAGGATATGGCATGTACTAAGTGCTCAATAAATACCTCGTT
The DNA here is from genome assembly GCF_004785775.1 of Grammomys surdaster. NCBI lineage: Eukaryota > Metazoa > Chordata > Mammalia > Rodentia > Muridae > Grammomys > Grammomys surdaster. Next base: position 12,985 of record NW_021604628.1, on the reverse strand, counting down.
GAATGAACAAAGGAGAGAACAACTTTACCTCCCGTGGCTGTGGTTTCTTCATCTGGGAATGTAGGAGAAGGTGCAAGGACTACATTAGATGGATAGTCTTCAAGATTCCCTCCTCCTCTATCTGAGGCTGTACACTTGTCTGCCTTTCCTTTTCTTTTTCTGGACATGGGCTCACCGTGCAGCCCTCCCTGGCCTAGAACTCATGATATATACCAGGCTGGACTTGAACTTCCGGAAATCCACCTGACTCTGCCTCCCAAGGGCTAGGGTTAAAGGTGTGTACCACCACATCCAGTTAGCACTGTATACATTTTAAAGGAATCGGCCTTGAGGTGGGCTCTGCTGGAAAATCTTCCCTGCTAAGCCCCCAACCCGCCAGCACCCCCAGCTACTGAACTGACAGTCGAATACAGGTACAGTGCTCCCTCTGAGGACTCTGAGGGAGACTTGGATATAAAGCTCCACTTTCCCCAAACCCTACAGCTTCTCAGGAGGAGGACCGCCCCACCCACATACGTCCCTCATAAATAACAAGTTCGAGGTCTTTCCCAGATCAGAGATTTTTAGAAGCTCCCCACTTGGAATGGAGTTTTGGGGAGCCTGTGTGAGAGCCCTTGGGGTTGTCACAGAGATGGGGCAGTGTAAGGTCACAGCCTGCACATACGCAGACCAGAGACGATAACCATCTAGGGAGAGTTAACAGCGGGGGATTATTTTGTCCACAAGGCCATTTAGTGCCACTGGGAAAACTGCCACTCTAGTTACACTGTCTCCGGTGTTATCAGGCAACTTAATTGATGTCACTCTGAACCAAAGGAAACACATTGCTCTGAGGGCAGGGACAAGACCACAAGACAGGCCCAGGCTGCATTTGGGAACACAGAGGAGACCAGGTATCCATCAGATGTATTTAGGGAAGGCCTGGGTTACTGTGAAGAACAAACCAAGGGTCCCACAGGAGATCTCAGGAGGCTCACCTGTAAGAGGGTATCTGTGGGACAGTGACCATGGGGACAGTGATGGGGGGTGTCTCTCGGCCAGCTTCCTCCGGCTCCTTCTTGATCTTCTGCTTTAAACTCATCTTACTCTTCTTGGACACCCCCTTGAGGGGGCTGCCCGCCCCACAGTGGCCTTCCTGGCCCTCCTCTTCTGCTTCTTCCTGCTCCTCCTCCCCGCCACCGTCTTTCGGCCCGTCCTCATCCCCGACTTCACTGAGGCTCCGTGGGGAGTCGCCCTTCCTCCTGGCGGTGGCGACGCTTGGGGAGTGGGCCTCACAGTAGGCGGTCTTGCGCACGGTAAAGATGGTGCCGTTGAGGCTGGTTTCTCTCATGGGCTCGATCTTCATGAAGAGCCCGGCCCGCTGCGCGCACGTCACGTGGAAGGCGGTGTAGCAGTTCACCTTGTGGCACTGGATGGCGGCGCCCAGCCCTTTCTGCTTGCAGATGTAGCAGGTTAGCTTCCAGCGGGCGGGCGGGATGTTGTCGATGCCCTCGATTGGCTCCAGGAACACGGTGTTGGCGAAGCAGACTTCGGGGATCCAGATGGCGCAAACGACGTGGGCCCAGTGGCCGTCACTGGTCTGTTTGAAGGCCCCGCCTTTATTGGGGCACAGGACGCAATCCACGGGCCGAGAGGGAGACTGCAGGCAGCAGCGACACAGCCACTGGCCCTCTGGGATGTAGGGCACACCGTAGCACTCCTGGTGCACGGCGAGGTTGCAGATGTCGCAGAACAGGATGACGTTGCTGTTGTGGCACTCGTCGTCCAGGCACACGCAGCAGAAGGCGTCTTCGTCGATCAGAGACTGCTGGGCCCCGCTGCTGCGGCTCTCCAGGTAGGATTCCTTCTCCAGCCGGTCCACCAGCAGCTCGAAGGTGTCCGCCGACACCACGCCGTGCCCGTCCGCTCGGCGCTTCTCGTTCACCATGTCTAGCCAGGCCATGTCCTCCTCGTCCATGTCATACTCCACCTCTGCATCCAGGTCTTCCGGAGGCTTCTCGATGTAGCGGTAGTAAGCGGCAGGCAACGGGGGCGCTTCCGGCTGGCTGCCTGTATCCACCACGCGAAAGCTGGGCTGGGGGAGGTGGAAGGGGGTACCGGAGGCATGCTTGGAACACGACTCCTTCTTCTTGCCCTTCGAGGAGGCTTTCTTGGACTTGGCAGGGAACTGGGGCTGCTCACTGTTCTCCTTGTTGCTGTTGCATTCGGTGATGTCCTGAGCGGTCAGCTCATCTTCGGTGATGATCTTCAGCGGGTCATAGATGCTGATGCGATGTAGGCGGCCGTCGATGTCCACCTCGACGATCCTCTGGGCTTGGGCGTAGGTCAGGGTCTCCCGCGTGGGTGAGCACTTAAGGCTGTATGGGGACGGGGATCTCCGACCCTCGGCATTCTGCCGTGACTTTCGGCGAGGCTTCCTCATGGCAACCGGAAACCACGGAGACGAGCCTAAGGAGAGAAGGCCGCGGGAGTGTGAGCTGGATATCCGTTGCCATATGCGTTCATTCACCCTTCCATCCACTGAAATGGACATCAGAAGATCTGTTTCCTGTCTAAACAGTAGCCCTCTAACCTTCCTAACACTGCCACCCTTTAATGCACTTCCTCATGATGCGGTGACCCCAACCAGTTATTTTCATTACTACTTCAATTATTATGAATCATAATGCAAGCCGGGCGGTGGTGGCGCAGGCCTTTAATCCCAGCACTTGGGAGGCAGAGGCAGACGGATTTCTGAGTTCGAGGCCAGCCTGGTCTACAGAGTGAGTTCCAGGACAGCCAGGGCTACACAGAGAAACCATGGGGGTGGGGGGGAGGCAAAATCCTTTACCATATCCAGCAATGGACTGTTTATCCTATTTTTATTTTATTTTTTAGTAACACCGTCTTCTAAGCTCGTAATTTACCCATTTACTAGGTTTATTTCTCCCTACTTCTAGCAGAATGTGAGCTTGGCGGGGGAAGGAGCTGCCTATCTCAGTGGCTGGGAAGTGTCTGAACAGCTACCTAGAGAAGCGAGCGCTCGGCAGTGCCAGGTGACTCACCTACACACTTCTGTGTTTGCATGTGTGGGGTGTATACATGCGTGTGTCTGCATGTGCACCTGCCCGCTCACATACGGAAGCCAGAGACTCAAGTCAGGTATCTTCTTCAGATGAGCCATCTCATGTTTTCTGAGATGAAATCTCTCCCTGAGTCTGGAGTTTGGGGCTTCGTTTTCATTGGCTAGTCAATGAACACCTGAGAGCCTCTGTCCCTGAACTGTTGTAGAACTTAAGTTCGTTTTGGGGTTTCTACTCTGCCTTTGATCATTTAGTTTTGGGATAAAAGACACACAACTTTAATATTTGCAATAAGCCTTAATCAGCCTAGTGCTGGTCAAATATCTACCCTCTATGTTGTAAAAATCTATTTTTTATCAATAACCCCGAGTTATTACTATGTTTTATCTGGACTGTTCTTAACTCTAACTGCCAGCCCTCAGGGCCGTGCTTTCTTGAGTCCTAACCCACAGCATCTCCCCTCTTCTACCCTTCTCTCTCTCTCCCTGGGGAGAAGTAGATAAAAATTGATGTAAATATATTTAAGGCTCCATGGCCAGGCCTTTGACAAAGACAAGGACAGTTAGGTTTCCTGTGAGTCTGAGGCCAATCCACTACACCCAACACTGGAGGAGCTAGAGACCCACTTGGCACCTGACTTTTAGGTGGCTGCTGGGGCTCGAACTCAGTTCTTCAAGCTTACACGGCAAGCCCTTTACCCACTGGGTCATTTCCCCATCCTGACGTTAAGCATTAGGATCCCTGTCCCTCAAGGAGTCTCATCCCACTGAGGGGACGGAAATGAACACAGATCTTTATATGACACAAGATAAGGTCTAGTATTGATCCACACAGTGAATGAAACAGGTAATTACGGGAAAGATAACGGTTAAGACTTGGAAAGACAGGATACTAGGTCAGAATGACTGCTTGAGGTCAAAGCCAGCAACAGAACAAGGCCATGCTGCTTGTCTGTTTCTTTGAGACCCTTTGAGAACAGGGTCTCTCTACATAGCCCTGGCTGTCCTAGAACTCAGGATGTAGGTTACTATGCCTAGTTAACAACATGGGTTTTTCTGTTTTGTTTTTCTTTTGTTTTTTAAAGAAGGGAAGGCAAAGACAAGATTGGTGACAATTAAGAATATCATCCACTTTCAATCTTTACAAAGAATGAGTTCCATCAGAGGATCAGAACGTCACCAGTGTAGTGTTGGCTTTAGTGGTGCACGCCTTTAATCCCCGCACTTGGGAGGTGGAGACAGGTAGGTGTGCTTACTTCAGTGAGTTGAGTTTCTGGCCAGGCGGGGATACATAGTGAGAACCTGTATATAAATAAATAAATAAAATCACAGATCTAAAGCATCTCCTGAGACATCTCATGGCTAGAAGCCCTATCTCTCGGCCCTGTCCAGAGTAAAGACATCTGAAATGCTTCAGACTATAAATAATATACAGGGTACCTCCGGGAGAAGGCAATACTTAAGATTTAACTGCTTAGGACATTTCCAACCACAAAACCAGCAAGCCCTTGGAAAGCCTCAGGAAATCTTTTACATTTTAAGTAGCCTGAGATCTCCACTGGACTCAAGGACAAGTTGATTGGGGCGGTATCTGAGGTGAATTCTCCAAGAACAATTACCTCAGAAATCCCTCTCCCACGATACTTGTATCTAATCTACCCTTGGGTGCTTCCCCCAGCATTCTCTGCCCCTAAGGGGCAGCAGCAGGCAGTTACCAAGGCCAGCAGGCAGTTATCAAGGCCGTCCTCACCAAGAAGACTTAAGATATGACGACTATATTCAGCATACTTTAACAAACTACAATGGCCTTTTCTTCATAGTATTTCTCACAAATACCCCAGGAGATTGTGCAGACATCATCTCCATTTCAGCCATGAGAAAACGTGTGACTCAATCCAAGCTGAGGTGAATGTAGATCTCCTAGCCACGCTGAGAGGTCACGAACACCAGGGAGTCGCCGTGACCTCTATGAAGAGGTCCTGCACCAGTCTACGTTTCATCTTGGTCCTACGTAACCTGGACAAAGTTTTGAACTTCTCTGCCTCTATGCTGGCACTTTCCAGCGCAGTACTCGGGAGGCAGAATTGCCCCCAAACTCTATGGAGTTTGAGGCCAACCATATCTACACAGTTTTTCCAACTACCACAGCACATAAAAAGACTCTCCCTTAAAAAAAGTAAATGTTGCTTGGCAGTGGTGGCGAACGCCTTTAATCCCAGCACTTGGGAGGCAGAGGCAGGTGGATTTCTGAGTTCGAGGCCAGCCTAGTCTACAGAGTGAGTCCCAGGACAGCCAGGGCTACACAGAGAAACCCTGTCTCAAAAAAACAAAAAACAAACAAAAAAAGTAAATGTTCACAGGCCTGGATGGCTCAGAGCAGTTGAGAGCACTGACTGTTCTTCCAGAGGGCCCAGGTTCGATTCCTAGCTCTCACATGATAGCTAACAAGTGTCTGTACCTCTGGTACACCCTAACTGACATACATGAAGGCAAAACACCAACGCACATAAATTTGTTTATAAATACTATATATAGTAATATATATATATATAATTAAGAGGACCTAGGTTTGATGCCCAGCACCCACACTGTGGATCACAACTGCCTGTAACTCCAGTTCCAGGGTACTGAAAGCCCTTTTCTGGATTCCCAGGGGAACCAGGCATGTATCAGGCAACATACCCACGCACATAAAAATTTTAAAAATTAATAAATGCAAGGGCAAAAAATATCTACTTCTTAAGGAGGATCAGTAAGTCGTTACTGACAACCACAGTGTTAAAGGTCTCTCTCAGTCCCAAGGTATGACTTCAGCTAACCGGGCTGAAGAGCATGAAGGCAGGCATACACCAACATCTGGAGCTAAAGGACACAGGACCTTTACCGCACTTCTGGTTCAACTTCCCGAAGCCCTGGGGGCACTAGATCGCGTACAAACCTCAAGGTCTCAGTAGTCCCAGCCAACAGACCTCGATTCCCCAATTCTCCAAAGGCAAGCAGCCTCTGGAGAGGAAACACACAGCATACTTCAGTATCAATTTTGAAGAGTCTACAAGAACCCCATTCTGTAGTCTCAGAAATCGTCTCCATCCCCACCCGGGGCTCCCGCGATCACAGGGAGCAAACCCGTCAGATCGGGCTGGGCTACTGGAAGAGTTTCGCCTACAGGGAGCTAACAACTAGACCAGGATTGTTATTTTTTTTTTGGCGGGAGTTTCCTCACGTACACAACTCATCCCATACACACCCTGCCGAGTACCCCCAAAACTCCCCTCCAGAGACAAGTCTCAGCGGCCCGTGAGCCCCAACTCGTCCACCTCACCCTGGCCCCCGAATGAGGAGTTTCAACAATTGGACGGAACCCGCCCTGCACGCCACACAAGAGACTCATGAGACCAGGTTAAGACTCCAGACAAGGTCCCTGCCCCTTTAAAAGGGACATCTCTTCCAGTGGAATCTTCACGACACCCCTTCGAAGGAGAAAAGAGAGAAACCATCTCCCCCAAAAGAAAACACCCCGGAGGATAGTCGCACCACAGACAGACGCGGAGTCCGACCCACACAGAGAAAGCGAGCGCCAGCGAACGAGGGGGAGGGGAGGGACGCAGAGCTGAGAGCACTTATTGGCCGGCCGACCTGCCCGTCAAGGGGGAACCCGTGCGCCAAGGGCGGCCCCCTAAGGGCGGAACTCCGTTTTCGCCCGGCCAATAGGAGAGCACGGGGAGGGCGGGGCTTAGCCGCTCGGCTGCCAGGACCGGAGAGAAACAAGATGGCGGGTGCGGGAGGGGGTCCTCGCTTATGCAGCTCCCTCTCGCGCGCTTTCCCCGGCCTCGTCGCCGCCCTCGCTCCGGGGGAGAGCTCGCGCGTCACCCCCGAGCCCCATCGGGACACCCCTGTGCGCCCCGGCTGCCCCCTCGCGCGCAGCGCTCGCTCTCCGTCGGTCCCCGCCGCCCCCGCTCGCTCCGGCCCCGCCGCCGCCCCCATTTTACCTCAGCCGCCGGCCGGGCCCCTCGCTTCGGGGGGCTCCGTGAGCTCGGGCTGACCGGGCCAGCGAGCAGCTCCGTGTGCGGCCCGGCTGAGGGAGCGCGGCCTCCTCCGGCTCCGGCCCTCCGCTCCCGTCTCCCCCGGCCCGGCCGCCGCTCCCGGGGGAGGAGGGGGAATGGAGCCACCGCCGCCGCCACCGCTGCCGCCACGGAGCCCGGCCGAGGGGAGGGAGGGATCAGCCCCCAGGCAGGATCCGCCCCTCGGCCTCCCCCCCGCCACCTCCACCCCTTCCCTCGCTCCCTCCCCGGCTCGAGCCGCCGCACGCGAAGCGGGAGCGCGAAAGCGCGGGGAGACCGGAGCGGATGCCCCCGCCCGAGCCCCGGCGGCGGCGGCGGGGAGACGGAGCGCGAAGCGGCGGCGGCGGCGGCGCCACCTCCACGGGGCACCGTCCCCGGCTCGGCCTCACGGTGGCGGTGCGGACCGAGCGCAGGCGGTCCCGCTTCACCCCGGGCCTGCCCCAGAGGTGATGGAATAGTCGGGGTTCCCCCACGCTTGAATCCACAGAGCCACGGCTCACTCACCCCATCCCAGCCGGAGTGCGAGCCAACGCGCCGTCCTGGTGGAGCCGCCCGTGCTCTCCCCGCCCCCAAAGCTCGCCCCAGGGCGACCCCCGAGGGCCACACGGTGTGTGGCTTCCCGGAGCGCAGGTGGCTTCGGAAGCTGCCAGAAAGTCCCCTCCCCAGGCCCCCAGGACAAAGGTCTAGCGGTGTCCACCCATCCCCTCCCTCCAGCGAGGAGGACCCGGCAAGGACCCGCGCCTGTGCTGTGTGTGTACAGGTGAGCCTCTCCATGCACACCAGGCTGCCACGGACCAGACTTTTCCATCCGTGTTTTCAAAAGAAAAAAAAAAAGTAAACATAAAAAGTTTGACAGTCTGCTTAAGCGTGCCTCCTGATTCCGTTTGTCACTCTCTAAGGCACGGGGAAATACTTTTCTCCTTGAATCTGATTTGGCCGGGAGTCGGTTAATTTCATGCACTGAGCGGCATTTCTCAAAGGCTGCCTGCCTGTCAAACAGCAACTCCCAGACTTTGAAGTGGACTCAAGCCGGCTTTTGTTCTAATAAAAGAGAAATAAATAAACAGAAGGAAAGGTTCCTTTGCCCCTCCACGCGCGCCGTGCACCTATAAATTTGAAAGCTTACCTCTCGTGACTGAGATCTTAAGCACCAATACTTGATGATGCTTATAAAAAAAATATATGGATTAAACTGAAATCGAAGATGAATGATATATTTCAAAAGCGTTTCCTCTGCCCGAACGGCTGGTGAGACTTTTGAATGCTCGATTGGCTCTGGTATCCAGGACCTGGGTGCTACAGTTGAAAGAGTAGAGAGAATACACTCTCAGGGTCCAAACCTTATGTTTTTATTTACATTGGAGTATAGGTGTTCAGCATCCTAAGTAAATAGTTGAGAGTTTACCCGTTGAGTGAAGCAAGGAAATTAAATTTCCTTACAGGGTTGTTTTCTTGATAGATGGTAATAACGTACTGCAAAAATAACCAATTTTTAAGAAAGGGCGTGGCTTGTGAAGCCAAGCAATCCCCGTCCCCAGCGCGCCGCCCCCCACCCGCAGTGTTTTGAAAGCTCTGAGACAAATGCTGTGAATTAGTCAACTGTTGTAATGCTGGGGGTGTGGGGGAGGGAGGGGATAATCCTGGGAGGGAAGGTGTGGAAAGATTAATTGTGGAAGGGAAGGCCCTGAGGGAAGAGAAATTTGCAATTACTTTTAGTTTTAAAAGAAAAAAAAAAAAGAGGAACAAATAAGAATTTGACGTCTTGTTCTTTTACAGTATGAAACATAAACATTTACATAGGACACCTGTCTCCTTATCTGTCATTCTGCACGGTTGCGTGTGGGCATCACCCAACTTGTTTCTTGACCGATGTTCTCGAAGTTTATTTAGCGTGACCTGGTTTGCATGATTGGGAGGGACCTTTACCCTCTAAAACGGGCAAATAAATACCCTGAGAAGATGCAGCTTGTCCTTGTAGTGATTTAAGAGCCATTGAAAGCCTCATCCTGCAGTCACCAGACTTTCCTGGTCATTTTCATGAGACCCGCGCTCAACTCGTGTTCCTCCCCCCTCCTCACCCTCACCCTTAAAACGTTAGAGCCACCCTTATTTTCCTTTTTGATGCGGAAAATTAGTTTTCTGTAGCATAACCTCACGCATAGCCAGTTCTCTGGGATGTAATCTCAGATGTAACGTGTGACAATTATGTCATTAAAAACAAATTTGGATCAGACATCCCAGAGGCCCTGCATTTAATGCGCCTCAATCTTCAGCTATTTTAAAGAGTTTGAAGTCATCAGGCCCTGGCCTGTCCTTTAAGCAGTGTTGAATTAAGTTCAACAAAACAAGGACTCTCTCTGCCTTTGACTCTAAATACATTTGTTTTATTATTTTTCTTCTTTTTCATTGAAACTCTCGTGATCTCTAACCATGACTTTAATCCCAGCACACAGGATGCAGATCTCTGTGAGTTCCTAGACGTCTTGGTGTACGTAGCAAGTTCCAGGCCAGCCAGGACCAAACGGCGAGAGGCTGTCTCAATAAAACAAAATGTGAAGGACTTGTGACTTAACACATGCACGCACACACAAACACACACATACCAAAATTAACCAGTTGCAAAGTTCACAGAGACTGTGGACTACTCTAAAGCTAGAATGGCTATCTTAGAGCTGTGGGGCTTCACATTTTTACACAATCACTGTCAAACAGATTTTTCCACCACAAGAAAAATGGAAAATCCATAAAAGAGCTGAAACTCACAAAGCAGTTAGCGGTGTGTGGTCTTTCTGACTTCATCTGCATTTGTCCTTCCTCATCACCTAAGATCCAGCCTTTCCCATCCCCTTTCTACACCTTAGCCTAGAACCATGGGAATGCTTGTTACGTAAGAACATATACACTAGGGCTGGGCTCAGCATCTTAAGGAAAACAAATGCTTTTTTTCTCTAAGACCGTGAGTTCCCTTAATACACAGTCTTAAGTCCTTCCACTCTTCTACAATTTTAACTTCATGTTTTGAATTTATTCTTGAATTGTATTTATTTATTTAACACACTCAGCAGTGCCCAGGGTGGAGGTCAAAGGGCAGCCTACAGGCCTCAGTTCCCTCCTACCGTGGGGATTTGAAGGCTTTAATTCAGGTCTTCAGGCCCTGGTAGCCAGTGCCTTTAGCCAGTGAGCAATCTCACCACCCCCACCAAGACTTGTTTTAAGACTCAGGAGAAACTTATTTATAAAGGAGAATGTTTTACTATTTAAAACTACAGAGACTTGAGAAGAAAGTCCACCTTCCCCCACACCCTCCGTCCCACCCTGCACCCCAAAGTAGCTCACAATTCCTGCTTCCTTGTCTTTAGCTTACCCTGACAGGAGGTCTCTGGATGGTTCAGTGCTGCACCCCTGGATTAATAAAGTGCACTTGATAAGAGAAATCACGCTGGGCGGTGGTGGCGCACGCCTTTAATTCCAGCACTTGGGAGGCAGAGGCAGAGGCAGGTGGATTTCTGAGTTTGAGGCCAGCCTGGTATACAGAGTGAGTTCCAGGACAGCCAGGGCTACACAGAGAAACCCTGTCTCAAAAATCCAAAAAAAAAAAAAAAGAAAAGTGGGCCCTGACTCATTGTTAGATTGTTTCTAATAAATATTCCCTCCTTAAAATACTTGGCTGAAAGAATTCTGGAAACACAGGAAGAGTGTCAGAGGTGAAATCATACTTTCAGGTTCCAAGGAAAATGATCTGAGGGTGGCTTGTTTGAAAATAGGATCCTGGGGATGGAGCGATGGCTGAGCTGGTAGAACGCTTTGCTCTTCTCCTGTCCTGCAGCTCACACTGTTTAACTCCAGCTCACAGGAATCCGATGCTCTCTCCTGGCCTCCACAGACACCAGACTATGTACATTCACAGCCACACACACGTATGAGTAAAAATAAGATCTAGAAAACTGTGTGAGCATAAACTGATCCGGTGTAGACCAACGTGAGATGATAGGTGGATGACAGCAACTCGGTTAGAGGAACAGTATCTCTAGGAAATTGTCCTAGCTAGTCTGTGAGGGCAGATGTTAAGGGATGGTTCTGTGGTATGGGTGTTAAGGGACTAGAGAAAAGAACAATTCTTTCCCACTTTTGGGATGCAAAGATCTTAGTCCTTCTTAAACCAACTTGGAACTAGTTTTGGCTTTCGGTTTGATTAATGTGTTTGTTCGTGGTTGTTGCTGTTGTTTTCTTTTGAGACAGTGTGCAGTTACAAGTAGAACAGGCCGGCCTCAAACTCCCGGAGATCTGTTTCGGGGATGGTTTTGTGCACTGTGTATTCAGATGCTGGTTCCTGTGCTCACAGATCTGCTTGCATTAGGTACTTTGGCATTGTCCAGCACTCCTGTCTCAAAGATAGGTAAAAATTATTCTCTATCGCTTCTGATTGGTTTATAAAGAGCTGATTAGTCTGTAGCTGGGCAGGAGAGGACAGTTAAGGCAGATGTCTGATTCCTGTGAAGAGAGAGAGCATGGCCAAGAACAGTCATCATGGGAGAATTGCCATGAGAGGACTGATAGAGCAGGCGTAGCCAGATTGAGGCAATGGCGGTGTGGTGGTTGAAATACGCTTGGCACAAGGAGTGGCACTATTGGGAGGTGTGGCCTTGTTGCAGTGGGTGTGGCCATGTTGGAGTGGGTGTGGCCATGTTAGAGTGGGAGTGGGCTTTAAGACCCTCATCCTATCTGCCTGAAAGCCAGTCTTCTCCTAGCAGCCTTCAGATGAAGATGTAGAACTCTCAGCTCCTCCTGCACCATGCCTGGTGCAGCACTAAAACCCTAACTAAGACAGCAGGTAACGCCACATGGCTAGGAAGTTGCTGGGAAGAAGGTCAGGCCAAAATGGTCGGGTTAGAATAGATGAGAACTCTGCCCAGCTATAGTTCTAGTTAGCCTGTATAAAAGACACACAACCTGGGTATTTTATATACAAGATTGGACAAGTTTTGGAGATATTCTGACTTACATCCCAGTCACATGTCCCTAATTACTTGCTCTTTCTCTTGGACACATGCTCATGGTCCACCCTCCTATCCTCTCTCCTTCCCCATTTTGTCTCTCTTGAAACCCCTCACTCAGTCCTCAGGTCCCACTTTTCTCCCTCCACTGTCCAATCACAGCCTCTAGCCTTTTATTGACCAGTTAAATTGGGGCGCAAGGTTTATATAGCAACACTTGGTGTATGTGAGGATCTGCTCACAGGTGGACAGAGGCAACCAGAACCTGGGAGCCAGTGCTTAGTATTTAAATACAAGCAGCACTATTACCAACCCCCTACCATACTTGTGCAAGAAGCCTTTTAATAAATATACAAGATCCATGCGTCATAATTTCAGACCTAAGGTGGGCATAGAAAAGCCCTGTTCTTTTACAGAGATCCACCAGCCCTGCCTCCCAAGTGCTGGGATTAAAAATACATGCCACCATGCTCAGTTTAACTACTTAACTAGGGAATCTATTGGCGCTCAGCACCATGAAGTCTAAGGGCAAATCTAGCTTTAGGAAAAGTCAAGGAGGGCTGGAGAGATGGCTCAGAGGTTAAGAGCACCAACTACCCTTCCAAAGGAAAAGTCAAGGAACTTACATCATGTCATTGACATTGTCTCTTGCTAACCAATGGTGATGGCCAAAGAGACAGGCTAGCCCTGAGGAGATAACTCAGGGGTAAAGGTGCCAGACCCCAAGGCGGAAGACCTGAGTTATTTCTGGGTACAACATGGAGAAAAAAGAAGAACTGGCTTCTGGAAGTTGTCCTTTGACTTCCCCATAGGTGCTATGGTGAATAAGCTCACATACAGAGAACCAGCTGTGATAAAAAGAAGCATGC